>NC_059125.1:91012861-91317861 GCF_020740685.1 Jaculus jaculus
GGCACATAGGTTACATGGCAAGAGGAAGCAGAGTAAGGATGCACATAGAAATAAGGTAGCTTCTTAAAATGTGGAGATTGTCCTGAACTGTCTAGATGAAATCCTATAAACATAAGGCAATTTAAAAAGGAAGAGGTGGCTAGTTAGAAAATACTATGCTGCTGTTATGGTTAATCTTAGCTGTCAACTTGACAATATTCAGACTCACCACGAAAACTAATCCCTGGACATGTCTGTGAGGAATGTTCTAGATTAGACTAATTGAGGTTGGAAGATGCACCCTAAATGTGTGTGGCACCATTCACTTGGACTAGGGTGTTGGACTGAATAAAAAGGGGAAAGCTAATGGAGTCCCAGAATTCACACTCTATGTTTCCTAATTGTAGAGACAATGTAACCAGCTCTGCTTCATGCTCCTGCTGCCATGACTACGCCTCCATGTCAGGCTATAACCTCAAACTGTAAGCTGAAATAAAGCACTCCTGTTTTAAATTGTTTTGTCAAATCATTTGTTCAGAGCAATGACAATAGTAACAAATACAGCTGCCAACTTTGAAGACAGAGAAAAGGGTGTGAATAAAGATTGCAGGAAACCACTATAAACTGAAAAAGACAAGGAAGTTGATTCTGCCCAGTGCCTAAATACAGAATGTACCCTACAAACACTGATTATTTTCCAGTAGGGTAGAGGAAAACTCATCAGTGTGGCCACAACCTGAGTGTGTCATGTCATTCCCAACCCTGTCCCTTGGGAAGGTCTGAAGCTAGGGCCACCACCCAGATTTTAAGTCTAATCCTGAGGAGTGTTCCACACAGTTTGAGCTCTGGTTGTGCTTGTTTGCTGGTTGTTGGTGCTTGCTGCCATTGTTTTACCCTGCTATGGACCTATAGAAGCAAACCAGCTTCTTCTGCTATTGATGGTGTTTTCCCTGGATTTTAAAAGCCTGAAGTAAACCCTTTTCTCTCATAAGCTGCTTCTACTTGGATGCTTGTCCCAGTAACTTGAATGTTACTGCAATACAGATGCAATATTACCTTGGGGAAAAAAAATAGAGAATCAAATTGGAGAGAAACCGGACCCAAGTCAGACTGTACTGGAAAACCTGTCACTGATTTGGAACTTGGACTGCTTGATAAGAGACAGAATTAATCTTATTTTCTTACCTGAACTATTGTATTTTGATGTCTTTCTGCTGGGCCACACATTATTGACAATAAATACTATACAGGATGATTTTCTCCAAAGAGGGATCTTCTGAGTTTGGGAGGGAATACTGGAGAGGAGCAACTGAAGGGGAAGTTTGGAGCTGTTCTAACATTAAGGAATGGAGAAGGAACTAATAAAATTCGAAGAGGATAGTATCATTTCCAGTATGGATGAGAGGACAAATTTCCATGATTAGGACATGATTAGCAATCATAAGTGCACCAGAAAGATGAATAAGAATAAAGCTTAAGGAAAACAAAAATTCTGGAGTGAATGATTAATGAGTCAGTCTGATTCACTTTTATTTACCATGTGAATGTACTTAAGTCCCCATTGTATGGCTTTTAACAAGATCACCCATCCAACTTATTTGATATTACAATTTGGATGGCATATACATATCTCAAAGCTAAGTCAAAAGGTACATACTTGAATAACACTCTAGAAAAGTCTAGTTTTCTTTCCAGCTGCCTAATCTCAGTAAAAGCATATTATTCTGCCATTTGTCTAACCTTGAATACTGACTATTCTCTTTAGTCCTTAACCTTTCACATAGAAACCTTTAATCTATACAAGGTTTAGTAAATTTCACAACAAAATATGTCACTAAATGTATCTTGTTCAAATATATATTACTTTTTACCTGAAATCATTTACTATCTTTATCTTCACAGATAGATAATTTTAACAGTTTTGTTGTATTTTGAAGGACTTCTTTGGGTATCCTTGGATGGCAAAAATATGACCTCTTAAAAAGAAAGAAACCTGTTCTTCAAGGTAACAGTTTATTTTGTCCCTGAATTAAGAATATGGCTGTGGGCTGGAGAGATAGTAGCAGTTAAGGTATTTGCCTGCAAAGACAAAGGATCCCAGTTTGATTCCCCAGGACCCATGTAAGCCAAATAAACAAGGGGGCACATGTGTCTGGGGTTCATTTGCAGAGGCTGGCGGCCCTGGCATGCCCATTCTCTCTTTCTCTTTCCATGTTTCTCTCTTTCAAACAAATAAATAAAATAAAATAAAATTTAAAAATATTTTAAAACGAATTTGGTTGTGTCCTACTCACCTGGTATTGGTTCTGGAAGCATGAAAAATTCCTGAAGCAGGTCAGGAAGTACACAGTTTCAGGAGCCACTGCTGAGATGTGACATGAGGCAGAGTGTGATGACCCTGATAAAAGAGGCCAATACAGCTTTGGAAGATGCACTGTGGTTTACATGGATAGGTGAAGATGTTTTGGATAAACCTTCACTGTACAAGGGCTACCATGGAGTCTGTTGGCTAGAGATGGAAGTTTTCCCTGGCTAATCAGCCCAGAGGGAGGGGCAGAATTGCAAAACTTGTAGACTGTCAGTCACCAGAGATGATATTGGACTTGAACTACAGATGTTTATTTGATATTTATTGAGTTTGCATTGATCCACTCTCCTTGTGATTCCTAATAGCCACTGGAAATGTTTACTCTGTGCCATTATATGTTAAAAGTATATAACTTGTTTTGATTTTACATGACTCACAGTTAAGAGGCAGTTTTAAATCTAAGATAAGACTTGGGACTTTGGAACAATTTTAAATTGATAAGTACAATGGGACTTTTGAATTTGGACTAAAAACAATATACAATATGAGATGGTTATAAATCTCCTGGGGGCCAGGAGAAGAATTGGCAGTTTGAATGGATAAACCCCAAAAGTTTCAGGAATTCTATCTAAGCCTGTAACTAGTATTTCTAGCTTCCATGGTGGAGGAGGTGTCACTGTGGGTGGATCCTGGGGTCTATCCCTAAGCTATTACTGAGGATGGATCTGTTTCTAGCCTAAAATTATGCAGAGTGCTTAAGCTCTGCCAGGGTACCTGGAGTGTGCTTCCTTGTGGTGCTGCTGGTGTTTTTTTTAATCACTGAAAGAACCTATGAAAGGGGTCTAGTTTCTTCCACCATTATGGAACTTCCTCTGGATCTATGAGCTTCAATAATTCCTGTTCTTCCCATAAACTGTATCTGGTTTGGAATTTCATCCCAGCAACATGAAGCTGACTAAGGCAGTATCTATTTCTCTACCTAGATTCTGTATGTACATAGATAGAAAATCTACTTATTTTGTCTACCACTGTATAAACAGATGTAATTTGTAATATACTTGGCATACATAGTAACACTTTGTATATATTTGAGGTTATTGATAGCATTTAGATAAACCATTTGCATTTGAATGATGGAAGCAATAATTTAACTTTAGAGCCTTCTATCTGCTGCCACCAGTATAAGGACTCCAGAACTGAGTAAGGACCATAAACTGCAAACACTACACATCCTGGGCACTGAGTAAGGCTGGTATTCAAGGGTTATGCAAAGGCAAGCCTGGAGACTGTGCATACACAAAGAAAATCTTGATCAGATTCAAGTGTACCCAGAAAATCTGAAGATAGGCTTGCCAACCCTACTAACTTCAATCAAGACTTACCAAGTTACTCAACACAGGCTTCAAAAAAGCTGCTATTGCTACCTTCATAGAAAGACAAAGGGACTATTTCAAGATGGGCAAACCATAAATCAAAACATATAATGCATAAAAAAGGCAAGTTATCCCCACCAATAATACCTAATCCCATACAGGAAGGCGCCAAAAATAAAACCTAGAGGAAACTCCAGACAAAGAATTTCAAAATGCAATTATGATTTACACCTTCAACACACTCAATGAGGGTATGAAATAGCTATATTAAATAGAAAAGAGAAATGACAAACAGAATGAAAAGAACTCAATAGCTACATGATCAAATGGAAGAAAATCAATAAAAAATGAACTTAACAGTCAATGTAATAAACTCAATGAGGATGCTCTGGTAGTTTGAATTAGGTACCACCCAAAAACTTGTTTGTCCTAAATGTTTGGTTCCTAGCTGATGGCAATTTTGGAGGTGGAACCTTGCTAAAGGAGGTGTGTGGGATAAACAGGCATAAGGGTGTTATAGCCAGCTGTGCTTTCCTAGAGCTCAATTCACTCTCTTGCTGCTGCTGTCCACCTACTATTGGCCAGGATATTATGCTCATCCTGTGCTCTTCTACCATCTTTGTCCTGCCATCATGAAACTTCTTATTGTGACTGTAAATGAAACCTGACTGTATGGCTTTTGGCATTTTTGAAACTAATTTGTGAAATTCATGTGAAATAATATGAAACTTTGGTTTATGAGATGCCTTGTAGTGCTAAATGTAGAGTTCACAACATGCTGGTAGTTGGAGTTACAGGCCACTACCAAGGAAAAGAAGGAAGAAAAAGATGGGTAATATAAAAGTGATGGAGAGAAGAGGGAGAGAGAAAAAGAGAGACAGGGAATTAAGTTTACCAACATCTGTCCAAGCAATTCATGGTCTAAGCTGCTCAGCAGCAAATAATCTGATGTGATGCTCACACAAGTGCAATAGTGGCACATGGCCATGGTGGGTAACCAACTGCTCTTGGTTTAACTAACTAATCTGCTCAATGGAATGGAACTCATAGCTGGATCTGGGAAACTGGTCAGAACCATATCCAAAAACTGAGCCTACTCTCCATTATCAAGCTCCCACCAATCGTGTGCTACAAAAGGGACTGCACCTATTAAATTCTCTTTAAAATAATAAGGGTTATCCCATTTATCTGGTACTGACATCATTCTCCATTGGAGAATTTGCCTCCCTTTTTCAAATGGGCACAGATCCTGAAGAAAGAATCAGCCCATTGTACCATACCAGGGCCCTAACTGTAACGAAAACAACTGGGGAAATGAGCAAGATTGCTGCTTTTTTTTTTTTTTTTTTGTTTTTTTGGTTTGTCAAGGTACAGTCTCACTCTAGCTCAGGCTTACCTGGAAGTCACTCTGTATTCTCATGGTAGTATCAAACTCCTGGTGATCCTCCTACCTTTGCCTCCCGAGTGCTAGGATTAAAGACGTGAGCCACCCTGCCTGGCAAGAGTGCTGATTTCTTGGTGAACCTGATACCAGCACAAGGATGAAGGAGATAGACACAGAGAATACTCACCTCCTACCAAAAAAGATGCCCAGAGACACAAAGGCTCCCAAGAGCCCATCACTAAAGTAGACCTAAAAGAAACCCATCATGGCTCAAGGAAATTTGAAGATGAGGGGACGGAAAGATTGTTAAAGGCACATGATGAGACATTATGCACAGAGACATTGCCTCTTACCCATAACTGAAGGCTAACTCCACAATGCATGGCCCACACTCCACAATGAGGAGCATTCCTGCGGAGGGGGGGGAGAACAGAGAGGAGGGTAATAATGGTACCAACATGGCTGTATACACACAGTGTACATAACTAATAAAAAATAAAATAATAAATTAACTCTGAAAAAAATATAGAGTTTAATGGATGGAGAGTTGAGAGAACTACATTAAGAAGTGTGCACTGTGAGGTTAGGCTTATCAGGGGAAGAAAGCTGTGTCCAGACTTGGCTAAAAGCACTTTGTGTGAGAGGTGTACTGCATCTTACCCCTACTAAGAACTTGTTCATGACTGTGTTGCATAGAAAATGGACTGGTATGAGCCAAAGTACCATCTCCACCAAGGCTATACTTTCCAAATTGCCATCAGCTGGGACCTGAGCACTCAAAACATATTTTAGGGATGACACCTAATTCAAACATTGCATTATGCCTCAGTCCTCACAAACTCATGATAATTCATAAGATAAAATTCAATTATTTTTGTCAATCATTCCCATAGTCCTTGGTTCCTTAACTTTGAAATATAAAGAAAAAAGCATATAATGGCAAAGAAGAAGCATTCACACTGTAAAACATGGCACTTGGCATAGCAAGGAAAGATTAGACCAAAGCATGATCTAAATCAAACAGGGAAAACATCAAATCCTATAGTGTAACATTTGTAACCAGTAACATATTCACTGGGGTTCCAATTCTGCCTCTCCAGCTGGGTTGCTTATAGCCTGGGGAAATACACACACACACACACACACACACACACACACACACACGTGTATATATATATATATAACTTATTTATTTGAAATGGAGGAAGAGTCAGAGAGAGAGAAAGAGAGAATGGGCACACCAGGGCATCCAGCCACTGAAAACTAACTCCAGATGCATGTATCCCCTTTGTTCATCTGGTTTATGGGGGTCCTAGAGAATCGAACCAGTATTCTCTGGCTTTGTAGGTTTTGCAGTCAGGTTCACATTGCTGGAATAAATCACCCAACCAAGAGCAGCTTGTGGGAAAAAAGGTTTGATTTTGGCTTACAGGCTCTAGGGGCAGCTCCACAATGGCAGGGGAAAACGATGGCATGAGTAGAGGGTGGGCATCACCCCCTGGCCCACATAAGGTGGACAACAGGAACAGGAGAGTGTGCCAAACACTGGCATGGGGAAATTATGCATAAGCCAACCCCCAACAATACACCACGTCCAAGAAGCTTTAATTTCAAGCTGTCATCAGCTGTGTAATCTAGCATCCAGAACACCTAAATTTATGGGGGGGGGCACCTGAATCAAACCACCACAGCAGGGAAATGCCTTAACCTCTAAGCCATCTCTCCAGTCCCAATCCATCATTTGTCAGCAGATATCCTTGGTAGTTCTCCCAATAGTCCTGGCATCTCTTTCGGTCTCCACCTACAAAACATGATTCATCTTCATGGCTCCACTGGACCTCCATTCAGGCATTCTAACAAACCTGTCTCAAAGCACACAGTGGCCATTTACAATAAAACCAAACTTCATTACAGATCCAAGGATCCTTTGTTATATTCCCATAGTACCAGGTGGGCTAACAAATTTGTTAATGCAGTGGGAAATAAAGCAAACTGTGAAGATGAGAACATTCCTTCAGCACTGCTTTCAAAAGAGTCAACATTCTTTCTGCTGTCCCTATGAAAAATGGCTATCACAATCTCAATGGTTGTGATATCTCAAGTAATGGCAGCTGAATGAGTAGTTTCTCCAGAATGAAACTTTCATTTCTTTCTGAGCCATATGTGTTTTTGGCTTTATAGGTAATAGTTAAAAGATCTTAGACTATGGTGATATGTGAACAGTATTGGGGTACATATAAACTATAGGGAATTTTAAAGTTGAACTGAATACATTAAAATTTATATCATGGAATGTCATGAATTTATGAAGGCCAGGGGTAGAATGTTGTGGTTTGAACCTTACTCTCCCCCCAACAAACATGTTTTGAATACTTGGTCTTAGATGATGGCAATTCAGGATGTTAAGCCTTTCTGGGGGTAATATGTTATTGGGGGCAGGCTTATAGGTATTATAGCCAGGTCCCCTTTCCTATGGTTTGGTTCACTTTCCTGTTGCTATTGTCCAGTTGCTATTAGCAAGGAGGTGATGTCAACTCCCTGCTTTATCATCTTTTCCCTGTTATCATGATGCTGACTCAAAAAGACTGTAAGCCAAATAAACACTTTCCTTCTACAGTTTACACTTGGTCAGATATTTGTCCCAAGATTGAGAAGGTAACTATAAAAGGCATGGTCAAGAGACAATAAGAGAGTCAAATAAAAAGAAAAAGAAAGAAAGAAAGCCAAATCAAGAAATGAAAATGGAGCCGGATGTGGTGGTGCATGCCTTTAATCCCAGTACTCAGGAGGCTGAGGTAGGAGGATCACCATGAGTTCAAGTCCACCCTGAGACTCCATAGTGAATTCCAGGTCAGCCTGGGCCAGAGTGAGACCCTACCTCAGGAAAAAAAAAAAAAAAAAGAAAACAAGAAATGAAAATGGAATTCAATAAAGATATGAAGACATGGAAGAAAAAAACATGAAAAACAAAAACAAAATAATTTGTCCAAAAGGCTCCTAAGAAAGACTCACCAACAGAGTTCACCAGAGCTTGGAGCAAGAGAGAGGAAATATATTTGTATTCCAAAATCAATGAAAATTTCAAAAATACTTGTGAACAGAATATGAGGGAAATATAGGACACCTTAAGAAGACAAGATATGTGATTAAAGGACATATAAGGAAGGGAAGAATTATAGGCTATGGACTAGAGAATATCTTCAATAAAATTAAAGAAGAGGGCTGGAGAGACGGCTTAGAGGTTAAGTGCTTACCTGTGAAGCCTAAAGACCCCGGTTTGAGGCTCGATTCCCCAGGATCCATGTTAGCCAAATGCACAATGGGCACATGTGTCTGGAGTTTGTTTGCAGTGGCTGGAAGCCCTGGCATGCCCATTCTCTCTCTCTCTCTCTTTCTGCCTCTTTCTCTCTCTCTGTCACTCTCACGTAAATAAAAATGAAGGGGAAAAAATCTGTATAAAAAAAAAATTAAAGAAGAAAAAATTCCAAATTTTACAAAAGCAATGCCCATCAAGGTGCAAGCAGCATACAAAACACCAAATATATAGAACCAGTGAAGTAATCCTCCACATTACATTATAGATAGAACACTAAACACACACAAAGGAGTATTAAAATCTACATAAGTAAACAACAACGTTTTACTTACCAGGGCAAGCCCATCAAAATTACTCCTGATGTTTTAATTGAAATTCTAAATGCCAGAGAAACTTGAGAAGGATGATTTAAATTTTGCAAGACCATGGCTGCCAATGAAAACTACTATTCTGAGCAAAATTATGCCTCATAATAAAAGTTAAAAAATCTTTCCATGATAAAACAAGCTTTATGAAAATATGTGCACTAATCCAGGTCTACAGGGAATAGTGGAATACTTACACTATATAGAAGGTCAAGTATACTCAAGATGTTAAAGGAGGAACAAACAATAATCAAAACTGGAAGAGATGAGAAAGCAAATGAAGATGAAGTAAGCCAACCTCCACAGACTTCAGCTTGAAAAGGATTATCGTGCAACTATCAATTATAATTTTGTACATCAATGGCCTCAACTCTCCAATGCAGGCACAGTTTAATGGGCAGGATCAGAAAACTGGATCCATTCATTTATTGTCTTAAAAAATCCAACTTGCCATTCAAGACAGATACTACCTTATGGTGAAAGGATGGAAAATGATATTCCAAAATTCAGGCAAAATAGAACACATTGGGGCTGGAGAGATGGCTTATTGATTAAGGCACTTACCGGCAAAGTCAAAGGACCTCAGCCAAATTCCACAGGGCCCACTTAAGGCAAATACACAAGGTGGCACATGCATCTGGAGTTTACTTGCAGTGGCTGGAAGCCCTGATATGCCCATTCTCTCTCTCTCTTCCTCTCCCTCCTTCTCTCTCTCTCCTCAAATAAATAAATAAAAATAAAATAGAAAAAAATGATATATCAAAAGTATCATCCACCTTGATCAAGTAAGTTTCATACCAGGGATGCAGGGATGGTTTAATTTATGGAAATTGATAAATGCAACATATTATATGAATAGACTTAAGGATAGAATCACATGGCCATTTTAATAGATGCAGGAAAGGCCTTCAACAAAATACAAGATACTTTCATGATTTAAACACTGGACAGTCTAGAAAAGGAGGGATAATATCTCAATATAACAAGGGTTATATATACCAGACCTAAAGCCATACTATATGGGGGGAAATTTAAAGTATTCCCACCATGATCTGGAATAAAACAGGGGTGTTAAATCTCACAACTCCTATTCAACATAGCACTTGAAATCTTAGCTCAAGTAGTAAGATAAGAGAAAGAAATAAAAGGGATACAAATTAGAAGAAGTAAATTAGAAGAAGTAAAATTGGCCTTATTTGTTGATGATATGGTTATATGCATAAGTAAACTGAATGATTCCACCAAAAAACAACTAAAGATGCAAATTCTTTCAACAATGTGACATGATATAAAAGCAAAACACAAAAATCAGTACCCTTCCTTTATGTCAATGACAAACTTATAGAAAGAAACAAGAAAACAGTCCAATTTGCAATTTCCACAAAATTAAATATCTTAGAATATACCTAAGCAAAGAAATGAAAGACTTCTACAATGAAAACATTGAAACACTGAACAAAGAAATTGAGGAAAACATGAATATGAAAATATCTCCCATGCTCATGGGTCAGGATTAATATTGTGGAAATGGTCTTCCTACCAGAAGCAATATACAGATTCAATGTAATTACAATAAAAAAAATTCAGCACCATTATTCATAGATAGAGAAAATACTTTTAGCATTCATATGCCAAAACAAAATGCCTCAGATAGCCACAAATATCCTCCTCAAAAAGAATGCTACTGGTAATATCACAGTACCTGATTTCAAGATATACTAAAGTGCTATAGAAATAAAAATAGCATGGTACTTGCACAAAGAGACATAGATAAATGAAGTAGAACATGAAATCTAGATCTATATTCAAGCAACGATAGCTACCTGATCTTTGACAAAGTGGCCAAAAATACGCAGTGGAGAAAAGATAGTATTCTCAACAATTGGTGCTGGAGAAATTGGATAACCATGTGTGGAAGCATGAATTTAGACCCTCTTCTCTCCCTTCAAAAATAAATAAATAAACAAACAAACTGCAAAGCCTTGCGCTGTGGTGCATGCCTTTAATCCCAGCACTCGGGAGGCAGAGGTAGGATGGTTGCCATGAGTTCGAGGCTACCCTGAGACTCCATAGTGAATTCCAGGTCAGCCTGGGCTAGAGTGAGATCCTACCTCAAAAAAACAAAAAAATAAAAATAAAGTGCAATATAATACCTAAACTCTGAAACAACTAGGATGAAAAATAAGTAGAACATTCTATGGTATAAGTGTAAGAAAAGACTTTTTTTAGAAAGACCCCTGTAGACCAGGAAATTAGACATTTGATCATTGGAATCTCATGAAAAAAATGTTATTGTAGGGATAAGCAAACCATTTGGAATTAATACTTGAAAACCTATGGAACTGGAGAAAATCTTCACCTTCTATGCATCTGGCAAAGGATTAATATACAAAATATACAAAACCCCCTCAAACATATAAGCAATAAATTTATACCAAACCACTCAGAAAATGGGTCAGGGAACTGAATACAGACCTCTCAAAAGACGAAACACAAATGGCTAATGAACACCTAAAATGATATTCAACATCTTTCACCATTGGGGAAATGAAAATTAAATTACATTGAGATTCCATCTCACTCTGTTCAAAGTAACTATCATTAAAAAACCAAATGACAACAAATGCTAGAGTGAGTGTGAGGAAAGAGAAAATTTAATCCACACTTGGAGGAAATGCTGAATTGTACAGCCACTATGGAAATCAGGATGAATGCTCTTCAAATAAAAAAAAAATGGACCTATCATTTGAACCAACTAATGACTCCTGGGCACATACCCTAAAGACTCTACTCTACTACAGACATATTTTCTCAGGCATGTTTCTTTTTGATCTCTTCACAATAGCTAAGAACTGGAATTAGTCAATATGTCTACCAACTGACAAATAGATAACAAAGATATGCTAAAAATACACAGTGGAATTCTACTCAGTAGTAAAGAAAAATGAACAAAAATAAATTTGCAGGAGAATGGATGTGAAGTTACACAGGCTGAGAAAGACAAGCACCATATGCTTTCTCTCATATATGGTTCCTAACATGCAACAGCTTACTTTATTTATAAGTTGTAGTAATCATCATTAGTACTGGCAAGAACATTAGAATGATGCTAAGAGAGAGAGAGGAAGCAGGGAAGGATGAGAGAAGGTGGCACTTGACAAACAAATGGAGGGATAGCATATAAGAGGTGGAAGGATCTAAAGGGGAGACTGGGATAAGGGAAAGTGGTAGGGAAGAAATACACAAAAATAATGACGGCATGAATCAGTACAATATAAACTTTCTTTTTTGGTTAGCTAATTAAGAGATATAAATCCCCATGAGGAGGTAGTCTGGGAAGAAGTACTCTGTAATGGGTTTAGAAAGCTGATTCTTAAAGCCATATACTCTTACTGGTAAATCTCATTGCCAGAATCAGGTTACTTCCCAGTGAACTGTTGGACAGGGAGGCCCAGGAGTCCTCTCCTCCCTCCAGAAAAAAAAATTCAATACTGTCCATTTCCCAAACACTTGGTTACCCACCAGATCTAAATATTATGACCCTATTACTAAAGACACAACTATTTGTGGTCATAGACCATTGAGTGATCATGGTGGAACTGAGAAGGAAGCCAGTTCCTTGTTGGCCATCCCTCAACATGCTGGACATTGCTATGTGAGCTGCTGAGGGATAATGGACACTAATAGTCTGATCAAGCAGGAGATCCCGCAAGGTGCAAAATCAACCAGCAAGATAAGTTGTACACACATGTGTGATAGTGGTTCACAGGCTATTAGGAAGAATCATCTACTCTATGATTGAATCTGAAGTCCACTTAGTGGGAAGAAATTCATTGATGATACTTAGAAACAAGGCCGAAACCTGTGGCTTGAATGGTCATAGACTGTAGAGGAAATCTCCTATTGTTCTTTGGCTAAAATAAGAGAGTATGCCCATAGAACTGTTTGCTAAATGCATACGCTTATGCCTTTTTATCCAAGTTGCTCTCACTCTTTGATAAAGATTCTGGTTTGTAAAGATGGTAGTGAATACCAGGGACAGCCAAGTTCCATTAGTATGGCAAGCAAAGCCAACTGTCTAGCACATGATGAGTCATTTCCATGACATCTTCCAGGGCACAGGAGGCATTACAGAAAAGGATGGATTAAATGTGATTGTTGCACTCACTGCTAGGCTGAGAACCTCCTCCAAGGAGATGTAATTAGATACTGAGGAGTCTCAGAACACTTCAATGCAGAAAATCAGAGACTATAGAAAGCTCAACATGAAAGGGGATTGTTAACATGCCCTCCAAAGCTCATAGAACTTTGCAAAAGTGGGGCAGAAAAATTGTAAGAGTCACCAGGCAATAAGGAGTATCCTGACTCATTTTACATTAGACAGAGACTGATTGGTACATTCATGATACCAGAGTGAACATTGATTACCTCACTGAAAAGAACCCTTCAAAAAAGTCACCCAAAGGATTGGGGTAGAGGAGAGGAAACATAACCTGATAGGAATAGGACTGACATGCAATATGTTCAAACTATAATGTTCACCATTAATAAAATGATCAATAACAATACCAAAAATGATTCTAATTTCAGATACTTAAAAACAGAACTGATAAATAGACCATGGCTAACCAAATGTGAGATTAGGTTAAAAAAAAAAAAGGAGAGAGAAAAAAAGATTAACCTCAGGGTAAAGCATCCCTTCTTATAGTAGATTCAGACTCTTTTTTACTTATCCATTGAAATTTGATAAGTATGAAATACCTTTATTCCATAAATATTGACACTGATTTCCACTAGAAGGTACTTATACCTTGACATCAATTGCTTTGCTAATAAAAATGCTTCTTGACTTCTAGTTTTGAACATCCACAGGGAGAAAGAAAAACTGGTGGATAGGACATATACATAAAAACACCACTTGGAAATGAGAAAAAAAATCTACAAAGATATATAATATAAATTTATTTTAGGCAGTCATCTTTCCTTTCTTGTCATACTAATGGATCTTAGATCTCCTTGGTATCTACTGCCATCTGTAAAATGCAGAATCTTTAACCAAGAATGAAAAAAAGTTGGATCAAAAGAGGTAAGTGCATACATTTAGAAAAATACATAATGTAAATGTATATTACTACTAAGATTAAGCTTTGGTAAGTTCATCTCTAAACAAAATCCATTCTTAGAGTTGCATGCTATAGGAAAAGAATGGAGAAATATAAGGGATTGATCAACGGAAGCTGTAGAAATACACAAAGATTATGTGACAGTAGTTAAAGGAACATATAAAATAAAGCAATAGTGGAGCACATAGAAAAAGACAAGGAATGAAAGGCTGGGGAGGGAGAGTTGGAGTAGTAGGATCATTGGTCTCCCAAGATTGTGTCATATTATGAATTGAATTATGTAGAAAACATGAACCATTGATGAGTTTATGAAGTTTTACTTTTGAGATGTGCTTTGTGGATAGCACATCACTCAAGACCAAACCACATCAGTCACGTATTGAAGTATCATCTTCAGTTTTCATGTTTTAGAAAAAAAGAACTTCAAATATCATGGACTCTTTCTAAAAGCAGTTTCCCAAAAGTGTGTCAGCATGTTGAAATGATAACATAACTGTGCCTCAAGCACTGATACTCCAGATATGGAGAGAAAATCGGGACAAAACACCTGAGAAATAGCTTTAAGACTTACTATCAACTGAATATGTCTTCCTCTTACAAACTACTTTGAAAAACTAATTTTCAATATGATGGTTATGGAGATGGGAGCTTCAGAAGGTAAGTAATGTATGAAATTGAAGCTTTTATGGATAGTATTGTTTCTCATAGGAAGGGACATGAAATAGAGTCTGCGTTTCTACTCCATTTTAGAATGTAGAAATAAAGTAGTCATCTGAAAATCAAATATTATGCTTAGTGAGGTAACCCAGGCCCAGAAAGCCAAACCTCACATGTTCTCTCTATGGGGATCCTAGCTACAAATGATTGGAGGGATAATCAAAATCTAAGAGGATATAAATAAGTAATATGGAAACCTACCTTTTGAACAATGAAACACCCAGAAACCATAGATTGCTACCAGCAAAATTTCCTTGCCAGGAATGGGATATCTTCTAGTGAGTTGTTGTCCAGGGAGGTCACTTATTCTCCCAAAACATTACAGGCCATTGCCGGGGCCCTTGGTTTCCCACCAGGAATAGATGGTAAGAACCTATTGCTGAAGACTCCCATACTCAGGATGCTAGGTCACTGGGAAATCCTGCTGGAACTGAGCTGAAATCCTCCTCCATGTAGACCAACTAACAGAAAGCTGGCAAAAACCAAGTTACATGCATTTCAAAGGGAGAGAGAGAAATCATCAATGAAGATACTCAACACTGGGCACTGCAAGCCTTATATTTGGCCAGCTAGGCCAAATTATCCAATAGGTGCAATAGTAGCATGTCTGTTATGGGGCAAAACAACTGCCCTCTAATTGGACTGGAGGGAATGTTTCACTGATACTGAAAAACCTACAAAAGGGGTAGTCATGAGTCCTATGGGTATAATATCTGTTGTTGTCTGGCTAAATGTATGTACTATATTCATGAAACTTCCCAGTAATCACTCCTCTAAATGTTCATACCCATATATTAATGCTACTCTCACATGTGGTTAGAGAAGCTTTTCTTTTCAGATGGCAGTGACATTCAGATGACTCAGAAGACACCATGGTGCTGAGAAGTGACAGAGGAGTGCTTATCACTTAAATATCTCTATCATACCTTCCGAGGCTTAGGGTCCATTGCAGAAGAGATGGAAGAAAGAATGTAAGAGCCAAATGATGGGTAGTACTCCTTACAACATGCTCCTCCAGACACAAAATGGCCTGGATATCCATGACCTCACAGTAACTGACACTACCTACATAAGACCATCATAGTAGGAGGAAAAGATCATGACATCAAAATAAAAGAGAGACTGGTTGGGGGGGGGATACATGGAAAGTGGAGTTTCAAAGGGGAAAGTGGGGGGTGAGAGGGAATTACCATGGTAAACTGTTTACAAGTATGGAAGCTGTCAATAAAAAAAGACAAAAGAAGCTGGGCATGGTGGCACACGCCTTTAATCCCAGCACTTGGGAGGCAGAGATAGGAGGATCTCTGTGAGTTTGCAGCCACCCTGAGACTCCATAGTGAATTCCAGGTCAGCCTGAGCTAGAGTGAGACCTTACCTCAAAAACCCCCAAAATATAAGTAAATAAATAATAAAAAGAAAGAAAGAAAGAAAAAAGAAAGGAAAAGGTCTCTTACCAGGAATAGAATCAGTGAGCATCTTGATATTTCATTTCTTAACCTCCACAGCCTTGAGAAATCCATGTGCTGCTTAAGCCTTCCACTCTATGATATTTTGCTATAGCACCAGACTGGCTGGGAATTAATTTTAAGGGTTTTCAGCTTAGTATGGCTTTTAATAGAGACAAACCATCTAATCAAATCATTTTCATCAGATCTGCAAAAGGACTGTCACACAGCAAAAGATAAGAGGTAGAAGTCTTGGAGAGGAGGTCACAGATCCTTTTACTGGGAGATTATTGGAAGCCATGATTCCAGTGCATGTTAGAGAGGGATGGAAGCTGTGCTCAGCATGTCAGGATCCCTGAAGTCTATTTAACATAAGCCTACACTGTCTGATTACCCACCATCTATTTGGGAGTAGCACTGAATAAGAGGCAACAGTAGTGGACAGGACTAACAGTGCCTGGAAGTTTGTGCCCCCATGTAAGAATGGATGTTGCTCTCCACTAACTTGTGGGATGAGCCGCATGTACTTATCAAACAACCTCTCAGATGTTGGATCTCTGAATGCCTCCACATTTGAATTAATAATATAATTGAAATTTGGCATCTCTGTAGATAAATCGAGTCTTTCCATATCCTCACTGGATTCATTTAGAAGGAGCTGACCAAGAAAGCTAGATGGGAGAACTAATCACAGATCCCTGCTGAGGACCCATGCCACCAGGATCCATGTCACCTTCAAATTCTCAACTACTGCCACCATTGACATGGCTTTTTATAAACCCAGAAGTTTCTTGATAGTGAAAGCAGTCCCAAAAAGTGTCAAGATCCCCTTCCAAATCTATCTGTCCTTTACCAGTCACAATGGTCCACCAAGGTACTTACTGAGATGCCTGAGCCAAAGACCAAGTACTTCCCAGCAGACAGAGTCGCCCACAAGGCAAGAACATATGTGCCCAATATCTGTTAATTATAGCAGAGTTCTAAATGTCTCTGTGTCTTTAGGTTCCATTGATACAAAATGAACACAACCTAACATTAAGGTGATGATCTGACATGGGGTTTCTGGAATCGACCCCCTATCAGCCTATGGTTTTAGAGAGATTTTTCTTGGCATACAAGTGTTCTGATTAAGCATGCCCAGGACAAAGTGGATGTGCCCATGCCTCTCCATGTTTAAGCTACCCAAGAGTTATGGGAGAGAGTTCAAGGGCCTCAGCCCAGCTCAGCATGGAGGGTATGTATGGGCTCTTTGGAAGAGTTCCAGCTCCAGGAAGCCCACTGCCTGCAGGGCATGGGAGCTCCTCATTCTATGGTGTCATAGTCATTGGGGACTTCCCAGATCCCTTCACTGTATGGAGTCCACCCACTGGCCTCCAGTAGCGCCTGGGTCTTATGATTTGAGTCAAAGATGCTCTTGTTACCTTGGCCAGCTGAATCTCCAAGGGGATCTCAACTCCCCACACCTCTATATTATCAAAGCAGAAGTCCTCCTGGGGAGACAGGTGAGGGCTGGGGGTGCTATAGCCTTACTCCCAGTCCAGCCTCAAAGCTCCAGTTGATGAGTTAGCATGTGCACCCACCACAGCACCACTGAGACAGCCAGGTCCTCTGTGAACTTTTGGACCTCTCTGGAATTCTCCGGACCTTCCACAGCAGAGATCATTTTCAGAACCACAAGGCTCTTCTCTGAGTTTCCTTTCAGCAGGTAGGACAGTGATGCTGTGAATGGCTCCTGGGAGACATGCTCGCTGGATCATTGAGCCCTCCCACTCATCTCAACCCTCTGCATGCTGTCATAAAGTCTGGTGACCCTTGCTGTAGGGAGAGCCGCCCTAATTTGGTTCTTCACTGCCTCCAGAGAGAAAGACCCTTATGGGGTAGAGCCTCCTTTACCTGAAGACAGAACATTAAAGACCTTGTTCACATCGGCCTGCTCCTCGGGCAGGAACTGTGGGCAGAACTTCTGTCCTGAGAGGCTTTTGCTACTTCCCATGTTCCTGCTCTTTACAGTTCTGTCCCGTTCCACTCAACCAGGCCCCTCCACCTTCACAGCAGTGTCCATCTATCCTGGGACCCAATATCAAGGTTTTCTCTCATATTCTAAGAGTAGAAGTCATCAATAAGTTTTATATATATATATAATATTTTCTAAATTTATTTACCTAAAGGCAAAGTTTTTAGATAATATGCTCTGACTCTAATAATTATGTATAGAATAGGAGAACTATATTCAAAACTTTAAAATTTCATTTTGGGAGATATAAATGAAATCATAACTCAATCAAAAATCAGGAGGTGAGGGCTGTAGAGATTGCTCAATGATTAAAGCCACTTACTTGCAAAGCCTACTGGTTGGGGTTCAATTCCCCAGCACCCACATAAGTCAGATGTAAAATGAAATATGTGGGAAGTGTGCCCCTCGTACATGAACACACAGGTAAGTGATTAAATAAATTATTTTATTTTAAGAAAAGCCTGAGATAGGGATGAGCATATGTGGATATCTTGAGTAACTGGAGCCAATAGATGTCTAGAAGAATTTGGTAAGAAGGATTGCTCTTAGAAAGATTAACACTTTGAAAATGTAGACTTAGAGCAATTCAATATACAGAGATTCTAGGCCTTTATACACCAATAAGCATGACTATTTCTCTTCTCATATTCTTCTCTATATGCAAATTAATAATGAACCAATCTTGAGTCTGAAATTAAAGAAAAAGTCTGAATCAATCATTTAATAAACATTTGCCAAGTGTCTCTCAAGGTACAACTGTGAAAATGGGTATTATAGAACATATTTGAGTGGAAGACATATATTTCTTCAATCAATTAATATAATTTGGATTAATTCTAGCTCTTAGCTATTATGAATTCAGCTGCTACAAACATGGTTGAGCAAATCACTCTGGCCTGTGGTTTGAAGGTTTTAGGATAGATGCCCAATAGCTAAGAGCTGGAATCAATAGAGATGTCCATCACTAGAAGAATGTATAACTAACATGTGGTATATCTATACAATGGAATTCTACACAGCAGTAAGAAAAATGACACAAAGAAATTTGAGGAAAAATGGGTGAACTTGGAACAGATCATTCTCAATGAACTTACTCAATCACAGAAAAAAAAAAATGACACATAGTCTCACTCATCTACAACACCTAACCTGAATCTACCCAAGATACCTTACATACCCAGCAAACATCTCATGGACTAGACACTAGGATGGACAGGGAGGGAGGGGAAGGCATCGAAGGGGTGGGATACACTAATCTAGACCCAAATGGCAATGGTACCATAAAAATCTACTTCCTAAAAGGCAGACCAAATGGTTGAACTTTCACCAGGCCCTTAAAGGAAACACCTGAACCACAAGACACTGGAGAGGGTAGACTCAAGTCTAATCTAAACCTTCTACATCCTCCCTCCCTCCCTCTCCCTCTCCCTCACCCTCCTCTCTAACTCTTGTATATTAGTTATATTCTTCTTACTGGGCACTGACCTGTAACCCCAGTACCAGCATGGGGCTATCATCCACAATGAGCTTTTGATAAGAGAAACCTACAAGGTTTCCTAAAAGAATGACAGATTTCAGCACAAAGGGGAAGGAGACCAACGCAGAGGAAAATCAACTCCTACCAAATCAGAGAGCCAGAGCCTCAGAGGCCCCCAACACCTCAGCACTGAAGCAGACCAAAAATGAACCCAACATGGCTCAGGGAAATTTTGTGGAAGAGGGAGCGGAAAGAATGTCAGAGTCACATGTTGGGTCATGATTTGCAGAGACATTTAGCATACCAATATCTGGGGACTAACTCCACAATGCACGACCCATTTACATCAACTAGGAGGGTCTAATGGGAGGGGGTAGATCATAGATGAGCCTAAACAATGGTACCAAACTGCCTGTATTTGATGAAAAGATAACTAATAAATCAAAATAAAATTTAAAAAAAAAAGAATGACAGATTTCTGTCAGAGTACTTGATGACCCACCAAAGGTTAGTGGTAAGACCCTATTGCTGAAGACATGTAAAATGGAATGGCATGGCTGGAAGCCAGGAGAGAGTCAGTCCCCAGACAGTCAGTGTATCTAGTGTCAGAAGGTGCTACATGGGCAACTGGGGGAAATGACCAATATCTCTCCAAGTAACTCATGGCCTAACCTACTAGGCAGCAAATAACCAGTTGTGATGCCCACAGAAGTGCAATAGTGGCACACAGCCATGGTGGGGAACCAACTGCTCTTGATTTGGCTAACTGATCCCTTCAGTGGTACGGGACCCATAGCTGTAGCTGGGAAAAAAGTCAGAATCATATCCAAACATAAACCCTCTCTCCAATATCAAGCTACCATCAATCATGGGCTACAAGAGGGTCTACACCTAATAAACTCTCTATTAAAAAAAGTAAGGAGTAAGGGTTATTTCATTTTTCCTGGAGCTAGCTTACTCTCCATTGGAGAATGTACTTCTCTTTTTCAGATAGATGCAGATACTAAGGAGAGAGCCACCCCATCATACCTCAAAAGGGCCCCAGCTGAAACTGAGGAAAATTGGCAAAACAAGCAAGGGTGCTATTTCCCTGATGAACCAGATACCAGCACAAGGGGGAAGGAGACCAACACAGAGAAAAATCAACTCCTACCAAATCAGAGAGCCAGAGCCTCAGAGGCACCCAACATCTCATCACTGAAGCAGACCAAAAATGAACCCAACATGGCTCAGGGAAATTTTGTGGAAGAGGGGGCGGAAAGAATGTCAGAGCCACATGTTGGGTCAAGATATGCAGAGACATTTATCGTACCAATAACTGTGGGCTAACTCCACCCATATACCTCAACAAGGAGGGGCCAATGGGGAGGGGATAGGTCACGGATGAGCCTAATAATGCTACCAAACTGCCTGTATTTTCTGAATAGAAAACTCATAAAAATGCAAAAAATTCATACAATTTAATATACACATGTATTATGTATATAATTTATGTATATTTTCAGTATATATACGTATGCATATATATTCCATTTTCTACTAACAAAAGATACTTTCCTGTCAAAGACAGGAAGTATATATGTTCCCATAAGAGATATAATATATGGTAGAATAATTAGTACTCATTTACTTTCCATGGACTATGTGGAGTCACTGAACCATTTTGAGGTTTAGATTAGAGAGTTAAAATAAAAATATACAATAAGGTGTTTACGAATGCAAGTCAAGAAAGTAAAAGTCAAGGAGACAAGTAACAGAATAATTACAGTGATTTAAAATCCACTGATTTTACAAAATATGCCAAATCTACGTACAGTAGATACTGAATGTGTAAAAGTATATTTCTCAATTAATAGCAAACACTAAACATACTGTTTTAAAAGATTAAAAGAATCTAGAGCCAGGTGTGGTGGCACATGTCTTTAATCCCAGCACTTGGGAGGTAGAGGTAGGAGGATCACCATGAGTTTGAGGCCACCATGTGACTACATAAAGAATTCCAGGTCAGCCTGAGCTAAAGTGAGACCCTACCTTGGAAAAAAAAAAAAAAATTAGACTAACTTTTTGAAAACTGCTATAATGATTTAAAGTAAAATGATATATATCTTTAATATCTATAGGTTGATAGTCCATTTTATTTTATGCAGTCCATATGCATATGCAAAATATTTACTAATAATTTATTAAATTTTTGTACTTTGAGCTCCATTTTGAATTACATTTTAATAATCAGGAGATAAGGATAACAATGAAGAGAAAGTTTCTGATATACATTGGAGATGAAAACATCCACAGGAATAATCCCATATGCATTTCATTGTACTATTCCCCTTAATAACTAGTGTGAATCATACATAATGAAAGCCTTATAAAGATTTATTGATTGACTTAGAATGCTTTTGCTATCACAATTACATTCCTAAAAGATAGGAAATTAGTTATATTCTGTAAGGGGTATGGTGGAGAAGAATTTGTAATATGCTGGATATTGAAAAGAATCATCTGATTAAGTTGTGGCATACTTTGAAAATATAGTCAATTGAAAATTCTTTCTCTTTTAATAGCATATTAAATTGTTGTGTAAAAATTTCTTCCTCGTGGTTGTTAAAAACCTGAATTGTATGGAAATATGAACCAAGTTCAGCTTTGAAAAATGATCAAGAAGGAGTTACAATAAAATACTAAAAGAAAGAAATGTTAAGTATAAATAAAATTAGGGAAATTATTACAAATGAAGTTACTAAAAATTTGAAACCCAAATTAAAAGAATGTATCTGTAGAAAAACATAAATTTCCTACAAGAAGTAAAATAAATACATTTATAAATAAATAAACCTTTAACAGACATCACAAGTATGATACTTATGTGTATCAAGAATTTGGACTTCGAAGCCGGGCGTGGTGGCACACGCCTTTAATCCCAGCACTTGGGAGGCAGAGGTAGGAGGATTGCCATGAGTTCGAGGTCACACTGAGACTCCATAGTGAATTCCAGGTCAGCCTGGGCTAGAGTGAGACCCTACCTCGAGAAACAAACAAACAAATAAAAAAAGAATTTGGACTTCCTCAAATTTATTTTTTTCACTAGAAAACCATGTTAAATGGATGAAAAAAAAAAAAAACAGCTACACA
Source organism: Jaculus jaculus (assembly GCF_020740685.1). Classification (NCBI taxonomy): domain Eukaryota; kingdom Metazoa; phylum Chordata; class Mammalia; order Rodentia; family Dipodidae; genus Jaculus; species Jaculus jaculus. The sequence goes on from NC_059125.1 coordinate 91,035,495, forward strand.
TTGTAAAGGATTATTTGAAAACAAATAAATCCAACAGAGGGCTGGAGGGATGGCTTAGCAGTTAAGGTGTTTGCCTATACAGCCAAAGGACCTCATTTCAATTCCCTAGTACCCACATAAGCCAGGTGCACAAGGTGGCATATGCATCCAGATTTTCTTTGCATTGGCTGGAAGACCTGGTGTGCCCATTCTCTCTCTCTCTCTCTATCTGTCTCTATGTCTCTCTCTCTCTCTCTCTCTCTCTCTCTCTCTCTGATTCTCTCAAATAAATAAAACTTAAAAAATAACAATTAAAAAATAAATCCTACAGATAACTATTAACTGTTAATAAGTTATAATTATTTTTCAAAACTCAATAGGGAAGTCAGCTAATTAGAACATGGCCAGTCGATGGGAAGAGTGAGAGCATGGATCTTACTGGTAGCTACTAGACAGAAAAAGATGTTCAACATTCCTGTCAATCTTCATGTATTCAGGCTGCTATAATTGAATCTTGTACATGGATTTGCCTAAGCAACAAACTTTTATTTCTCACAGACCTTGTAGCTTGAGAATGCAAGATCAAGGTATATTTAGTGTCTGGTGAGAGCCTTCATCCTTATTTGTAGATGGCTGTTTTCTCATTATATACTCATTTGACAAAATGGACAATCTTCTCTTCAGTGTTCTTTTTATAATGGCATCAATTCCAGTCACGAAAACTAAAGCCTCATGAACTTATAACCTCTAAACTGTCTCACTTAACTCAGTAGTATAGCAGAATAGGATTTTACAATCTGAATTTTGAGAAACAAACATTGAATCCACAACACTTACATGAATACAAGTTGGTAAAACCATCAGGGCCAGGGCTTCTTGTTGGAGATTTTATAACCTATTCTTTATTCTTATTAATTATGGGTACATTCAGAAGTTTTCAGTTGTTTGGGATTTGATCTCTGGGGATTTTGTGTTTCTCAAATTCATCTATTTCATTTTTGTATGGGTCTTAAAACCCTCTTAGTGCCTTTTTTGTTTATTTTTATTTATTTATTTGAGAGCAACAGACAGACAAAGAGGGAGAGAGAGAGAGAGAGAGAGAGAGAGAGAGAGAATGGCCACGCCAGGGCCTCCAGCCACTGCAAACGAACTCCAGATGCGTGTACCCCCTTGTGCATCTGGCTAACATGGGTCCTGGGGAATCAAGTCTTGAACCGGGGTCCTTAGGCTTCACAGGCAAGCACTTAACTACTAAGCCATCTCTCCAGCCCATGCTTTTTATTTTATAGGATTGGTACTAATATCCCCAGTCTTATTTTGAATTTGATAATTTGTAGTTCTCTCATTCTCTTTGTCAATTTACCTAAAGATTTGGCAATTGCTACAGTCACCTTCTCATGGGAGGAAAGGGTTTATTTAAGCCTTACAGATTCTAGCAGTAACACCATCAATTGCAGAAGAAGCTGGCTCACTTTAGCATCCACAACAGAAAGAGGGACAGGAAAAAAAAAAAAAAAAAAGCGATCACCTACAGCAAGAGCTCAAAACTGGCTCTGAATACACCTAATGGCTGAATTGAAATATTTGTCCCCAGTGACACCTCCTGCAGCAGGCTGCTAGAGATTTAAATTGGAAGCTTAACTTAAAAATTCCTGAGGCTACCTGGGATATACATTTTCAAACTACTATAGCAAACTTGTTGTTTTTGAAGAACCTGCTTTTGATTTCATTGGCTTTCTCTACTGGTTCTTTCATATTTTGCTTTAGTTATCTCTAATCATTATTGATGACTTCTGTCCACTACTTTTCAGTATAGTCAACTCCTTTTCTGGTTATTTTTAAAGTTATATTGATATGTTGCTGATTTGAGATCTTCAGTTTTGTATAGCTATGAACTTCTCCCTTAGCATTACTTTTATAGAATCACATACGTTTTGATACACTGAGCTTTCACATTCTTTTGTCTCCAAGCATTTCCTCATTTTCCCTGTGACCCACTATCCACAGGTTTAAACTGCCAGTTGTGAATGTGTCATGTAAAGTCTCAAAATTCAACTGGAAATCAGCTCAGTAGGTTGATTAAAGTCTTACTACCTAGTGAATTTTCCAGATTACCTTCTTACTTGATTTTTATCATCATCCTATTATGGTCAGAGAAGACAATTTGTATGATAAATGAGTTTTTATATTCTGACTTAATTTGTAGCTTAACATTTGTGTATTTTGAATAATGTTCCATATGCACTTAAGAATAATGTGCATAGTAGTGTTTTCTGAAATGTAATGTGAGGTAATTTATTCTGGAGCTAAATATGAGTGACTGTGACCCAGGAACAATGACTTAGGTTACACAAATACGATGTTCCAATGTAATAAAAGTTTCATGAAGATTTTATAGTAATAAACAATGGAAAGTAATTAATCCAAGACATTTTTCAAATACACTAATGGAAACATTAGGTAAGCCAGTTAAAACCAATACAGGAAATCTGTTATAGGATTCAGAAGCTATCTGATGACCTTCTTAGCTTTGGAGCTGTATAAGCTAATAGTTTTTTTAAGTTACAGTAACCTAAAGGTTTCTCATAATAGTCACAATGAGGTTAGATCAGATACAGGTGGGCAATGAATGTCTATAAGAAATTTGGCTCTGCAACATTCAGACACTCCATAATCATGCAATTTTTCATATTTTATTTTTATTTAACATTTTTAACAAGTATATAATGTATTTTGATCATAATCTACACTAATTTCCTTCTTTTCATCCCTCTCCTTTTTCCTTCCACTAATCCCTTTCCTCTTCCAAACTACTCCCTCTTTATATTGATCTGTGTGCATGTGTGTGTGTGTGTGTGGTTTTGTGGTGCCTGTCTGTCTGTCTGTGTCTGTCTATCAAGGTGAGAAAAAGAAGCAAGCCCTACTGAATTAAACTAGGGTTGTTTACATGAGAGTAAGAGTGTGGTACTTTGAATGTAATACTGAGAGGAATATTAAATTTTTCAAATGATATCATGACATTAATTCTTTCATTTTTATCAATATTGCTTTGTATAATTTATACATGTATTGCTGTAATAACCTTTTATAATTACTATTTTCTTATATTGTTGACTATTTCATTAATGTATCAATCTTTGTTTCTTAATCTTTTAATATATTTTTCTGATCTTAATAAAGATACTCTGTCTTTCTTTTGGTTCCTATGCTTCTGTGATATCTTTGTCAAACCTTTCATTGTCAATCTATCTCTATCTTTAGATCTAAAGTGAATCTATTGAGCATATAGTGGAATTGTCATTTTAAAAGTAAATTTATCTAGAAATTAGGCCTTGGTCAGTTGTATTGCTGACAAATTTTTTCTCCCATTCTGTGGGTAGTCTACTGGCTCTGCTTATTGAATGTTTGTTTGTGAAAAAAAAAAAGAGTTAGCTTCCTGAGATTCCAATGGTTCAGTGATTGTTTAAGTTCCTAAGCTATTGGGGTTTTATTTAGGAAGTTTTTTCCCATTCCTATATTGTTGAAAGTTCCTACTATTTTTTTCTTCCAGTAGTAGTAGAGTTTCTGGTCTTATATTGAAGCCTTTGACCCATTGGATTTGATTTTTGTGCATGGCAAGATGTGTGTGTCTAGTTTCATTTTCCTGTATATGGTTATCCAGTTTGTCTAGCCCCATTTGTTGAAGATGCTATCTTTTTCCAGCCTATACTGTTAGGGCCTTTGTTGAATATCAAGTATCTGTAGTTATTTGACCTAAAAGTCTGGATCCTCTATTTTGTTGCATTGGTGTATAATATGGTTAATTATGTCAGTACCATGCTGATTTTGTTACTATGGCTTTATAATATAGCTTTAGATCAGGTATGGTGATGGCTCCACAAGTGTTTCTTTTGATGAGGATATGCTTGGATATAAGGCCTACTGCTATTCCATATGAATTTTGAGACCATTTTTTTCTATCTCTGTGAAGAAAAATGCTGGGAGTTTTGTTGGTATTGCATTAAATCTGTATATTGCTTTTGGTAAGATTGCCATTTTCACAATGTTAACTCTGTCTATCCAGGAGTAGGGGAGGTCTTTCCATTTTCTCAAGACTTCCTCAATTACTTTCTTGAGTGTTTTACTGTTTTCATTATATAAGTCTTTCTTATTCTTGGTTAGCATTATTCCAAGGTATTTTATTTTTTTCGTACCATTGAAAATGGAAGAATGTCACTAATTTCTCTCTGTGTACCTTTGCCCCTTGCATATAGAAAGGCTACTGATTTTTGTGCATTGATTTCACATCCTGCTACTTTGCTGAAGAAGTTAATAACCTTTAAGAATTTTGAGATGGAGGTTCTCAGGTAACTTATGTATAGAAGCATGTCTTTTATAAATAGGGCTAACTTAACTTCTTCCTTTCCAAATTGCATGACATTTATTTACTTCTCCTGTCTTATTGCTTAGGCTAGAACTTGTAGTACTATGTTGAAAAGCAGAGGTGAGAGTCGGCACCCCTCTCTTGTTCCTGATCTCAATGGGATCAGTCTCTCCTCCTTAAGTATTAATTTGGCTTTAGGTGCTTTATATATAGCCTTTATTGTATTGAGATAAAAACTGTCCATGCCTATTCTCTCCAGTGTTTTGATCATGAAGATATGTTGTATTTTTTTGAAAGCCTTTTCTGCGTCTATTGAAATGATCCTGTGTTTTTTGTGTGTTTAAGCTTACTTATGTGGTGTATTACATTGACAGATTTCAGTATGTTGATCCACCCCTGCATTCCTGGGATAATGTCCACTTGATCAATGTGGATAATGCTTTTGATGTGTTGTTGAATTTGGTTTGTAAGGATTTTGTTTGGCATCTTTGTGTCTAAGTTTGTCAGTGAAATAGACCTACAGTTTCCTTTTCTTGTTGTTTATCTCTGTCTGTTTCTGGTATTAGGCTGATAGTAGCTTCATTAAAGTAGTTGGGGAGCTTTCCCTGTTCTCCAATTATGTGGCACAGTTTGAGAAAAAATGGCTTCCATTCTTCCGTGAAGGTTTGATAGAATTTGCCTAGGAAGCCATCTGCTCCTGGACCCTTCTTTCTTGAGGAGTTTGGTTTTCTCTATATATATATAATATTTTCAATCTCAATGGGGATGATAAGTATGTTAAGGAGATTAATCTGCTCCAAGTCCAGTTTTGGCAGGTGGTATGTGTCCAGGAATTCATCCATTTCTTCCAGATTATCCAATTTTGTGGGATAGAGGTTTTTTGAAATAAGTCCTGATGATTCTTCGAATTTCACGTATGTCTTTTGTGATCTATCCTTTGTCATTTCTAATTTTGTTAATTTGAAGCATCTCTTTTGTTCACTTGATCAAATTGTCCAGGGGTTTATCAATATTGTTTATTTTTTTAAAGAACCAGCTGTTTGTTTCATTATTTTCTTAATTGTTTTCTTAGTTTCCAATTCATTAATTTCTGCTCTGATCTTGATTATTTCTTTCTATTTGGAAATTTTTGGGTTAGATTCTTTTGGTTTTTCTAATGCCTCTAGGTGGATGGTTAGGTTTTTGATTTGGATTCTCTCTGTCTTTGTTATGAAGACATCTAGTGCTATGAAATTTCTCCTAAAGACAGCCTTCATTGTGTCCCATAAGTTTTGGTATGATGTGTTCTAATTGTCATTCAATTCCAGAAATTTTGCAATTTAATTTTTTCCCTTCCACAACCCATTTATTGTTTAGAAGTATGTTTTTCAGTATCCAGAAGCTGATGGGATTCCTGGTACATCTTTTTTTTTTAATTTGTAGCTTACAGCATTATGATCTGATATCATGCAGGAAATAATATTGACTTTCCTAAAAACATTGAGGTAGGCTTTATGGTACAGTATATGATCTATTTTAGAGAAGGTTCCATGGGCTGCTGAGAAGAATGTGTATTCTGTAGATTTTGGGTAGAATGTTCTGTAGATATCTATTAGGTCTAGTTGATCTATGGTGTTATTGAGCTCTCTTACTTTCTTGTTGATTTTCTGTTTAGATGATCTATCTACTGCTGATGGACTATTGAAGTCCCAGCCTATTATGGTGCTGGTGTTTATTTCTGTTTTGTTGTCAAGTAGGTAAAAATCAAACCCACTCACCAAGTGGGGAAGATAACTGAACAGGGAGTTCTAAGAGGAAAAAATACAAATGGAAAACACACACTTAAACTGCTCAACATTCCCAATAATCAGGGAAATGCAAATTAAAGCAACTATGAGATTCCACCTTACCCCAGTAAGGATAGCAAACATTAAAAAATCAAATGCAAATGTTGGTGGGGATGCTGAGAACTAGGAACTCTCATTCACTGTCAGTGGCAATGTAAGATGGTACAACCATTATGGAAATCAATATGGATGCTCCTAGAAAGATTGACTATTGAGTTACCAACAGAGCTAGTTTTTCACTTACTGGGCATTTATCCTAAAAGCTTCAAGCCTCAATTCAAAGATATTTGCTCAACCATGTTTATAGCTACTCAATTCATAATAGCTAAGAACTGGATTTCAACCCAGATGTTCATCATTGGACCAATTGATTACCAAGTTGGGTAATATATACATGATGGAATACTACTCAGCAGCTAGAAAAAAAATGACAGAATGAAATTTGTAGAAAAATGATCAAACTTGGAACAGATCATTCTCAGTGAACTCACCAAATCATAGAAAGACAACTATCACATGGTCTCACTCTTCTGTGGCTGCTAACCTATAACAGCCTGAGATTATGGCATAACTAATAGGCATCTTGAGGACTGGACAATAGGGAAAGTGGGGCTGGAGGGCAGGGTAAGGGTGAGGAGCACACAAAACTGGACACAAATAGAAATGGTACCATCAAATCCTGTATCCTGGAAGACAGACTAAAAAGTTGAATGCTCATCAGGAACTTAGAGGGAACACCTGAATCAAAGGGCCATGGAGAGGTTAAGATAAAGCCTACCCTTAATTTTATCTTATTTCTCTCTTTTTCTTTCTCATTTATATTACCTTTCTTTTTCTTCCTTCTTTTCCCTTGGTGCTGGCCTGTAAATCTCCCAGTACCAGGATGGAGTTAATATCTGCAATGAGCTGGTAATCAGAAAGACTGACAAGCTTTCCCTAAAGAAGACAGACTTTTGTAAGAACACTTAATTACCTACTAAAGATTAATGCTAAGACCCTACTGCTGAAGACACCATATGAGGTCCATATGGAACATGAAGAGACCTGGCTGGAATCTAGAAGAGAGCTAATCCCCAAACAGTTAGCTAGTCTAGTGCCAGAAGGTGCTACACAAGCTACTGGGGGAAAATGACCAACATCTGTCCAAGCAACTCGAGGTCTAAGCTACTCAGCAGCAAACAACCTAACATGATGCTCACCCAAGTGCAATAGTGGCACACAGCCATGGTAGGTAGCCAACTGCTCTTGGATTGGCTAACAGATCTGCTCAGTGAAAAGAAACCCATAGCTGGAACTGGGAAACAAGTCAGAATCATATCCATATAACAAGTTTGCTCTCCAGTAACAAGCTCCCCCAAATCTTGGGCTGCAAGAGGGCCTATACCTATTAAATTCTCTCTTAACCAACATTGGTTATCCCACTTAACTAGTGCTGACTTCATTATCCACTGGAAAGTCTGCTTCTCTTTTTCAGGACATAGAACCTAAGGAGAGTATCATACCATTGCACTTCACCAGGGACCCAGCTGAAACCATAGAGTAATTGGGAAAATGAGGAAGAGTACTGTTTTCTTGGTGAATCTGATATCAGCACAAGGGTAAAGGAGATACACACAGAAGACACTCAAGTCATAACAAACCAGATATCCAGAGACACAGAGGCTCCCAAGACCTCATCACTGAAATAAACCTAAAACAAATGCAACATGGCTCAGGGACATTCACAGAAGAGGTAGTGGAAAGACTGTTAGAGTCACAAGTTGGGACATGACACAGAGACATTGCCTCTTCCCCATAACTGATGGCTACCCACACAATGCACAATTTATAATCACCATGGGGATAACCAGAATCCCCAATGAGGAGGGACCCTTTGGGGTGAGGGGACAAGGATGAGAGTAAGTATGGTGCCAATATGTGCTGTTTACACACTGAGTATGCATATATATATATATGAAAGTTTAAAAAGAGACACTAACAGAGAGAGGGAGGGGATATGATGGAGGCTGGAATTGTGAAGGAAAAAGTGGGAGAGGGGAGGCCGTTATTATGGTTTACTGTTTGTAATTATAGAAGTTGTTAATAAAAACTAAAAAATAATAAATTTATCATTTTTCCTTTATGTGAGGAATTAATACATATATATTTAAAGTGATTGCTGATAAAAAGGTATTTACTGCTGCTATTTTGCCATTCACTTTCTGTATGCATTACGTAATTTTCCCCCTTTTATGCACTATTGCCATTCATTATGGTTAGATGACTTTTGTAGTTTAACTTAAATTTCCTTCTCAATTCCTTTTGCATATATTCTATAAATATTTTATGTGTGGATGAAATGTCAATTACATTTAACATATTAAAATCTCAATACTGCTATTTGAATTTTTACCAGTATTAATTCAATAATACACAAAACTCTGCACTGCACCTATTGTGTCTTGCCCAATTCTGTCAGTTATCAATAGCATGGAATAACATTTTTATACATAAAGTGCCTAAAATAATCTAAAAGGCTTATAAAAAAATTAGTCATCTTAAATTATGTAGAAGACAGAATGCAGATTTGTAAACTAAAGTCAGAGTAATACAGGTTTTAACTAAGGCTTATATTATTTTAAATCATGTAGAAAACAAAATATAAAGTCACAATTGGACTTTACAATAATACTAACTTTTATAATTGCTAATATATTCATATTTAGTAAGTGCTTTATTCCTTCATGTTGCTTTAAGCTGTCCTGTTCAAATGTCCTTCCTTTCATTTCCATCTTAGAAATGAAATCTTTAAGATTTTTATTTGTTTGGTTTTATCTTAATTTCTCCCCCACTTTTGAATGACAGTTATGCTATATATCAGATTATTAACTGATAGTTTGCTTTGCTTTTACACTTTGACTATATCAAGTGTTGCTTTCTAGCATCATACACTTCTAAATGAAAATCTGCTTATAATCTTATTGAGAATTCTTGTATGCTATAAATTGCTTCTTTACTTCTCCTTTTAAAATCATGTCTTTGGTTTTCACAAGTTGGATTATATTTCACTGTAGTTCTTTCTGAGTTCATCTTATTTGATATTCATTGAGCTTCTTGGATAATTGCATTCATGAGCTAATCAAAACTGTGTGATCTAACTATTCAGGTCTCTGCAGTTTAGGAAGGCCTACAAATTCCATGGGAACTCCTTGCACAGTACAGTAGATTGAGGTTAATTCCAAACTCAGATGTGGTCATCCACCTTACACACCTCAGAGAGTCCCATGGATAGCAACCATGCATACACACACACACACACACACACACACACACACACACACACGTATGTATTGATCTGTGTGATGGTGTCTCACAGATCCCTTAAATTATGTACATTTTCTTTGTTTTCTTTTTGTTTTATAAGCTCAGTAATTTTAATTATTAATTCTATATTCTGCCTGCTACAAAATATGCTTTAAAGCTGGGCGTAGTGGCACACGCCTTTAATCACAGCACTTGGGAGGCAGAGGTAGGAGGATTGCTGTGAGTTCAAGACCACCCTGATACTCCATAGTGAATTCTAGGTCAGCCTGGGCTAGAGTGAGACACTACCTCAAAAAACAAAAAAAAAAAGAAAAAAAAAAGCTTTAAAACTGCTCCACTAAATCTGCATTTAAATCCATGTAGTGCCGGGTGTGGTGGCGCACGCCTTTAATCCCAGCACTTGGGAGGCAGAGGTAGGAGGATCACTGTGAGTTCAAGGCCACCCTGAGACTCCATAGTGAATTCCAGGTCAGCCTGGGCTAGAGTGAGACCCTACCTCAAAAAAAAAAAAAAATAAATAAATAAAATAAATCCATGTAGTAATTGTTTTCATTGCAGTTATTGTATTGTACCTTTCAACTGTAGAACTTCTGTGTTAAGGTTTTATATTTTTCTGTTAATACTTCCTATCTTTATTTATTCTTTAAGTACATTTAAGATCTTTGAGTTAATATGTTTGTCTAGTTAACATCTAGCCTTTCTCTGGAACAAACTGCTTTGTTTTTATTTTTCCTTTTAGTTGTTATTCTTCCTTGTTTCTTTGTACAACTTATGATAGTTTATTAAAAAACTATACAGTTGAATATAATGACAATTCTGAAAATTAGATTTCCATCCTTCTCAATGTTTGCTATTTTTGTCCTTATTTTGCTTTTATTCAATTGTCATAGTGTGGTGGTTTGAATTAAGTATCCCCCATAAAGATGTCATGTGTTTTGAATATTTAATCCTCAACTGATAGCAATTTTGGTGGTAGAATCTTGATGGAGGAGGTATATTGTTGGAGGCAGGCTTTGGGTTGGTGGAACCAGAATTCAGCTCATTCTCCTGCTACTGTGGCAGTGATATGCCACCATGAACCTTCCTCTTGAGACTGTAAGCCAAAATAAGACTTTCCTTCCATTAGCTGCTTTTGCTTGAATGTTTTGTCTCAGCAATGAGCAGTAATTGCAACACACCGTCTGTTTCTATGCTGAGAATTAATCTGATATATTAAGGTGGTGGGAGTCCTGCATCTTTCAGTGTGTCCCTTTCTAATTGCCCCTTATTGTATGGACTTTTGGATATTATTGTTGTTTCTTTATTATTATTAAATTTTTCATTAGCTTACAAAGAATGAGGTTGCATTGTGGTGATTTCATACAAATAAATTTTGTTGCCGGGCATGGTGGCACACACCTTTAATCCCAGCATTCAGGAGGCAGAGAGGTAGGAGGATTGCTGTGAGTTCATAGTGAATTTCAGGACAGCCTAGGCCAGAGAGAGACTCTACCAGGAAAAAAAAAAAAAAGACAATTTTAGGATTCACATATGGCTAAGAACATGCAATTTTTTGTCTTTCTGGACTTTGGTTGTATCACTTAATATAATATTTCCAATCCTACTCATTTTCTGCTAATTTCATTAACATATTATTTATTTATTTGCACTTGTGTGTTTGCTTGTATGTATGGACATGCCAGGGACTCTTGCTATTGCAAATGAATTCCAAACACACGTACCACTTTGTGCATTTGGCTCTACATAGGCACTGGGGAATCAAACTCAGACTAACAGGGTTTGTAAACAAGTACCTTTAAACCACTGTGTCATCTCCTCTCTCTCTCTCTCTCTCTCTCTCCTTGCAAATAAATAAAAGAATAATAATGAAATAGAGGGGCTGGAGATGGCTCAGCAGATAAAGGTACTTGTTTTCAAAGCCTGATGGCCTGGGTTGGATTCCCCAGTACCCACATAAAGTCAGATGTACAAAATGGCACATCTATCTGGAGTTTGTTTGCAGAGGCAAGAGGCCCTGATATGCCCACTATCTCTCTCTCTTTCTATTACATTCTTTGCTTATTGTATGGATGTTTTAAATTCTTTCAGTATTTATTTTCTTGCTCACTCAGATACTACATAAAGATAAAAATGAAAACAAAGAAGACATTGGACCTGTAATTCACCTGTAATTGTATGCCATTTGAACTAGAAGAGAGTGGATTGAGACAATTTTGAGGGATGGAGAACAACAATTGCCCCCCCCCCAATATATGAAATAAGAAGCAGGTCTTAACACGTGTGCTTGATATTTTGAGGGCAGAGTCTTGATTGCACACCCTGGCTCCCATCAGTGATGTGTAGGCTGCTCTAGGAAGACATGCATGGTTGCTATCCATAGGACTCTCTGGGGTGTGTAAGGTGGATGACCACATCTGAGTTTGGAATTAACCCCAATCTATTGTACTGTGCAAGGAGTTCCCACGGAATTTGTAGGCCTTCCTAAACTGCAGAGACCTGAATAGTTAGATCACACAGTTTTGATCAGCTCATTTATGGCACAGGTGGGAAGGGAAATTCCTGTCTGTCTCATCTATGCTGCCTTTCAATCCATTAATTTTATTTTTCTCTTACTTGTTTCTTTAAATATCTTGATTCATTTCAAATGTACCATCTATGAGTGGCTTCCTTCTCAATTATCTGTTTTGGTTTTACTTCATTTGTAGAGTTCAAGGTGCTAGGAAGAAATTATGAATAGAATAGATACCTACTACATTTTCTGTGTTCCTTTTTTGCATGAAAAATCAACTCCTACCATATCAGAGATAGAGACACCCAGAGGCCCCCAACACCTCATCACTGAAGCAGGCCAAGAATGATCCCAACATGGCTCAGAGAAATTTTGCAGAAGAGTGGGCAGAAAGAATGTCAGAGCCACATGTTGGGTCATGATATGCAGAGACTTTTATCCTACCCATAACTGTGGGCTAACTCCAGAATGCACAACCCATATAACTCACAAAGGAGGGGCCAATGTGGAGGGGGTAGGTCACGGATGAGCCTAATTAGGGAACCAAACTGACTGTATTTGCTGAGTACAAAGCTAATTAATAAAATTTTTTGAAAAAAGAAATAATCAGAGCCGGGCATGGTGGTGCACGCCTTTAATCCCAGCATTCAGGAGGCAGAGGTAGGAAGATTGCCATGAGTTCAAGGTCACCCTGAGACTCCATAGTGATTTCCTGGTCAGCCTGGGCTAGATTGAGATTGTACCTTGAAAAAAAAAAAAAGGACAAAAAGAAGTAATTAAAGTAATCATCCCAAGAAAGCAAGTTATAACCAGGTGTATCTTATGTCATATAACTCCAGATTCTCAGGTAAATTTTGATTAGGAAACTTTTATCACAAAGCAATATCAGAATCAGAGAGAAAGGAGTTAAGTTTCACCTGAAAGGTAAAATTTATGGTTTTGACAGTGAGGAAAACTAATGACTTCAAATCTAAAGTACAGGTAGCATAATTTGCTTTCTATTAATTGAGTCTGATGTGTGTACAAAGATAGTAAAACCACATTAGCCCAAACTATTAATTTGAAATCTGTAATAATTTAAACCTTCTCAACTTAAACGTATGTCATTACTATGAACACACACATACCAGCACAGACTCTGCTCATCCAATAGATAAATCAGATTAAGTGTGAAGATTAAAAGGACCCCAACTTGTGCTAAACACTTTGTATAGAGTGAAAATGCTGACCACAAATGATGATCTACTCACTAAAGTCATTATGAGATTCTGTTAAGACTTGAGGACCAGTTTTCTCTTCTTCTACCCTGAGGTAATTAAACTGTTTTTATTTTAGCATCTTATTTAACTCAGCTTCAATGTCCCTCCAAAGAACTGATGAATTAGTCTATCTGGACCAATTTGTGTGGATTTGACGACTTGGACATGTGTGAGTACACTATCCCATATGGTCAAATGCTAAACTCATTTGTCAGGGTTTAGCCAGAAAAAAAAAATCCTCTCTAATAGTATTTCAAGTGATAAACATGTTTTTATGGTACTACTGCCTTCACAATGGAGGAATGTTTCTATGCATGATGTTTTAAATGTACTTTATTTATTACAGGCTATGAATGTACTATGTTCCACAGGACTCCCTAATGAGATGTTGGATATCCTACCATTTGAGTCTGGTGGGCTAGAGCATCACAGTCTGCTAGTCTATAATAGAAAATCAAACAGGTCATTTCACAGCCATCAAACACATGCAGAGCTGCCTTACTGCTTTATACAACTCTGTCTTTTAGGAGATAAAATTATTTCTTACTTTATAAAAACAGTATTCTCTTATACAATCATTTAATTTAAATATAAATGCTGTACCTAGTAAAAATATATGAACCAAAATTGCAACCAAATTCCCAAACCATAAACTTCATTTTCAAAATGCATTATTCTCCATTCCTCTCCCTCTCTATTTTTTACTCTCTCTCTCTCTCTCTCCCTCCCTCTCTCTCTCTCTCTCTCTCTCTCTCTCTCTCTCTCTCTCTCTCTCTCTCTCTCTCTCTCTCTCTCCTCCATTGCTCTTAGGACAGGTGATATTACTTCAGAATTCAAGATTTAAAGCATTTTTCTGGGCCCATAATAACAGTAATAAATATTTTATTGTAAAAAGACTGTAAATATATTTAGCAATAATTTCAACAATTCAGAAGTGGTTCAATTTCTGTAGTGTAAAATATGGGTCTTATGGCATTTGGGTGCTATCTATGTTTTGCTCTATAGTTTTCATTTATCCTATTCTAGTGGTTGAGGTAGAGTTGAAATTATAATAAAGATTCACTAGAGAGAATAAGCACTAGCTTCTTTAAGCCTAGTATATAAAAACAAAATAAAGGAGAAAAATGGCAAAGTAATTTATTCTCCTCCAGTTTTCAAAAAGGTATATTTGTTCATGGAGCAAAGAGGACTGGATTGCAGTGGAAGTAAGGACTCCAGATGAGAATTAGGATAGAAAAATAGGAGCTGCAGCCTTCAAGACCTTGCCGTGTTCACAAAGATGAGTGGTAGAAAAAGATGGCAATACCAGCAGCAGTTTGCCAGGAATCAAGTGAAGAGAAGTTCTCAAGAGCTAGAAAAAAAAGGGGCCATCAAGTATCTGGTAGTATTTGGGTGTCTCCTGCTCAATGACTTTGCCTCACAAATTTCTGTCTTTATGAAAGTCAAGAGTTCCCAGGAGGAACTTAGAATCTTTCAAATCTAACCATTTTGTTATGATTCCTGGCATAAATGCTTTTAGGTGATAGGAAATATGCAATAGGTACAAATTGCCCTTAGAAAAACAAACTCTATGCATAAATTGAGTTACTGTGTATTCATGAGGGATTTTTAAATATCATTATTGTACAGTTATAGCTGGAGCTTGTTTTTTAATTCTTTCTATAAGTCTCAGAACATTACTTGAGAAATTTTTGGATCAATAATAATGACGAAAATACTATTTGAAATGAACATATTTTTTCTTTCTAAATGGTATGAAAATATGAGAGGATTTATTTGAATAACTTAGCTTCAGCTATGGTAACAGAAGGTCAGAGAGGTTAAGTAAGCGTTCCAATATTAAAGGACTAGAAGGGGTAGAGTCAACTTCAGTTGAGTGCAAAATTTATCAGAACTCAAATATTAAACATTTTTGAAATAATACTGTAAGCATTATTATGCCTGAACATTTATGTTCCTTGGTTAATTGATTCTGCTTGATTTTTCATAAACTCCTTCAGATCCGCTCCTTCCTTCTGCCCTCACAGGCATCACATGTCACATCATGTCTAGATTGTCATTATAAAATTCTAGCAGATATTCTGACTTCTATTGTCTTCCATATTACCTATGTCTTTCAGAATTAAAGTATATATCTATTGTGGAAATTAAAATAATTGGCCACCTATTTGAATTTTATCAACCCAAATCCTAACTTGCATTTTTATTTTAAATTTTATATTAATTAATTTATTTGAATGTATATGTGATCATGAACATATATACATATGTGTTTGGGTTTCTTGCCATTGTAAAGCCCAGCTGGGAAGCTTTATAAGCAAGTGCTTTTATACATGAGTGATCTCCTTAGCCCTTTTCTTCATTTTCTTAATTGTCATGTGAAAAGCCTGATCATGTGCTCCAGTTTGCCCAGGATAGACCTATATTATATATTCAATCCTGGAATATTCATTAATTAATTTCATTCTTTAAAATGCCCAAATTTAGACAAAGGATATATAAATGGCAATTCTGAAGACACAAAGAGATGTAAAATTATACAAATGCATTACCAAAAGCTATTGGCAACACAGTAGATTGTAGTGTCCATTGATTATCCAGCTTGCTTCCATTGCCCAAAATCAAGAGACATTGTTGTATCATATACCACTCATGTGTGGTTTTCCTTATCGTGTATTGCTCCTGTGCCATCTTAAGTCAAAACATTGTAAACTAAAACATTGAAAGACAACATCTGTATATAATGGAGAAAGGGAAGAAAAAGTATTAGGTATTAGATTGAAAAATATTTGCCACCCATTGTTTCATGAATGTGGATTGATGCTAATTTAGCAAATATCAGTTGGAATGAGAAATACCAGTAATAATAGGAGCAAAGGTATGGAAAGGAAATAAATGGGTCTGGAAGATAGGTAACATTTACTGAGTATTCTTTTTCAGACATTATACTAAGTGCTCATGTCAGCTAATAATAATAATCTTCATTCCTCAGAAGGAGATTGTCAGGCTCAAAACAACATGACAACCTCTTCTTTCTCATTTCAAGGCAACAAAAATGACAGTTCTTAAAACAAATTTGGGTGTAAATGTCAATACATTTTTATAATTTTAATGTGTCTTTGTAATGTTACAATTCTTTGTATTTCTCATTTTTATATAATTGGGAAAGAAAGAATCTCTCTGACAATAGAAATTTCTGGTAAAATAGACTACTAATGATGATACTATAAATGGGTTACATTAACAACAAAATTTTTTATTGTTCTTCATCATCTTGAACAATATGAATATTCAGAATGACAATTTTCGATACCTTTTAAATGATTAGAATATGTTGGAACTTACTCTGTTCAATCAGAAGAGGCTCGTGACAATAATGGTATCATAACATCAGGTAATTAATTTTGTAGAAGGTGATGGAAAATAGGCAAGGAGGCATTTCAGAAAATGAAGACTTATACTATAAAGCTCTTTGCAGTGTACCAGCACTATGTTTGCATAAGTAAGCCATGATACCTTTGTGAACACTCTGTCATCACTGCATTCTGTATTCAACATGGCTCTCATCCTTCAGTGCCAAGAAGTTCTCTCATTGATTATTGTTTCTTCTTGCCCTACCATCCTTGGTCATAAGCCAGGGGAAGAAAATGGAAAAGCCTTGCAGAGTTTGAGGGTTTGGAAAATATCCTTATGAAATTGCACACGGCATGAGAAACATGGTGTACCATTGGGGCCAGGTATAAGAGGAGTAAATGCCCTTTGGAAAGTGGAAGCTGTCATATCAGGAATGCTGGTCTAGTATTTCTACATACAAATTTACAAAAGAAAGTAGAAATCCATATTTGCACAGGAATTCTACAAATGTATAAATGTTGGCCATTTTTCCACAACATTACCAAACCCTATCTCTACTAACCCAGACAAATAAAATTCTTATTTTTCTCCATATTTGGTGTTTTCTCTCCCACTAATCCTTGGAAAAGTATTTATCATTTTCTTTTATTTATTTCATTTGATCTTTGAGACAGGGTATCACATAGCAAAGACAGTCCTTGAGCTTATTATGTATCCAATGATGACCTTGAACTTCTTGTCCCACTACATTTGATTTCTCAAATTACAGCCCTGCACTAGCAAGCCCATATAGGTGGTACTGGAGTGCAAACCCAGGGTTTTATGCATGCTGGGGAAAGTTACATACTCAGCCCAAAGGTGTTCTCTGTTGATAATGTTTTAGTGTTCTTTTAAAATAAGTTTTAATTTAGATTGGGATAATGATTTATTTATAATATATTCAATATATAATGGTACTTGGCCATTAGAAGTAGAGATATAGCTGTTAGTCAGAAAGAGTTTTATGTATCCCTTTGAGCCTGGATAGGCAGGGAATATTATGGAGACCTGGGAAGGAAGGAGCCCCCTCATCTGGGAGTCTAGTTTGTAGCTTTGAGGTGAGCATGAGTGCTTATGGAATAAGCATGAATTCAAATCAAAAGCCAGGTGTGGTCAAACATACCTATAATCCCAATACTGAGTGGGGTAGAAGGAGAATTACTGGGATTTTCAGCCAAATTACCTGAAAAATGATAAATATATATGTAGTAAGGGAACTTTTCACAAAGAAATAAGATGGAGGACAGACACTGTCTCAAGGAAATAAGGTGATAGAGTGATAGAGTGGGACAGCCAATATCCTCCTCTGGCTTCCTCATGTTTGCACCTGGGGGTGCATATTCCTTTCATATATAGATTTTTTGTTAAACTAACAATAAATCAGGCTTATACTCTTGGGTAGAATTTTATTCCTTTCTTTAAACATTAACTGAAAATTTCAAACAAGACTTTGTTGACTTTGTTTGCAATAAAGATCTAATCAATTATTATCCTTTCTGATGCTCTTCACGAATAAGTTAGTGATCTCATTTAGGTTTCTTAGCCATGCTTTGAAGATAATATCTTTAAATCCACCAAAATCCTCTATATGACTATTGTAATAACAGTAAATATGATTCCTTTTCAGAGAAGCTTACACACCCATTATCTCAGGTGTGTCTTTTTTGTTAATGATTACTTTTTAGTGTAAAACAAAGTTATAAAAGAAAAGAAGAACTCACACTCTCAAAAATTTGAAAACTATATAGCTAAAGTAACTTAGTAATATAGACATATAAATTGATGTTTATAATTGTATACAATTGTATAGATAAAAGTATAACACCAAAAAATCTAGCAGGAAATATAGCAAAATAAAGGAATTAATCTCTGTGATACAATTACAAGTAATTTTATTACTTTTAATTCATTTGATTCTTTAATAAAAAAGTTGTACTCTTATATCCCTGCTCCGTTGCCCCCATTCTACTGATGGTCTCCCTCAGTGGAGTTATTGGCATTCATTGTTGGGTTCTAAAGTCAGTCTCTGGGGAGTGCTTCAGGCTATTCCCATCCTCCTTGAGGCTCTTACATTCTTTCCACCCCTTCTATCTATTGCAGTTTTCCCTGAGCCTTGAAAGGCATGTTACCGATATGATTTAGTGTGGTATTCTATGTAGCCTCTGTATTTCTGTCTTGATGAGGTTTGAGTGACCACAGTGTCTGTAGCCATCTGCCTAGAACTGGCTTTTGGGTTATCAGTAAGAGCAGTACTAGTATTCTCATTTCCTTTCCAATGGCTCCTGGCCAGGGCAGACATGGTGGAGGTGACTTGTCTCATGATAGGCAGTAGGTTATCTATTCCTTTTGGATTCTTTATGTACTCTGATTCTCCACGGTATTTTCCACAATCTATAAGATAAAACAGATTCTCCAATCAAAAATGAGAGCATTTCCTTTCCCACCAGGTTCATTTTGTGTGGCTCCTAATCCACCATTTTAGCTGGTGTTTCTCAGGTGTGTCATGCATTCTGTCTGGGTGTCTCTGTCTCTTAACTTTCATCCTTAAATCTATCTCAAAATATGTTTTGATTAAAATCCAACTCTACTACCTTTTAGCAGGAAATTATTTCCTGTATCAAAACCACAAATCTTGGTTTGAACTCAGTAAGTCCTCTTACAATCCTAGGGGTACTCCACAGGTTTTGGTGGGCAACAGAGTAGTGCTGTGCCTCTTGTCTCTGCCCCTCAAAATTCTGATACCTTCAAATCATTACAAATGTAAGCTGTTTGGCTCTGCTAATACATTAAGCTTTCCCAGCTCCAAGATAATTACAAATATGAATTGAGTTCAATTAAGTCCCAAACACACTTACTGACAGTGTACTATGTACTAATCAGGGTCTTCTGTGTGGAAATTCACTCTAGGTGCCTTTAATGAAAATGCAATTTTGTGGAGTGGGAATATGGCAAAAATATTTTTAGGAATTTCTTACTGCCATAACAAACTTGGTACATTAGGGCAATTAAACAACAGAAAGTTATTTTCTCAGAGTTTTTGTGCCCAAAGTCCAAAATTAAGGTTCTAGTATGTTTTTTTTTTGTTTGTTTGTTTGTTTGTTTTTGTAATGAGAGCTCTCTTCCTAATTTGCAGACAGCAGTCTTCTTTCAATAGTCTCATAAAGAATAGGATGAAGTAAGGAAAAATAAGAAAAGTATATAGCGGGAAGGAAGGAGAGAACAAAAGGAAGAACAATGAAAATGAGCAAAATAGAATAGGGAAGGAAGGAAAGACAGAGAGAGAAAGATATGGCTTTCCTTATAATGACACTTTTTTTAACAGAAAGGTCTCAGATTTAGTGTTACTGGTGGTCTCTGGGTATTTTGAAGTTGTGAACATGTTGTCCAAATAACTGGAAAGGATCCATGCAGAAAATAAACCTGCAAGAAACTTTATTAGAGGGTAAAGCAAAGATACAAAAAAGATAGAGAATATACTACAACTGAGTAGGAGATTACATGAACTCAAGAGCTCAAGTACAGTGAATTATTGTTTGGGGCTTCTTTTAGGGGTCTAGGAAGAAGAAATAATCTGGTTTCTAAGGGCATAATTTGCATGGTTCTCTGGCTTGACTGACAGGTATGAGTTATATAACATTTTTGTGTACTGTGGATGTACCTTCCCAATTATGCATAGACATAAGATGGTGTGATAGTTTGAAGTATGGCCCCATAGACTCAGGTGTTTTTATGAAAATTGAGTTTTCAGCTTCAGCCCTTAGCAAGCAGACTCCTAGTACAAGGGGTGTCACTGGGAGGTGAATCTGAATACCAACACAAAGGTATGCAGAGAAATATTTAAGCTCTGACAGGGACTGAGCTGCCTGCGCATGTTGGTTTTGGGGCTTGCTTGTACTGCTGCCTTCTTGGTAGTGTCTCTCTGCCTGGGTTTAAAAATAGGATTCAGGTTCTTTTGCTGTTGATGGAACTTCCCCTGGATTTGTAAGCTTGAAATAAATCCTGCTCTTCCCATAACCTCCCCAAAACAGTGTCTTGTTGGATATTCATCCCAGTGTTGTGAAACTGTCTGCTATGTAAATTTGGTATTAGAGAGTTGGGATGTTGCTGTGTTATGAATATGACCATGTAGATTTTGGGCTTTTGGAACTTTTGTGCTAGAGGAATAGGAGAGAATTTGGTACATGTGAATGTAGAAGACTTAGAGAGTGTTAAATAAAATTTTATGGGATATTTTGGTGAGGGCTTTATAATGATAAATGCAGAGAAAATTATTTTTAGAGGCTTGACCTTGTTTTGGAAAGTTTCTGGAACTTTTACAGGAGAAGAAAAGTTAACAGAGAACTTTGTTGGAACTGGGCTATTGGCATAAGGGTTGACAGTTATTCTAGGCAAACCCTAAGAATTTAATCAATGTTGAATTGAAAAGTAATAGACTGATTTGCTTGGCAGAAGATATAGAACTGAAAGACACTTTACCACAGGAAAAATTCAAGCAAGTTTAAAATTATAGGTATAGAGACTAGTTTTAGGTTACTAAAACTGATATTTTCAAGAAGATCATCATCATTAGGGATGGCCCAATTTCTTTACATTAAAGCAATGAGAAAAAATGTCTGAGGTGAATTCTATCCAGGAAAGACTAAATGGTAGAAATACAAACTCTGTTGAAAGATTACTGAAAGAAAGAATTCTGAAGGCTAAAGGATAATATTTAACTCTTCCCTGGATTAACAAAATGGTCATGTCACTGCACACATTGTATTGGTTTGTGGAAGCAAGAAAAAGGCAAATGCATGTAAGTGAGTCATGAAGTGTACATGATTTCAGGAGCTGCTGCTGAGATGCAAAAATGGGAAGCAGGCATGAATCCTTGTGTTTGAGGAAAGTAAGGCCATTATAAAATTGACTGTGATTTGTAGCAGAGACCCAAAGATGACTTGGATATACCAGAATTGTGCAAAGGCTGCTATGGAGTTCTCTTGGCTCAGGATGGAATATTTCCTCAGCTGCATAGCCTAGCTTAAGGGGCAGAACTGGAAAATCTAGAGACTTTTGTCACTGGTTATAGATGTCAGACATGAATGCCAGATGTTTGATGTTTACCTGATGGTTATTGATTTTGGCCTAGTCTCTCCTTGTTGTGCCTTTTTATAATGGAAATGCTTACTCTGTGCCATTATGTGCTCAAAGTATGTAACTTGTTTTGACTTTATAAGACTCACAGTTAAGCAATAGTCTTAAAGATGATAAATTTTATGTAACCTTTGAAGTTGAACTGCATACAGTTTGCAATATGAGATAACTATGACTCAATGGGGGCCAAGAGAAGAAACTGGCAGTTTGAATGCTCATCACCCATGAACTCAGGTATTAAAATTAAACTTGTAACTTGGATCGCCAGCCACCTGTTTAAAAGAGGTGTCACGGGGGATGGATGCTGAAAGCTTAAGGTATGTTTTGGGTTGGATCTGATTCCAGCCCAAAGGTATGAGAAAGCAACTCTATGTTGTGGCAGTTTTGTGTGTATGTGCTGCTGCTAGTATTTTGCTTGCTACAGTTATTTCTCTCTGCTTGGAACTATGTAATAAATTTCTCCTGTCATTGATAAAACTTCCACCTGGATTTTAAAGATGAAATAAATATCTTCTTACAATGAACACTGTCTGGTTGGATATTCTTCCCAGCATCATGAAACTGACTGCAACAGAGAGTATATAGAGAAGTTCCCTACAAGTACACTTAGAGGACACAGTTTGCCGTACTGCACATGAACCCCAAATCAGTTCAAGTTGGATGACTCTGGCCCTTGACACTGGATATACCTTAGATCATGTTTGAATAAAAACTGTCCACAAAAGAGGCTTTAGCAAAAGACTCTAAGGGCAAAGAAAGACTTATTCCATTGTTCAAAGTAGTGCATATGTGCAGCTTGATGTAGGTGGAAGTCTCAGACTGCCAATAGGATGCTGGGTACATTTTTAAGAAAATTCCCAAGCCAAGTGGTATCCTTGGTTGCTAAGTTGTTCTCTGTGCTTTCCAACCTCATCAGGACTTCATATAAATTTAATTATTCTTAAGTTTCTATGTCTTAATGTCATTACATTGAGAGTTAAGACTTCAACATATGAACTTGGAGAAAATACAATTAAGTCTACAGGAGTAGGTTATATATAGTATAGATGACATGTATATTTGTTTAAATTATTATTTTCTTAATATATAGTAATAATTGTCATAAACAAAATATCTGAATTAATGAGGTATACTCTAATTTGTAATAATTTTACCATTTACATAAATGGAGGTCAATTCACACACATAAAATTTGGGTTATTTTCCTAAAATGACACAGTAAATGTGTCGACATTGTGGCTTTGTTTCTGTTTCTTATAGTATTTACTACTCTCTCTCTCTCATTTCTTTTTCTTTTTGAATCTGTGTTCATGGAGGAATTCAAGCAGGTGAAACTATAAATTCTATGTCTGAATTAAGAGTCCCTTAGATGTTTCCCAATTTAGTTTTACAAATTATTTACATTTTATTTCATAATATGTTTTAATATATCTACTTAGAGAAAGGTCACAAATGAAGTGAAGACAAATTTAAATTTTGACACTTCAACCCT
This sequence comes from Jaculus jaculus, assembly GCF_020740685.1. Lineage (NCBI taxonomy): Eukaryota > Metazoa > Chordata > Mammalia > Rodentia > Dipodidae > Jaculus > Jaculus jaculus. The sequence goes on from NC_059125.1 coordinate 91,058,752, forward strand.
GTAACAAGAAAATTTGCCAACAGAATAGTTAACTAATATATTAGGATAATTTCCTTCTGTCTTATTTTGCCCTCAATATATTTTCAAATATATTAAAAGGTATTAGGCAATTAGTATAATCTAGCTCCAATGCTAGGTGCCACAATGTAAATAGAAGAAGATTAAGGGACTGGGAAAATGGCACAGTCAGTAAAATGTGTGCTATACAAGCATGGGAATGGGAGTTCAGACCACTAATATCTATATAAATGCTGGGTAGCCATGGTATTTACCTGTAATCACAGTGTGTAGAAGAGAGAGACAAGATACTTTCAAGGGAAAGCTGATTAGTTCAATTAGTTAAGTCAGCAAGCTCTGTGCTCAAGTAAGAGCCAGTGCCTCAGTAAAAATTGATGACTACAAGAGAGGAAGACACTTGATGTCAAACAATGGCCTCTGCACATATTAATACACATGGTAAAAAAGGATAAGAGGCATAAATCCTGTTCTTAAGCATTTTGAAGTCTCTCTGGGGATAGGAATTCAGGTGTACAGCTTGCATAAAAAACATTACATTCTAAATTGGGTAGTGAAAACCATCAGAGCACACAGTTCTAAAAGGCATAAACTTGAGTTTAAGTTGCCAGCGGGCTGAAAATCCAGATGACTAGCAACAACAAATGTCAGGGATCTGAGGCAGCAGAATCTCTTGTTCATTGTTGGTGGGAACATAAAATGATACAGAGACTTTAGGAAAAGGTCCGATAGTTTCCTATGTAACTAAAAGTAATTGATAGACCTTTGTTGTCACCCAAAAAAATAATACCCAAGTGTATAAGCCTCTGTAATGCAAAATACTTTGAACTAAAGGTTATTTGAAGGTCTCAGAATATTTTTAAGCAAATTGTCTCTCTGACTTTCTGCCTGTTTATTTTCAGATCATGTTCTTTCCAATAAAATATGATCCAGAGAAATAATAATCCTGCTTTCTCAAAGTATGTAATATAAATGAGAGACCCTCCCTCAATAAGCCATAAAGACCTAGTTATATTACTGTAAACTTCCAACACATTTCTGTGTGAGTTGGCTATGAAAAACATTTGGACTTACCTTGTTTGAGGGTTGATCATAAGACAATCATTGCAAAAGAAATCCTGTCTTGTGCCTAGAAGAAAGGAGGCTATGTACAGAATCCAAAAATGACTTGAGCAGATAGGCTTTGCCAGATTTAGGATAAGGAAAGCTCTCAGAGTTTTCCAGCTCTTTGAAACTTATGTCAGTTGAAATAAGCCGGATATAAAAACCAGGACTGAAGAGATGACATAGTAGTTAAAGTGCTTGCCTTCAAATCCAAAGGAAGATGATTGATTCCCTGGGACCCATGTGAGTCATATGCAAAAGGTATCACATGCATCTGGAGTTTGTTTGTAGTGGCTAAAATCCATGGCATGCCCATATTCCCTCTCCTTCTCTCTCCCTCTTTCTCAATCTAAAATGAATAAAATCATATATATATATGTGTGTGTGTGTGTGTGTGTGTGTGTGTGTGTGTATGTGTGTGTGTGTTTGTACTTATATGTTTATAAGAGGTACCTTGAATAGATTAATTTGATAAGATAGTAAATAGAAAAAATGTTACCGGAGTATATGGGTCAGGTGATAGGGTGTCCTTTTTTGAAAGGTGAATGCACTTAATGTCAGTAAGTTGTACAGCTAAAATGGTTAAAATAAAAAAATCATGTTCCCTGTACATGACCATAAAAATCAAATGTTGAAAACAGTAAACTAAAAATGTTACAGCACATTATAAAACACCAAACCAAAACAACCACCTAAAAATACACTACCCCAGTCACTCAGCAGCTACAATTCTACATATGTATTTAAGAGACATAAAAGTGTGTGTGTATGTATGGGTGTGTGTGTGTGTGTGTATCCAAAAAAATATTTGTATAATAAAGAGCCTTGCTGGGCCTGGTGGCGCATGCCTTTAATCCCTACACTTGGGAGGCAGAGGTAGGAGGATCGCTGTGAGTTCAAGGCCACCCTGAGACTACATAGAGAATTCCAGGTCAGCCTGAGCTAGAGTGAGACCCTACCTAAAAACAAACAAACAAACAAACAAACAAACAACAAAAAAAACTAAAGAGCCTTAATTTGCACTATTTATACTTTATTTATCCATTGACAAAAAATTGTATAAACTCATGTTATACAAAAGCATGGATTCATCTCATGCACTTTGTATTGAAGGTAATTAGTCTTACACAAATGGGTATCAACTGTTTGATTCCATCTATATGAAATTATAGAAAACAAAAGACTAATTTCTACATTGCAGCCAACAGCTTCAGGGTCACTGAAATGAACTTCCAGACCAAGCACAGTTATGGAGGGAGGGATATTTATTGAAGTTTAAAGATCCAGGGGAAGTTCCATAATGGCAGAAGAAACTGGCCTGCTTCACAGGACCAAGCCGAGACAGAGAAGTACAAGCCTAAAGCCAAAAGCCACACTGCACAGCACACTTCAGGAACTCCAGCGAGGCACACTTTGCATGTCTTTAGATTGTAATCTGAAACCCACCACCACACCTTAAGATCCACCCAGCAATACTGCCTCCAGCCAGGTGGCTGCAGAATGCAAACTACAAACAAATAAAAAACTGAATATATTGGGGGCCATCTATTCTATTCAAACCACCACATACATGATATCATAAAATGTCTACTTCTGTAGTGCACAGAATTTAACTGGGAAAAAAGTATAAGGGAACTTTAAGTGATAGTAATGTTTTATATTTTGACATGACTTCATTACACAGGACATGCATTTGTCAATACTAACTAAACAATAGCTACCATTTGGCTACTTTACAGTATGGAAATTTTACTCAGAAAAAGAACTATCCACAAATATTAAATTGTAGTTAACAGCATGCATCCGTAACTTTTCAGGGTAACCTGATATGTTGAAATTTACATTGGAATATGTCAAAAAATAAGATGGATTAATGTGTGGATATGGCAGGCAAATGAATAGGTATTTGATAAAAAACAAATATAGCAAAATGTTAATTAGCTGTCTAATGTAAATGATGATATGTACTTATTTACATTTGACTTTCCTGCTGGATAGAAAATAATATTTATAAAAATTGTGATAACTGAAGTGCACAATGCCATATGGGAAATATTTTTATAGATCTGTAAGATAAAGTTCAGTATTGTAAACAAAGCTTCATTGTGTAGAGTGGAAATGGATGGAGTGGACATGGCAGAGTGTAAAGGTTCTTGTAAATGGAACATAAGCTGGGTATTAGTAAGATATACGTTTGGATACATATCTTGGACCAGATTATGAAAAACTTTAAAATGCTAGGTAGGGGATAGAGACATTGCTCATCAGTTAAAGACAATTGCTTGCAAAGCTTAAAGGCCCAGGTTTGGTACTCTAGAACACTTGTAAAGCCAGGTGCACAAAGTGACACATGCATCTGGAGCTCCTTTTGCAGTGACAGGAAGCCATAGCATCTTTCTGTCTTTCTCTTTCTCTCTTTTTCTCTCTCCCCTCCTCTCTTCTCCTCTCTCCTTGCAAATAGCAAAATAATAATAATAATAATTAATTAATTAAGAAACAAGGAAAAGAACCATAGAAATATTTAGGACATTTAGCAAAGTCTTTGCAGGGCAAACACTTACTGTAAAGGGTGTCTTAGGAAGACTTTATTGAGCCTAGTTTTCTCTACAGGGTACACCAGTAAGAACCTGTAGTTAAGCTGCTCAGCTACATAGCCATTGCCACAATACAGACATGGAGTGATGAAAACATTCTAAGGGTGGAACCAGCAGTAATAATGGTCACCTGTAAGATGTAAATTCATGGTCACTACAGTCAGTATTGTGTATGCTTTAAACTTTTTCAAGAACTATGAAGAGATAAAACATTTTTCTTTTACAATGAACTTATATGTCCATGCACAATTTACTATAAAGCACTTTTGGTTTACTAGATGAGGTAACTACTTAAAATGTTCTTATCGACAAGGGATAGGAAGAGGGAATGGATACTTAGTACTCTAGTGATTCTTACCATACCTGTTTCTGAAGTCTATAAGTAATACAAACCTGAGCTTGCATGTTTGACTAATTGATTATTACAATGATCAAGGATTGAGAAGAGCCTAGTAATAGTACAAAGATTTAAGGACAGAAATTTTCATGTGAGAACATGGAATTTGGTAAACTAGCTGCAGGAACATTTTATGTCATGGTCCACCATACAGACAGAAATAATCTGTGAAATGACTTGAGAACAACTAAGAGGATTATAAAAATGCCAGAGAGCGAGTAGTAATAAGAGATTTTAACCATTCAGTGATTGGCAGCATTAGGTAGAAGAGATGAGACTGGAAGATTTTTATGACTTTGAAACAATTATTTTTGACACAATCCGTATGTCACTCACTAAGATGATCATGATATTAAATAACATATGGCAGAATACCTACAAAAAAGTCAAAAGAAAGGCTGAGTGTGGTGGCACATGCCATTAATCCCAGCACTATGGAGGCAGAGGTAGGAGGGTCACCATGAGTTTCTGCCAGGCTCCTTCCCAGTGGGCAGGTAGTGCTGAGGAGGGACCAGGCCAGCTGGTTCCCCCCAAGGGGTGAAGAAGGGTGGACGTTGGACGATGCAACCTCTCCTAGTCCTAAAAAAAACCACACTGAGTCAGGAGTCTTGTGGAAGCGGGAACTCACAGGAACTCGTTTTATTGTTACAAACAGTTGCCTATATAATGTTGGGGACAAAGGCGGGGATTTTAGGATGGGGGAGGAGGTAAGGGCCAATAGTAAACTGTGACTATTGAAATGATAATTCCAACTACTGCACGGAAGTAGCAGGCAAGAAGCTATTAGGCATCTTGCTGAGTCCTAGCTGGCCAGAGACAGGTCGCTAAACTTTAGCTAGGCTCAGGAAGTTCCACTAGGCCTCACTCTCAGGCCTTTCAGGGCCCAACATCTCCCCCTTTTGTTTTTGTAAGAGCATTAGTCACCATGGCCCCTGTCTTAGGTTGTCCCCATCTGGGGATCTTACCCGTCACTAGGTACCAGGTGTTTAGCTGGCTGAGAACTCACTCCATGGCCTGTCTTAGGTTGTCTCAGTCAGTCTGAGATCTTACCCATCACTGGTCACATGGAGGGCAGAGGAGGTGGCAGTGGGTCATCTGAGGAACTTCATTCCTGAGTTGCCAGCCTGTGGTAATGTATCTCAACCTGATGGAGTTTTATTGCCTCTAGCTGCTGTTTGAATGAATTCTGTAATTTTTACATAAGGCCCGACAGTGAAGATAAGGAGGAGGGGAAGGAGGGGCCTAAGATAAAGGAGGAGGTAGGGTAAGAAGCCATGTAAGCCCGTCCACAATGGGCTGCCCTGGGGGTCCCATCGCCTCTTCTCCAAGTCTTCCTAGAGCCTCTTAATCTTGTTCTGGATGATTCCCAATTTCTTGGCATAAAAGCAGCATTTTTTCTGTAAAAATAAGCATATGCCTCCCTTTTCAGCCGTTAGTCAGTCTAGTCCCCTCCTGTTTTGTAGGACTACCTCAGCCAGGGAATCTAGCTTCTAGGAATGATGTCTACATCTGGGATTAAGGTGGCTGGGGCACAAAGACCCGTCCAATTAGTGGGCAGAAAGTTATAGGCCATCCCACCTCCACAAACATAAACCATTCCAGAAGGCAGGCAGCATTGGGCACTGGGCTCAGTTGTGTTAAAAGTACAGAAGGATGAATGTACCCCACACATCTATACTGGAATTATTAGGGGAAGGTGGGGTCCAAATGGAAGTTCCAGAGGAAACATTGGGAAAAGCTGGATGGGGAAGGTGGCTGAGAAATTTTTTAAGGTCGTATGGGCAACTGTACTGCAAACAGCTAGGGAGGCCCAGATCAGAGGCAAAGCCAGAGCAGGGTGAAAACCATGTTAGGAACAGTCCTCCGGGGTGGGACACTCCCTGGAGAAGTGATTGTCAGTGTCCCCTTATTGGTACAAATATTTCAGGTCTCTCGCTGGTACCCAAATGTGTCTTTTTTCATCTTGAAGGAAGACACATCCAAACCCTCTCCCTGCTGTGAGGAGCGTGTCTGGCCCTCTCCAGGCCCTGGTCAATAGGTCCCTCCATCTTACCCAGATAGAACTGTAGGTAAGGGATGAGGACCAATGTTTTTGAAAAGGGGATAATTGTTTATTTTCTTTAGAAAAATTTAAAATATTTAGGGTAAATAATGCCTTTTTAGTTGGTCGTGTGGGGGTAAGGATTCCCCCCTTTGTTTTTGTAAGTGAGATTTGAGAGTCTGATCATATCTTTTAACAATAGCCTGACCCTGGAGGTTTTATGGGATGCCTGTGGAATGTGAGATTTTCCAGGTAGGGAGAAAATCTACAAAGGCCTACCTTATATAGAAGGGGCCATTATTTGTTTTAATTTGGTCAGGTAGTCCAAGGGTGGCAAAGCATTGAAGCATATGGCTAATTGCATGTTTAGAGTTTTTCCTGTCATGTGCCAATGCCCAGCAGATGCAGGAAAAGGTATTGACTGAAAGAAAAATATCAGTGTGCCCAGTCACCATGAGAGGGTGGACTTTTTCTTTGTCCCCACCTGGGTCAATCCAAGAGAGCCACGTGGCAGTCTCCCAGGAGGTAGACTGCCTGCCAACTCCCAGTAGGGGAGGGCCAGGCACAAGCTGCCAGGAGGGGGGGCATCTATTTAAATTACCACATTTTGTCCCTGGCTCCCAATAGATTTATAACCATCGCACATTATAAATAAATTGTACTTAGTTTAATTTTAAAGGTCCCCATAGTCTTGACCAATTTAAGATAGTAAAACCTGTAAAATCAAACAAGTTACACATGTCTAACATATAAAGGCACAGAGTAAACATTTTTACCTGATATAAGGCATAGTAAGGAGAGACAAAAACAATGTAAATTGAACCATCATAACTTAAAATTAGTCTCAATGTTTGTAATTTTAACTTGTTTGAGTTTTTTTTAGTTTAAAATCTTAAATCTCAGCCAGGTATGGTGGTGTCTACCTTTAATCCCAGCACTCAGGAGGTGGAGGTAGGAGGATTACCATGATTTTAGGCCACCCTGAGACTCCATAGGGAATTTTAGGTCAGCCTAGGCTAGAGTGAAACCCTACTTTGAAAAACAAAACCAACCAACCAAACAAAAATATCTTAAATCTCTCAGTCCAATATCTCAAGCTAAGCACATAAATCCATTACAAATTTAACTTTGATTAAACTCTCTGGGCCTGGGTAGCAGGATGCAGCCAGCCCTCATGCCAGTAGCCCAGTTCCAACAAAGTCCCTGCAGTCTTTCCTTTCCCTTAGAAAGCTCATAATCCAAACCTTGAAGTTTAATGTTGCCTGTATTTAGTATTTTCAGACTCTTATCAGAATAGTCCATAAAATTTGGCTTACCATTCCAGAAGACAACTTCAGTTGCAAGCACCAAGTCCATGCCTATTCCTCCAAAACCAAAGTTCCAAAAGAACAACATCCACATGGTCAGGTTTATCTCAGTCCATTTATCGAATAGCTTCAGGTTCGCTGAGATAAACTTCCAGACCAGGTACAGTTATAGAGGAAGGGATATTTATTGAAGCTTCCAGATACAGGGGAAGTTCTATAATGGTAGAAAAAGCTGGCCTGCCTTCACAGGCCCAAGGAGAGAGAAAGAGAGAGAGAGAGAGAGAGAGAGAGAGAGAGAAAGAGAGAGAGAGAGAGAGAGAGAGCCCAAGCCTTCAGAAATATAAAAGCCACAGATGTAGCTTGCTAGGCCCCGTTCAGAAATACAAAAGCCACTGGCAAACCAAAAGTGAAAGGAAAGAGAAAGGGAACAAAGAGATGCTGACAAACAAGTACAGGTTATAGAAGCAAAGTTTTGCACATTAAATATGAAGACTGCTTCAAAACTTATGAGTGTATGCTCACCCGCACACTGATAGACCTCCTCAACGAATGCCTCTCAAGGGGCACTAGTCTGCAGGGTTCTCAGAGCCCCATGCTAGGCGCCAGATGTCAGGCTCCTCCCTGGCGGGCAGGTAGTGCTGAGGAGGGACCAGGCTAGCTGGTTCCCCCCAAAGGGTTGAGGAAAAAGGTGGACTTCGGACAACTCAACCTCTCCTAGTCACCAGAGAAAAACCAGACTGAGTCGGGAGTCATGTGGAAGCAGAAAATCATAGGAACTCGTTTTATTGTTACCAACAGTTGCCTATATCATGTTGGGGACAAAGGTGGGGATTTTAGGATGGGGTAAGAGGTAAGGGCCAATAGTAAACTGTGACTATTGAAATGATAATTCCAACTCCTGCAAGGATAGCAGGCAAGAAGCCATTAGGTGTCTTGCTGAGTCCTAGCTGGCCAGAGACAGGTCGCCAAACTTTAGCTAGGCTCAGGAAGTTCCACTAGGTCTCACGCCAGAGCCTTTCAGGGTCCAACAAGTTTCAAGTCACTCTGAGACTACATAATGAATGTTCTAGGTTAGCCCAGGCTACAGAAGACCCTGCCTCAAAAACCAAACAAAATATGACTAAAAAAGCCAGGTGTGGTGATACATCTCTCTAATCCCAGCATTGGGAGGCAGAAGCAGGAAGTTGCTGTGGGTTTGATGCCGAGATCTCTTATATAGCCAAACCCTGTCTCAAAAAAAAAAAAAAAAAGACACTGGAAGATGTGTTTCAGTTATAATGCTTTCAGTGGTGAATAGAAAAATATTATCATACTGATTCACCTAAAAATGAGGTTGAGTGGAATAGTTTAAAAAGTGGTAGTTACAATGGTTAAAGATGCTTGTTTACAAAGCCTGCTGGCATAGGTTCAATTCCCCAGTATTCACAAAAAGCCAGATACAGCCAGGCATGGTGGTACACGCCTTTAATCCCAGCACTCAGGAGGCAGATGTAGGAGGATCGCCATGAATTCAAGGCCACCCTGAGACTACATAGTGAATACTAGGTTAGCCTCTAGAGTGAGACTCTACCTCAAGAATAAAAGAAAATAAAAAGACAGATGCACAAAATGGTGCATGCATCTGAAATGTGTGGCAGCAAGAAGTCTTGGCATGCTCATAATCTGTAGCAGTTTTAAAAGGTCCAATGCAGGACACATTCCCAGCTGTGGATACACTTGGCATTTAAAATAAATAGTAGTATTTATCAATACAAAATCAAAGAAAATAGGCATATATACACTAAACTTTGTAACAAAAAGTAAAATGAAACAAGGATCAAAATAAATATGTAGTATTTTGAAGGAAGAAAAATCAGAAGGACAGGTGAATGATGATTATAGACTGCCAAATTGCCTTGCTGGTTCTTTGGTTACTTGTATTCATTAAATAGAACTGGTGTATGCATGGGTATGAGAATACTTACATTTAATGAGGATTTTAAAAAGGGATTATGGCTGGGCATGGTGGCACACGCCTTTAATCCCAGTACTCAGGAGGCAGAGGTAGAAAGATCATGAGTTCAAGGCCACCCTGAGGCTACATAGTGAAGTCCAGGTCAGCCTGAGCTAGAGTGAGACTCTACCTCAAAAAAAGTCCAAACAAACAAAAAAGGGATTAGCACATCTGGAATGAAAACACACAGAGAGAGAGAGGGGACCAATTTCTTTAGGAGTTCACTGACTTCAAGCTCAAATATAAAATGAGGGTGGAGAGATGGTGTTCTCCAATCCATAAGTCCATAAGTCTAATGAAGCAACTAATGTGTCAAGCTACAGATATTACAAAATAAAGGAGAGGGGCTGGGGAGATGGCTCATCCATTAAATTCACTTGATTGTAAAGCCTGCTGTCTCAGGTTCAGTTCATAAACATCCATTTAATAGCCAGATACAAAAAGCAAGGTATGCATCTGAAGTTAGTTTGCTGCAGCAAGAGGCCCTAGTGCACCCATACACATTCTATCTTCTATCTCTCTCACTCCTCCCAAATAAATAAGTATTAAAAATAAACATAGGTGAGGTGAGCAATCCTAATCATAGTCAAGACAAAGAAGACAGGAATTAGTAATTCACAAAATCCACATGTATGTTGGAAAGGCTCTATATTTATTTGATTTGCTCAGAAACAAGTGTAATCTATCCAAAACAACTAGAACATATATTTAATGTCAAGACAAAGAGAAGTGGGAGAAAAATCATTGAAGCAAATGTATGCTACTTTTGGCAAGAAAATTTCCCTGGTCTCATCTGTAGATACAGTTGAGTAAGGGCTAGCAATTTGAGTTACATGTGCTTTCACCTGTCATAGAAATTAAATTAGAAATCTTAGTTTCAAGCTTTTTCTTCATAGTAGCATGTAAGTTTCAACCACTCTGGGGGATATTGAATTCAGATATTGGTGAGTGAATTACTAAGAGCAAGTTCAAAGTATGTACACACACACATATACAGTTTGCCTCTAATCAAAATTAAAAGTATATATTTCTCATTTTACAAATATAATAATTCTCTTTAAAAAAATAAGATATGGCTGTGCTGGAGAAATGTCTAAGCACTTAAGCGCTTGCCTGTGAAGCCTAAGGACCCTAGTTTGAGGCTCAATTCCCCAGTACCCACATAATCCAGATGCACAAGGTGGCGCAGGCATCCAGAATTTGTTTGCAGTGGCTGGAGACCCTGGTGAGCCTATTCTCTCTCTTTCTCTTTCTACCTCTTTCTTTCTCTCTCTCTGTCTCTCAAATCATAAAAATAAACAAAAAATAAGATATGGATCTTGAAAAATGGCTTAGTGGTTAAAATGCTCACCTACAAAGCCATAGGACCCAGGTTCAATTCCCTAGTACCCACATAAAACCAGGTACACAAGATGGTACATTCTTCTGGAATTAGATTGCAGTGGCTAGAGGCCCAGGTGTGACCATTCCCTCTCTCTCTCTCTCTCTATATATATATATATATATTTATCTGCCTCCTTCTATCTCTCAAATAAATAAATATTTTAAAAATATGATCTGATGCAAAAGGAAAGCAATGGTATACACACATAAAATATTTGTGGATTCAAATGAGAAATGACAAGTCCAATAACTCCATATAAAAACACAGTCAATAATCAAAATAAACTAGTAAATAAATCTTATTTCTCTTATCATAGGATCAAGTTTGTACAACATTTTATTATGAAAAATGATTCACTTTTCAGTATGATATTGACGAAATAGTTAAATTTGCATATTTACCATCATCTGTAAAATATACTAAATTTAACAAATCTAGCATCCAATGATTAATGCAGATAATTTGGTAATGGCAAGAGTTAGTTTGCATTCATAAATACTTTGTACTTACATATTGCAGTGCTTTTAATGGAGGAGATCCAAGCCATCTGGGGTATATGACTGGGAAGATTGCTTCTCTCTGTATTACAGCTAAAACGAGTAATAGTCTTACTCTTTGTAAGGACAAAAATATTTCCTGTCCTCAAGTACACTGCTATATTCAGTAATATTCTAAGGCTTGATATAAAGAACCAGTAGGGAGCTTATGTCATCCTTATGACCGCAGTAAAGCACATTTAATCAAGAAAAAAATAGTTAACTTTAGCCTCCACAGTAAGGTTAACCTGGAATTGAAAACACAAAAGAGCTGGCATTGAAAGTTAAAACACATAATTAAGAAATTTAAGACTGTTTCTAAACATAGACTAATATTTCCTGAAGAATAATTTTCTTTATTATTATTTTTATAGAAAGTATCATTGTGAAAGTATTATACATCAAAGAAATTAGTATAAATCCATAAAGTGTTGATCATAGGCAATAACAAGTTTTCCAGAGTGTACAAAAACTAGAGTCAAATCTGGGTTTGGGCCTCAGAGAACTACGGGGTCCTGGTGTTTTGTTTAAAGTGAATGTCTAAGTAGTGACTTGGTCTGATACATTTCAACATCCTGAAAAACATTTTATGGGGTCTAAAGACAGAGAATAGGTTTGAGCAACCCAATATTGAGGGGTCCATTTTATGAACATTTCCATGTTCCTGGAGGTATATTTTGTTCACTAATAATGACTGTCTTTCTCTCACAATTCTATAGAAACCAAAGCCACAGAGCAATGTAGTTTTAAATATAGGCATACTCAACATGAGTTATTGAAATTACATGCTTCTTGTGCCAATCAGTGTATGGCTTGAGGCATACATTTGATTATCCCTTTATAATGGACATAATATTAATACATGTTATTATTGGCCATAAAATATGGTGGTGATTGAAACTGCAAAGCTTTGTTAAGAACTATTTGCTTCGGTGTTCAGGAAACAAGGCAACATCTTAGACATTGTGTTCTATATTTCTCAAGGGAAGGGGAGAGACAAGAAATGCACTGTTACATAATCAAGAAGTTTACAATCTTTAATGAATAATTAGAACATGTCTGTTTTTTAAACAGAGTTGGGACCAGAAAAAAAAAGTCAAGTACTGCAAACCTAAAATGCTTAAATAGAAGATAGCACTTAAGAATTATAATACTATACTAGAACAATTTAGGTGGTACTACAACTAAAGTTTTCTGTTAGGAATGGCCATCGTTGGCCCTAGTCCTTCACTGCCTCCTCCTTTTCCTCCTTGGTCATGGAGTGTCTCATCTCATTGGTGAAACTTATAGAAATATCTGGCCTTTTTGATTTTGTTGCTGGGTGAAATAGCAAGTTCAATTCAAGAAGCCAGGGCAAGAAAGCCCATTTGTATTTTCAAGTTGTAGGGTGTTATATTTATCAGCCTTACAAGATATGTTCTGAAGATTTGGGAGATGGCTTAGTGATTAAATGCACTTGCTTTCAAAACCTGGCAGCCTGGGTTTGATTACTCAGTGCCCATATAATGCTACAGGCACAAAGTAGCACATGCATCTAGTCAATGGAAGGAGACCCTGCCATGCCAATTCTCTCTCTACATACCCCACTTCAAAGAAATAAATATTTTTAAAAGGATGCATTTTGAATCCTGGCTTATTCCTATGTATATTTTTCAATTGCTTCACAAGTCAATTTAAAAAGATGGATAGATGTATGGCTTATAGATTTTATAAATATCACAAATAGATAGGTGCTAAGGGTCCCAATAAATACCCAGTCTTTGTTTCTCACTAAGATTTGCCCTGAATTCCATACATACTATCCCTGTAAGGCAATACAGGGAGGTGCTTTATGGGTGAGTTTGAGAGTCTTGCTGATTGTTTACATCCTGATTTTTTTTTTCCCTTTGTACCTTGGACTAGTCACTTAGTCACCATAGGGTTAACTTCCTTATCTGCAAAATGAAATGTATAAGTAACTCTATTAAACAATCCCCAAAACACTTTTATAGTCTTTTAATTATTTCCCTTAAATATGCTAGCCTTGTAAATGCTATTGCTTACGTTTGGGGGGGAGTAGAGAAAATATTTCTAAAACAAGTGTCTCATTCATTCTATCATGCATCAAAGTAGTATTGTTATGGATGGGGAATTATGTAATTCACATAGGAGAGGCTTGCTACAACTTAGCATCATTCACCTCATCCTCTTGCAGGTGTATTAGTTTTCTATCACTGTTGTCACAAATTTAGTGGCTTCAAACAATAAAAACTTAATAAGTTCTGTAAATCAGATATATGAAATGGGTTTCTCTGAGATAAATTGAAGAAATCATCAGGGTTACATTTCTTTCCAAAGGATATAGGGGAGAATCTATTTCTTTCCATTTTCCAACTGTAGACACTTCCTCTACTCCTTAGATTAGGCCCCTTCTTTCATTGTCAAAGTGATATGTCCCTTTAATGTTATGTTTCATTATTCCACTATTAAGAGCCCTTGTTGTGGCTGAAAATGTAACTAAGTTGGTAACTCAATGCCTGTCTAGCATGCATGCAATTCTTTGTTCAATCTGCAGCACCACATAAACTTGGCATATTGGTACACTCCTGTAATCTCAACATTTGGGAGGTGGAGACAAAAGGATCAGAAGTTGAAAGTCATTTTTGTTACCTAGGTACATAATGATTTTGAGACCAGGCCAGCCTGAGCAACATGACACCCCATCTCAAAAAATAAATAAAAAAATACTCAAACTAAAATAATTCATGGGATGATATTAGGTCCATCTATATAATCCAGGATTATCTCATTTCAATGTCCTCAATTCATTCACATTTACAAAGGCACCATTGCAACAAAAGGTAATGCAATCACAGGTTCAGTTAACTCAGATGTAGATATTTTTGTGGGATTGCATTGCTATCAATCACAACATGTAAGGAAACTGAGGGTCAAGATCACTAGTCAATACGCTAAAACTTGTAATATTGTTGTATATTTGAAATAAAAATCCATAGTCTTACTTTCTATGTCTGTACTCTTCCTTATATGTTTGAGTAAAAAAAAAAGAAAAATGTTTGACTTCTTAGTAAAAGGAGGACTGTAGTCAACATAAAGCTTATCATATTGTATAACATTTTGACCATTTGGTTAATGAAATGAACTTAAATATGTTAGGAAGTGTATATGCTTTAGCTACAAGAAGTATTAGCTAGATCCATTCTACTTATTCAAGTACAAAAGTTCATAGGCTACAGAAGAATTGGTTATAACATAAAATCCAGGCTTTTATAGGTTTATTATAATATACAAATCCAGTCATTGAAAAAACAAGGTTATCAGACTTAGAAGGTTATGGGAGTAGATTTAAATGAGGTATAATGAAAACAAATTCATAATTCCTGTTTTTAAAAGGGTACACTTGCCCTTTGAAATGCTTGTTTTTCTCTCCCTCCCCCCAGGAACTGAGAACACTATTCCTGTTTTGTTGCAATTTGAAGAAAATTCTGTGAAGAATTCAAATAAACCACAGAGCATGTTACTTATTGTTAGGGGCTTACAATCTATTCATTAACACAAAAATGAAACAAAATGAATAACTAGAGAAAAATAAAATGAAATCCCTATGTGATAATAATAATATGTACAATTGGCTCAGAGAATGAGTGCACATCTTGGGGTACACTGTCCGCAAAAGCTTTGATTTAAGAGTGAAAAGTAAATCTGTCATTTAAATAGATAATAAAAGCTTCCAAAATTAATACCCTTTGACTTAGTAATCACTTAATAAAACTCTAGCTCAAGCAATTAAAAATGAAGGATTGTATATGTTAGTGCAAATTATAGCAGTGAAAAACACTGAATGTCTCCCAAGTAAGGAAAGGCTAACTTAATTATGATAGGGGAGTATGTATATGGTTTTTGAAATCTTTGAAGAATCATTCATGATTGAAAAATGCCTATGTTTGATTGTTAAGCCAACAAAAATAATAATGCAAAACTGAAGATTAGTTATTTCAATTGTGAATATTCCTTCCAAGTCAACAACATGTTTATATTTGTAGTAGAAAAAGAGTAAGATAGATACTTGCTTCAGAAAAACTTGTCTTAGCCAGTACTTGTGAGGTAAAGGTGGGAGGATCACTGTGAGTTTGAGACTGAAGAGGTAGTTCCAGGTCAGTCTGGGCTATAGTAAGAACCTACATTGGAAAATAAAAAAAAAAGAAAAAAAAAAAGAAAAAGAACTTGTCATGTAAACTGAGAAAGCAAGTCAAGCAGCTACTGCCTCTCACAGCTCCTCCATGTTTTCCCTAGGCTCTGCAAGTCTAAGAGATCCTGGAGGAAGATGCCTTTGGAGAAAGCCTTGTCACCATGTACCCCATGGAATGGCAATCTCATTTTACCTGGAATAAAATGAGGTAAAAACACAGTAAAGAGAACATAAAATATACAAGACTCTAAAATGGATGTCACATGTAAGATTCTGATCTACAGCAACTCCTGCTTGAACAACCTGGGGAAACATGGTGAGAGAAGAATACACGTAGAGGAGAATTATAATGGGAAATGACTATTGTAGATGAGAAAGGTGGACAATGCGGTGACTGTGTTAGAGGGCAAGACTGGTGGACTGAATGCCTGATATAGATAAGGTAGCAGCAAGTATTTTGTGTCTGAACCATTTTCAGGGATTCCTGGAGGTACACTCTGTCATGACTCTGAAAGGTCTAAAAATAATCTAGATTCAACAATTTCATCCCAAGAAAGAGCAAGAGTGTTGGTATCATCACCTAAGGGCACCAACTGAACCTGCTTCCAGGTCCTGAATGACTAGTGCCAGGGAATTGAGCTGAGATTGGGGTGAGTCAACAGAACCAGGGGACTCCAGGTGATTTTCTGCTAGGAGCCTGGAGGCAGCCTCTTGCAGAATTCTTAATTAGAACCACTCTGTGTACAGGGTTCATGACAAGTTTATGCAGATAATAGCTTATACAAAACTAAGATTAGAATTTTCCTATCTCAGAAACAGGAGACATCTTTAACTAACTTGAGGCTATAGATGAATATTAGACCTCCCCACAACAGCTTGAGAATAGACACCACAAACACTGTTTCCAGCATTCTGGGACCAGGCACAGGTGTCCTTAAAACATAGTGTCAGCAAAATCACAGAGTGTTCTGCAAACTGAATTCAACAGGCTAAAAACCACCTACACAAGAGAAATGAAATTTAAAAAAAAAAAAAAGAATCAAAAAAAAATCCTTGTATCCCAATAAATTTAATGGTGGCATTATTCATAGTGAAACAGTCAATTTCTTTAAATATTATTGACAATTTTCATACATGTATATAATGTATTTTGATTATAACCCCATTTTGTTACTTTCTCTTGTCCCCTTCCCTCTTTCACACAAGCCCTCCTTCTTTCCAACTAATCCTTCCTTTATTCTGTTGTCTTCCTTTTGTTACACTCCTCCACAATCCATGACTAAACATTGTGCAGGTCTTGTGATCAACTCAATACCATTTCTTCCTGAACTATGGAGGGGATGTGTAGTAGTTTGAATAGATGGCCCCCAATATATTCAGTGTTTTATTAGCTTGTATTTTGAATCAGCAGCCATTTAGCTGGAGGAGAGGGATCATTGGGTCCAGTCTTAAGGTGTGGTGATGGATTTGAGATTCCAACCTAAAGATAAGCAAAGTGCCTGACTTCCTCCTGGAGTTCCTGAAGAATGCTGTGTGGCTTTTGCCTTGTGGCTTCTCTCTCTCTTTGCTTGGACCTGTGAAAGCAGGCCAGCTTCTTTTGCCATTATGGAATTTACCCTGGATCTGTAAGCTTCAAAAAATATCCCTTCCTCCATAACTGTGCCTGGTCTGCAAGTTCATCTCAGTGAACCTGAAGCTCTCTGCAACAGGATGGTTGTATTTTTCTAAGTTCTTGTCTCCTCACATATAAAATAGAGTGGACAGACAGACAGAGAAGGCTAAACAAAGAAAATTTACAGATAAATATAACTGGAACAGAAAATGTATTATTGATGCCACTGGGTTGTCATAACCTAGAGAGCTCAAAGGTGGTACAATTCTGAAACTTTGGCAGGCTTTAGGATACTGTTAAAAGGGCTTGATGTCAAGTGTTAGAGTCTAACATTTCATCAGGCCTCATGGTACCAGCCAAGAGGGATCTTGTTAAAGTAGGATCCAGGACCTGCAGAATCAACCAAGCAACTGGTCTCACTGGAAGGGGAGTTGGGAGCTGGGTGGGTCTCTCTTTGTGACATGAGCAAACCCAATCACTATCATCTCAGGTTTTGGTGCAAGTATTCAGAGCAACTCTAGCCCTGAAGAAGCAGAAACCAACCAAGCAGCTCAAGATTAGGCAGTGCCTAGGATTTTTGTAGGGAATAGCAGGCCCAGCAGTCCTAATGTAAATAGCTGTGGGGATGGACAGTTCTTCATTCTTTGAGCAAGTCCTCTCTCTTAGGAGTCCAGCAGAGTCTATATCTATACTAAGATCTATATCATCTATATCTCTATATCTAACACACACACACACACACACACACCAGGTGGGTTCTGATCAGAACATGCACATGAAGTGAAAATCAAGAGGATCAATTAAGAGATTTAGCAAACCTGGGAAAAGGAAGTGCAGACCCACCAAAATGGCAGCTACATCTTCATGTTCTCAGAGTGACCACCAAGTAGCTTGGCTTTCAAAAAAGTGACAGAGCTTGGAATGGCCAGAGAGTAGAGTGGCACCAAGAATCCCCAGCTAGCACTTCTGTCACCACTGGGTAAAGGTTTCTGTCTCCTAGACTCCATTTTTCCCCTTGAGATAGTGAATTGAGCTTCAGCCAGGCACTCTGTGCCAGTGATTCCTGTTTCTAGTCCCAAGCGTGGCCAAGAGGGGAGCTCCTTTCCCTCTCAATAATAGCCAAAATATAAGTAAAATACAATGGACTTTTGGATGAATAAGCAAAATGTAACATATCTATAAAATGGGATAAAGTTGAACAATGAAAAGAAATAATGGTGTATGCTATAATGTGAATAAACCATTAAAACATCATATAAATGAACAAGGTCATATGCAAAATGCCTTATATTATATGATTTTATTTTAAAGAAAACCAACTTATATGGGGATGGAGAGATGGCTTGGCAGTTAAGGTGCTTGCCTGCAGAGACTAAGGACCCATGTTCTGTTCTCCAGATCCCATTTTAGCCAGATGCACAAAGGTGAGGCAAGCACAAGGTTACATATGCCCACTAGGTGGCACAAGCAACTGGAGTACGATTGCAATGACTGAAGCCCTGGTTCACCAATTCTCTATTTCTCCTCTGACTCTCTCTCTCTCTCTAAAAAAAAAAAAAAAAAAAAAAAAAAAAAAAAAAAAAAAAAAATTCTCTTTAAAATGAGGAAAAACTTATATAAAGTCAATTAACCTACTGAAAATTACATTTCTTGGGGCTGGAGAGATGGTTTACTTATTAAGGCACATATCTGTGAAGCCTATGGACCCATGTTCTACTCTCTAGATCCCATGTCAGCCAGACACACAAAGGTGAGGAAAACATAAGGTCACACATACCTCTAGGTAGTTGAAATGTCTGGAGTTAATCTCAGTGGCTGAGGCCCTGGTGCACCAATTCTCTCTCTCTCTCTGTCTCTCACTCTCTGTAAAATAAAAGAATAATAATTTTTAAAAAAGAACAGTGGATGTTCTTTGCTAGAGAAGATCATAGGCATTGCAGATATATTGATGTGAATGGATTAAAAGAAGATATCAAATGGCAGGTTCTGAATTTCTGAAATCAAAACCAAAGCAAGAGGAAAATCTTCATCTGGTAGCTGGGAAAGAACCTATGGTAAGCAGGTGTTGAGAACCATAAAGCAATAAGTGAAAATTACTCCAAACAAGTTTTTTTAATATTTTATTTATTTATTTGAGAGCAACAGAGACAGAGAGAAAGATAGATAGAGGGAGAGAGAGAGAGAATGGGCGCGCCAGGGCTTCCAGCCTCTGCAAACGAACTCCAGACGCGTGCACCCCCTTGTGCATCTGGCTAACGTGGGACCTCGAACCGGGGTCCTTAGGCTTCACAGGCGAGCGCTTAACCGCTAAGCCATCTCTCCAGCCCTCCAAACAATTTTTTCTGCTTGAGTGTGTATGTGTGTGTGTGGTATATATGGCACATGTATGTGTATGTGCCCTTGCAGCACCTCATGTACTAGACTGTGGTGGCTGCAGGGGAACATCAGGTGTCATACTCCATTACACTTCTGCCCATATTTGTTTGAGCTGGAGTCTCTTACTGATCCCAGAGTTTACTGTTTTGCTCACAATCTCTAAAATTCCCAAGTCTCTGCAACCTAATGGGACTTTGGTTACAGTGCATGTGACCATGCCCAGCTATAGTGAGTTATAGAGATTTGAATTCAGAAAGTCTCGGGTCCCCTTATCCCCTCAATCTTGTGCAGGAAGTGCATTTAGCCACTGAACAATCTCTCCAGACAAAACCTCTTTGAGAGTAATAGTGACAAAACAGACTTTCAATAACCTTAAACTATATAATTGGCTTTTATTTGCATTTTATGCATTGAGTAACATCTCTTCAAAAAACAGAGAGATGCTTTGCTAGGCACAACAGAAAAAATTACCTTCGGCTACTTTTAGCCATTAATTGACCACCTCTGTATGTGATTTAGTTTTGATAAGGTAGGATAAGCAAAACCAAGGGAACAGCATAGTGAAGAAACCGATCAGTTCAAATCAAGTTCTTTCAGGTTACCTTCCTTGTAATTGTGGGAGCTAAAGCAGAGGCCTGTGCTGACTAAAACTGGCTTATTTGACATTTGGTTAAAATTTCTCATGATTTCTCAGGAAGGCATGTTTGGTGATATGAAATCAATTTCAGTTTTGTATGTTGTGGCCTAATTCAGAAGTACAGTACAAAGTCAATAGCTTCTGGTGCTTTCTTTTCTACTTTTTTTTTCTTTTTTCTTTCCCATTCCTTCCTCTCCTCTTCTTTAATCTTCTCTTCCATTGCTTGGAATGGAACCCAAAGCCTCATGTATGCTCACTCACTAAGCTTTCTACTACTTAGCTACCTCCCTAGTCCCTCCCATGCATTTTACTTAACAGTTGTTTCAGTGTATTTCATGTCTGGGCATGGCAGTTTTTTATCCTATTCAATATAGTTTTCTATATTATATAAACGTTCCAAATTAAGTGTGACAAATTATTAAAAAAAACATTGAATGGACTGATAAAACTGTGCTCACTCAGAGATGGACTGTGGCAGGATCAGAACCACGTTACCTTGGGCTACTTTTAGCCATTAGTTGGCCACCTCTATATCTGACTTAATATCCTGCTGACTATTATATGATCATATTTGACCTTTTTGGATTGTACAAACAGACCCCAACTTCCACCAACCCAAGAACTAAGAATATAATCAAAGAGCATATGAAAACCATGGTGGAGATATCCTGATTTTACTGTAACCACTGTACCTGTGGGTCTGCCAATATATTTGAAAAGTGCCTTGAGTTATGAATTTTTATTGTTCTATTCCTATGTAAACTTCATGAAATTGTACAAACATTGGAATATGGAAATTGGTTAGCCTAAATGAGTGTTCTTAGGCCATGGTCACTCATATTTGGCTCTACAACAAACTCATCCACTTTGAGGTGAAAGCTCTTTCATTTTGCATCTCTGTAAATTGCAAGGAAATGGTGACAATAATGCAAATTTTTCTTATCTGTGGACATGGAAATGAACCCTATCTACAGATGGGAGAAGCACCCCAACATCCAAAGCACCCACACTAAAAAGAAAATGAAACGATTTCATTCCATTTGCAAGTTTGTTTCAATAGTCCAGATTTATAAGTGTGTCTATTTTTTTGGATTTGCCAAAGCAGTGAGATTCTCTCATTAAAAATAACTTGAGATTATGAACCCATGGTCTCTTTTTATTTGTAAAAGAGTCATAATTAATCTTTTTATTTCAAATTTTTTCTCTTAACAGTGGGCATGTATATAGAATGAAAACAAAGCAGATGTAAACTTCAGGGAAGCTTCACTAGTTTGCTTTGTAATGACTTAAAAGAAAGGCACATTAACCACTTAAAGAGAAAGTGCAATACATAAATAAATGATGCAAGTAGTTCTTGGGTATAACTAATCTAAATTTGATTAAGAATAAAGAAACCTGTTTTCCTCAGCAGACTAGCTGCTGTGACCTTTGTACCATTGCATTTGGACACTGTTATTTTTCTTCTATATTTTTTAAATTGCAAACTAAAATAGAAATAAAGCTGCTAGACAAGAATCCATTCTTTGTTTCTTGCTTAGGGCCCTTTCTGTTGAAATACAATAATTTCCAAATATTAATGAATGGGCTCTCCATTATCTGTGCTGACCTATGGGAGTACTAACACACTAAAGCTCTAATCAGCTCAGGACTTTCTCTTTGGCCCTGGCATTATTGATATAAGTCTGGAAAGAAGGCACCAAGAAAGTCCCCACTGTTTGCTTATGTGCCATCAAATCCACCTGACGGGCTTTGAAGAAATGTAGATACTCGACAGATTCTGGGATACCAAAACTTATTATTCTTATGCAGCTTCCCATTTCAAGCCCAGATTTGGAATAGTGCAGAAAACAAAATCAATTCAAATGGATCTTTCGTTGATGGTCACCTTTAAAGGGACCTTTTACAAACACTTCCTGTTATTTAAGTCCAAAACAAGATAATCCTGGAAATGTGAACTCATGCTATTCTGATGTTTTCATAAAGAAAAGGAGAACAGAGATTTTTCAACCAGGTTATTACTGGTAAACTGCTCTGGGGGCTAAAGAAAGGCTTAGAAAAAAAAAATCTTGTGTCTCTATCTATCATCTCCCGAGTTGACTTGCATCCTCAGTAATCGGTTGGGACAAAGGAGGCCTTAAGCTGTTAGCAGAAAAAGCAATGGTATGTAGGCATTGTGAGGGAACAGAAGGGAAGGCATACAAAGCAGTATAAAAAAGTTCATGCAGCCAATGAAAGGGGTGGAAAAGAGGACCATGAGATCAGATAGATGATGAGTGAGAGGCAGCTTCCAGGGAACATGCAAAATCAAAATCTTTACTTAGAACTCCATAGGAGATAAGAAATATTGAAAGCAAAGAACTCTTATATACTTCATAAAACAGTTGCATGTGAGGCTATTCAGAATATATTACTTTGAATTGCCTGATCTTTAAATGATTTTGAGTGTAAGGGTTTGATTGTTTTTAAAGAGTAAATTATAGTTTATTGTATAATATGATTATTTTTCTTTCAGTTATGATCTATTTTACTTGAAACTTGGTAGGTTATTAACCAGTCTGGACTCAAAGAGTTTGACTATTCACAAACGTTTGCCTGTCAAAACCATAACAACACACGATATGTCTTTCTAGTCAGATGGGAAACTATCTAAATTTATATACTATATAGCAAATCAGATATATCTTGTCAGAATCACTGACTTCACTGAGGAAGGATGACCACAGCATGCAAGTAACAAGAACAACTACAAGCTGGAGGCTTGGAAAACAAGTCAAAGGATGACATCCTGAAAATGTAATCCTTGCCACAAACACTTGACCCAAGAAAGTGATATTTTGTCTATAGTCCTACCCATTTGAGGCCATGAACAGATTGCATTAAGAAAGGAAAAAAAAGATGGAGTTTTTCCATTTAAAATCTAGATATTTGCTATACATAGAAGCGCTTTAAGTTTATATTTTCCCCAGAAAAATAGGCATCAAAATACTTCCTTGAACACTTGAAAATTTCTTCAGAGTTTAATACCTACTCCATTCCTTACTCTTCAAGTTTCTCAGATTTTCTGATGATGTAGAATAATCTAGGGAACAAAAGTCATCATAGGACAAAAAAAAATTTTCCAAATAGCTACTGTTTCTCCATGGATAGCCCAGATCATACTAGTGTTAGCTTTGCAAACATGGTACAGTATAATTTGAAACACAATACAGGCAAAATAACTAAAGGGTTAGCAAGACCAATTCTATTTTCATGTGTGTTAATAACTTTAATATTACTCATGAGAATAGCAATGATAATGGCTGAAATTTAACAAGCCCTGCTTGACATAAGTGTACTTTTTAAAGTATTTCCATGTACTATCTTATATAATCCACACAATATACTAATGAAGTGTGATATTGTTATAAATTATATAGATAGAAAAACTAAGACATAGAATAGTTACATTAAGGGCATTCATGTTTTATTCACTCATGTGTGATAGAAGCAAGGAAAGAATATCAGCACTGTCTATGTGCTAAAGTCTTCTTGAGAAGTAAATGTTGAGCATTTTCCACGGTTTTTAATATCTTTAATACAACGTATGAATCCGATAAAACATTTCCTGCCTTATACTAAATTTACCCTAGGAAAATATCACCAGCTGGAATTTATTACTTGACTTGGAATTTATCAATTCTATTTGTACCCTCTACTGAAAATATGTAGTTGCTTATGCAGTTTTCTAGATGTGTTTCTAAAGTAATGAAACTGATTTTCATTTGTGATCCATGAAATCCTCTCTATTCATTTAACAGTCATACTTGTAAGGCAGAAGCATGAAAATATTATCATATGATAAAAGTTATTTATAAAGACGAGGAAAAAAAAACTTTTAAAAAAATCAGCACAATGGCTCTGGATGGTAACAGTACCAAGAACTTATTCTCACATAGTTTCTTTTCTGGTGGGTTCTAAAACCTTATAACCTGAGGGTACTCTCTGAGCAGACTCTTCCTATAATTATACTGACACTTTTCAATATTATCTGCTAGTACTATCACTGAACTGCCATTGAGTAGAGCTTCTTAGTTATGGTACTTTGAGTCAGGTATCCTCCATAAACTTAAGTGTTCTTAATGCTAGGCTCCCAATTGATGGGAATTTGAGAATTAATGCCTCCTAGAGGCTGCATATTGTTTGGGGTGGACTTATGCGTGTTATAACCAGCTTCTTCTTGCCAGTGTTTGGCACACTCTCCTGTTGCTGTTGTCTATCTGATGTTGGCCAGGTGGTGATGTCCACACTCTGCTCATGCCATCATTTTCCTCTGTCATGATGGTGCTTTCCCTTGAGTCTGTAAACCAAAATAAACCCCTTTCTATTTCCACAAGATGTTCTTGGTCAGGTGTTTTCTGCCTACAATGTGAACCTGACTGCAACATCAAATGACAGAATCATTCTGTAATCTGTGGCATGTAATACAGGTGTCACTAGCCACATACAGTTACTGAGCACTTAAAATATGACTAGAGGCACAGAGACACATTTATGTAATCACCCATAGATTAATATTACATTAAAAATATAGGATATTTGTTAGAAACACAACCCTGTGGGCCCTAGACCTTTGGAATCAGAAAAACTGGTGCCATGTCATTTACTCTGTAATACTAACATTACATTTGTCAGTGCTGACTGAACATTCAGGTTATATAGACTCCTTCAAATTGCTCATATTTTTCAAACATGCAATACCAGGCTACTTATATTTCCAAACATAATATGAAATATAGGATATATACAGTTATCTATACACAATATCTTCTCTAATTATAGAAAATGAGTTGTGTTGTTACCAAGAGCCACAAGTATGCTGTGTTTCCTATATAGGCCTAAAATTGTACAAAGCTTTACAAAAGTGTCACATATGAAAATTTGCATTTTCAAAAAATAGGGAGCAATTATTCATTTTACTAAAGAATTCACCAAAGGGCTACTTTAAACAGCAAGCTCTCCAAAAATGAATTCTAAGTAAGATTCAATTAACAAAAATTCAATTTGCACACAACTCTTTAAGAACACATCTGTTTTCGCAAACCAGCTACACCTGTGGATCATTTGCAAATCCTCTGGTGAATGAGAGATATTCTACACAAAATCTATGATGCTTGAGTTGAAAGTACTCTTATTCTATAGTGTTAGGAGCTAACTTTTAATGTGTGAAAGAATCTGTGCCTTTTAGGGCTTTATTTCCTGAGATACTAAGTAGAGCTTATGATGTTTAACTGCATTGGTAGCATAGAATAATAGATTTAATTAACGATACCTGTTTGAAGGGGTAGTCATGAGCCCTAGGGATGTAACATCTGCTGATGTCTGGAAAAATGCATATAGTATGTTTATCAATCTGCCCAGTAAGCACTTCTCTTAATATTTATACCCTTATATTAATGCTACTCTCACTTTGGGTAGAGAATCTTCTCTTTTCAGATGGCAGTGACTTTGGGATGAATCAGAAGGTATCATAGTGCTGGAAAGAAGTGGCTGGAGTACTGACTAACATCTCAATCACACCTTCCAAGGCTCAGGGTCTAATGTGGAAGAGGTGGCAGAAAGAATGTAAGAGCCAAAGGAAGGATAGGACTACATACAATGTGCTCCCTCTAGACATAAAATGGCCTGGATATCCATGACCTCATAGTGCCTGATACTACCTACACAAGACCATCATAAGAGGAGGAAAAGATCATGACATCAAACTAAAAGAGAGACTGATTGAGATGGGGAGGGTATATGATGGAGAATGGAATTTCAAAGGGGAAAGTGTGGAGGGGGAGGGAGGGTATTACCATGGGATACTTTTTATAAGCATGGAAAATGTTAATAAAAATTGAGTAAAAAAGATACCTGTTTGAGAATAGAAACAAAATTATATCTAGACTTCTGGTTTCCTGGCCTATAAGAAACTTCAAAAATAACACTCTATCTTAATGAAAACTAAAAAGCTGAACAAACTGACTGATAATACAACTTTTTAGATCATTAGAAGAGTTACATCATAGGGCAAACTTCCATCCTCTAATTTTGAAGGGGACACAAATGAATAAAGGGAATTGCAATAAACTCAAACATAAACCAATGCACAAAAACCTCCATAGTTACTAGTATCTAGGAAGGAAAACCCAAGAAAAAATTGATGAAATGCTGGCAGCCTGGTGTGGTGAGTTCTTAGTCCCACATCCAATGGAATTAAGTTAAAAACCAGTGACAGAAAAAAAGGTATAACATCCAGACGCAACTAAAGATGGAATAGCACAATCCTGTATAAAAACAGTATGCTAACCAATGGTGCCACTAGATCTTTAAATAGCTTACTTCTAATGTTAGTGATGAAGGATCCTCAAAAGAAATTTTAAATTAGTTCAAACTAAATGAAGATACAGCATATCAAAAACTTTGGGGGATCCAGGGAAAATTATGATTAGAGAGCATATCAGCTACTTTCTTATTGCTGAGACAAATGTGCAAACCGAAGACACTTAGGAAAGGAAATAATTTAAAGGCTTACAGTTGTAGAGAGTTACTGCACCATAGTGGAGAAAGCATTACAGGAGCAGGAAACAAGACTTATGTCTTCATATCAGCAGGGAGGAAGTAAAGAGCAAGAGAGAACACTAAGCCAGATCAGGCTATAATACCTCAACATCCACTCCCAGTACACACTTTCTACAGTAAGGCTTTACCTTGTAAAGTTTCCACAACAGTCCCAAAGAGCTCGAGACCAAGTGTTCAAACACATTAGCATATGGGGGACGTTTTATATTAAAGCGACCACAGAGAGTACGTCTATATTCCAAACAAATCTGGCTCAAACACATGATCTAACCATCTACTTTAGGCAACTAGAGCAATTCAAAACTGCTTTAAAAAGATAATACCAATAGTATGAGAGGACAAGCCACAGACAAAATTATTTGGGAAAATAAAGTCCACATCTGATAAGTGATTATGATGAAAACGTATAAAAAAATCTTAGAGCCATGCATGGTGGCACATGCCTTTAATCCCAGCACTAGGGAGCCAGCCTGCGCTAGACTGAGACCCTACCTCGAAACCCCCCCCCAAAAAAAAAATCTTAGAAATTCAAGGTACAACTAGGCTACAGTGAAAGCCTGCCTGGGGTGGTGGGAGGGACACATTCCAAAGCAATGTTACATCCATTACTCTAAATTAAAATTTGAGTCATATCTACTCAAATATCCTCAGTGGTAATTGAATAAAGGCAAGACTAGCACAGTTGAATAGAACACATGTGAGCTACATATATAATTTAAATATTTAGGGCTGGAGAGATGCTTCACTGGAAAGAAAGGCACTTGCTTTCAAAGCCTGATGGCCTAGGTGCAATTCAAGTACCTACATAAAGCCAGATGCACAAAGTGGTGCATGTGTCTCAAGTTCATTTGCAGTTGCAGGAGGACCCTGCATGTCCATGCTCTGGCTGGCTTTCTTTCTTTCTTTCTTTCTTTCTTTCTTTCTTTCTTTCTTTCTTTCTTTCTTTCTTTCTTTCTTTCTTTCTTTCTCTCTCTCTCTTTCTAAAAGAAAAATATTTTTAAAAAGAAACAAAACTGAACAATAAAAAAACTATCAAAACTGGACTGGAGAGATGGCTTAGCGGTTAAGGCACTTGAGTGCAAACCCAAAGGACCTTAATTTGGTTCCCCAGGACCCATGTAAGTCAGATGTACAAGGTGGCACATGCATCTGCAGTTCATTTGCAGTGGCTGGAAGCCCTGGCATGCCCATTCCCTCTATCTCTCTCTCTTTCCCTCTCTCAAATAAATAATTAAAAATAAAACTTTGTTTAAATATACCCTCAAAACTCATCAGAGTGCTGTGAAGAAGAGACAGAGGAATGTTCAACACTAAGTGAGACATGTCCATCACACCCTCCAAGGCTCAGGGACCATTGCAGAAGTGATGGCAGAAATGATGTAAGAGCCAAGGGAAGGGGAGGAGTGTTTTCCAATGTCTTTTAGACACAAAGTGGCCTTGACATTTATGAACTGTGACTCAAGTTACCTACAAAGACCTTCATAATAGGGAAGAAAAAATGATGACATGAAAATAGAAGAGGGGGGGCTGGAGAAATGGATTAACGGTTAAGATACTTGCCTTCAAGCCTCAGGATTCTAGGCTGAATTCCCCAGTACCCATACAAGCCAGATGCACAGGGTGGTACTTGTGCCTGGTGTTCATTCACAATATCTGGAGAACCTGGTTTGCCCATTGTCTTTCTCTCTCTCTCTCTCTCTCTCTCTCTCTCTCTCTCTCTCTCTCTCTCTCCATATATATGTATTCTTTTTTCTGTCTCTCTGAAATAAGAAAGAAAGAAATAAAGAAAGTAAGAAAGAAAATAGAATAGGGGCTAGGTGGTAAAGAATCAGGTAGTTAGTACATGGAGGATAGAGGAGGGAGAAAATGGAGGGTAGCGGGGTCTATGATCCTGATATACTGTCTATATGTACATGAGTTGTCAATAAAAATGGGAATATTTCTAAAGGCAAAACAAAATGAATGATGGCTTAAGAAATGGGCACAAATCCCAAACTGACATATTTTAGAAGAAGGTATATAGATGGCAAGTGAGCATATGAAAAGTTGCTCAAAACTGTATTCCAGGGCTGGAGAGATTGCTCAGTGGTTAAGGTGTCTCCCTACAAAGCCTAATAACCCAAGTTTGATTCCCTAGTACCCATTTAAAGCCAGATACACAAAGTGGCACATGCATCTGGAATTTGTAGTGGATGGAGGCCCTGATGGGCCTGTTCTCTCTTTCATCTCTCTCTCTCTCTCTCTCTCTCTCTCTCTCTCTCTGTCTGTCTGTCTGCTTGCAAATAAATAGACAGATAGATAATGTTTAATAAAACTATTCCAGTAGAAAATTACAAGGAAAAATAATGAGGGACCACATTACATACTACTAGAGTGACCAAAATCTAAAGATTAAAATCAAACAAGTACAAGTGAACATATGTAGCTGGACCATAGTGAATAATATATAATATTATTTGAATCATAATATTTGACTCAGTTCTAAAAATAAATGTGCTATCAAGCCATGAAAAGACATAAAAGAAACTTAAATGCATACCCCTAAGACAAAGAAGCCGATCTGAAAAGGAAACATTCTGACCACATTCAGAAAAAGACAAATCTGTAGATGGTAAAAGGTAGTTGTCGCATGTCAGGAAGAAGGAAGAAATGAATCAATAGAGCATAAAGGAATGTTTAAGGCAGTGAAGCTACTCTTTATGACACTATAATAGTGGACATATATCATTATACATTTGTCAAAATCCATAGCATCTTAGATATACAAAAGCAAGTGTATACACTATTGAAAATTGTGTACTTTGTATGCCCACAGATATACAACTCAGGTGGCAGATGTCTGTAGTAGAGAAGGTTATGTGTAGAAGGATAGAAAGAATATATTGGAACTCTATTCTTTTTGTTCTCCCCCCCCCCCCGCCCATCTCTCTTCTATCTTTGCAGTACTGAGGAAGGAACCTAGTGCCATGAACAAAACATTCAAATACTGAGCTGTATTCCCTCCACTAAATATCTCTGGAACCTAACACTGTTTCAAAAAAATGAAGCTTATGTTTAAAATACAATATGCTAGTGTGAAATAAAATTAGATATATGATCTCATTTTTCCTAGAACAACCGCATTTATGCCCATTGTCCTCACATGCTTCAAACACCCCTTCCTTCAAAGTGTTGTGGGTGTGAACAAAAGGGCTGCATGGCCCACTCCCATTATAACACAATCTTTTTTATATCACATGTAATTACTGCTAGAGCAGTATTTTCCAAACAACTTGTTGAAAAATTAAAAAAAAAAATAGACCCCTCCCCCCTTGGAGATACTGATTTAGTAGGTCTGAGTTAAGGTCTAAAAACAGCATCCCAATGGATTTGCATGACAAGGCCTTAAAACAATCCACTGATTTAGGCAACCATGAATTTCATGCAAAACGGACATGTTTTATTTATGTATTCATATTGAGATTAGCTGTGGTCATAGAAGGTTTTTTGCTGCAGTTCATCAAAAATCATAAGTTATTCTGACAAATTCACATTTTATATTATTAATTTGGTATGGGGATAGTTCTCATAAAAGTAAATGTGTTAGCATCTGAGAATATGACATTACCTTAGCAAGAAAACACAATAGATTCTAAGAATAGCAGTCCAAATATCTGTAGTGTTTGTTTTTCCCTTACTATAGAAATATAGGCGGCTTTTTCTGAGGTATGTTAATTCTATCCCACATAATACTGATGGAACTTATACACAATAATTGCAGAAAAACAGAATTCTAAATGAGAGCAAACAACTACCTATTAAATGTTATTTTCTGTTTAAAAATAATTTTGCAAATTATGTTGTTGTTTGGAAAATAAAGGATTATTGACACCATCTCTGAGCAAACCAATCCCTTTAAATCCCTCAAGCCTCTAATAAGACTTAGGCACCTTACCCTGTTTTCTTACTCCTAACACAGATGCAAAGCAAAGCAAAATCTTTGGAATAGACACCCTTTCATGGATTTGTACGAAAATCCTTTTGTCCAGAGGTGCCTCTGTTAAGTAGCACACACTGTATAAAGACATCTCTTATTCATGTCTACTTCTCTGGATGTCCTATCTGAAACAAAGATCACATTTCAAGCATGCTGTGCTGGCTATGACATGCTGAGAACTGTGCAAATTTTTATCATCTCTATGCTCTTAATACAAAAATGCAAAGAATATAGATCAAAAGCTTTTCATTCTGTTTCAAATTATATCTTTCCTTCCCAAATTGTTATTTTGACATGTTTAGTACTGCTTCCTGTCCAGTAGAAAAAAATAAAATATTTTCCAAAAATTCCACACAATGTGCTCTGTTATGCAATTTGAATTCAAAGGATAGATAAACCTGGTTTTAGTAACAGATGCTGCCACAGTGGTTGGAATTTGGCCAACACATAGCAACCTTGAACATGTTCACATGACCAAGTCCTAGTTTATAAAAATTCTGTGCACCTTTTCTATCTAATTACTCTATTATGTTTCAAGTAATCGCAATACTGTATATTTTCTTTTGAGTGGGAAAGAAAATTGAATATGCTTTGTTGGAGTAAATAAAGAAACTAACAATAACTACCTTGTTGAAGTGTGAAGAATCCTTTTTCCATAAATGTTCAATGATAATTTTTCATATCTCCCTTGCTTCCTTATAATCAAGATTTTGTGTGTTTCTATAAATTACAAGATATAATTTTATTCCTCAGTTGAATTTGAAAGTGTATATTCCTGAATGGGAAGATAATTTCATTAATGTGAAAAGAAGAATTATGTAATGAAGTACAACTGCTCTCTCTCTCTCTCTCTCTCTATCTATCTATCTCTCTCTCTCTTTCTCTCTCTCTCTCTGTGTGTGTAAGGGCAAGAACCTCTCTCTCTCTCTCTGTGTGTGTAAGGGTAAGAACGGGTTTTAATTCATTTCTATGATATTATACCATATTTCATTGCCTAAAAATTTCAGAATTATAAGTCAAATTGTTAACTAGAACTGTGAAATTTAGAGCTTATGTTTTAAGTATTCAAATGCTAGTTAAGTCACTTATTTCAGTATTAGAAAAGGCACAGGAAAAAATCAGTTTGTAAAAAGTAGTTTTAATATAGGAAAAAGTAGCTTTTAATATAGGAAAAAGTACCAAATACAAAAAATGACAAAAATAATAACATTTAATCTGCACATTTTTCTTATCTTAAAGCACATGGAATTTTTTTTTGTATTCTAAGAATTAGTCGACAGTGAAACTATCATTAATAATTAACTAATTTAAAATAAATTTTGTTTTCATGCTAAAATCCAGCCTCCCAAAACAAGAAGACTTAACATATTTTGTAACCTATTTTACTGGTTCTATTATTTGTTACAATTGTTTAAAATTAATGATAAACTCATATAGCAGCGTTTCATAAAACATCATGACTTTTATCAATTGAAAATTGGGATCCATGCATATGGATTACGCATTGCTTTTGACTATCATCTATCAAGAGCTGAGAGGCAGCAGTCTATGACAGACAGTATAAACCACACCCTTTGTCTCCATGGTGATGGAACCAACAGCCAGTTCCTGACAGACTTCATTCATTTCTGCTTTTTGTCTTGTTCCTGGAGGCATTTGAATTTTCATGTAGAGTGCATCAACAGTTTCAAAAATGTATGTGGTATCCCAGAGGTCAATGGCAGGGCTTTAGGCCACAATTGACAAGAAGTTGAAAAGGTAGGCTTTGCTAGCTTCTGTATCTTTAACATAAAAGGTTTATTTCTTCACCTGTTTTAGATACTAGAGAATCCATTCATGAAATTTTAAAGTCTTTCTCTGAATATAAAACTATGTTGAGCCAAACATGGTGACTCATGCCTTTAATCCCAGAACTGAGGAGGCTAAGGTAGGATGATCTCTATGAGATTAAGGCAAGTTCCAGGCTAGAGTGAGACATGCCTCAAAAAAATTATTTTGTGAAAAGCCATTGCTATTTTTCAAGGTCTTCTAACACTTTTCCTCATTGGTATAGTAGAATTTAACTCCCTTCATCATAATTGATCATCAGAAATTTCTTTAATAGTATATAACAAAATATTTTATAATTTTTGCATATGTAGTTACTGTGATGGTTACTGCTAGTGTTGAGTATATGCTCTCCCAAGGCCCATGAGTTAAAAAGGCTTAGTGGCTAACCTGGAGTGCTACTGCCAAATAGTGGAACATTTAGCAGGTGGGCCTACTTTAAAGTCTATGGCCTTATAAGGATGTGTCCTTCAAGGGAATTTTTGGCCCTTAGCCCTTGTTCTTTATTTTTTGTTTTGTAACCACCATGAGATGAGTAGCATTCTCTGCTGTGCACTACCTGTCACATTGTGTTGCCTCATTGCAAGCCCAAAGGCAAGGAGGAAAAGCAACCATGGGCTTAGAATCTAGATACTGAGCTGAAATAAGTCTTTCTTCCTAATAAGGTGATGGTCTCAAGTACCGGCTTTGACAGTGAGTGAGAGCTGATTAACAAATTTAGCTTACTATACAATTTGATGAGGCTATTGCACCCAGTTCCTTAATAAACACTAATGTAAGTGTTGCTGTGAAGGAATTTTGTAGATGTGGTTAACATGTACAGTGCGTTGACATTAAGTAAAAGAAATGTCCACAACAATGTTATTGAGCCAAAGCCATTCTAATCCATTAAGGATTTAAGAGCAAAAACCTTCATCACTTTGAGAAGAAATTCTGACTTAATACTTGAGCATTAACTCCTGCCTGTTTCCAGCCTGCCATGCCCAATAGATTTCAGGCTTGTTAACCCCACAGTGATGTTTGCCCATATCTCACACCATTATGTGGAGAACAGAGAATGGGGTGTTCAGAAGGAGTCCATAGATGAGGAAAAATAATAATGCTTAATAATTACTTTTACCTGAGGTGGCAGTGGTTAAAGTAGTAAGAAATGAATGAATTTCAGAAAAAATCAATTTTAAATAGCAAGCCACTAAGCTTCCTAATATATAAGATATGGTCTGTAAAGAAAAATCAAGAGTTAATATCAATTTTTAAAACTTATTTGAAAATTTTATTTTATTGAAAATTATTGGGAACTTTAGTATATGAACATAGTGTAATTTGGCTATGTTCCAATCCCATTATTCTCATTTGTGCCATTTCTTACCCCCATTCCACTAAGGATAATTTTCTTCTAAGGAACTCTGTTTTGATGTCTCATTTTTCTGTTCTTCTCTACCCTTTATGCCAAGATGTTGATGGGCTCTGAACAGTGTAGGTCTTCAGAGATTATAGTAACCACTGTGGAGACTTGAAAGAATGAGTTGGTTCATGTTGAGAGTGTAGTGCCCCACTGTATGTCTTTCCACCCTGTCACTCTTACATTCTTTCTGCCTCCTTTTCTTCAATGACCCATAAGCTTTGGAGGGCACATTAGATATCTCCTTGAGTGTAAAGCTCTCAATAGCCTCTTATTGTATGCTTTGATGAGTTTTGAGTCTACTTCAGTGTATACAACCATCTCGATAGAGAAGTTTCTCTGGAAAACAGGACTCTGCAATGTTTCCCATGTCCTGGTAGGTAATCCCTATTTTTGCTAACAAGAAAGAAGTGCTTGTTATTAACTGAGATGGAGAGCTTCTTGTGCTAAGTTAGTTAGGAAGTATTAATAATCATGTGTTCAGTTGGGAACATATTTAGTTTGAGTTATGTATTACATATACAAGTGGATAGGATATTTGACTGCATCTAGAGTACATTGGAAACACCAAGTTTATAGATTTAATCTAAAGATTTATCCTGCTAACATCCCCCTGAACATAAATATACATAGTAGTAAAGGGGGGTTGGGGGACTTAGAATTGGATGTATATAGTGTTTAAAAGTCAAAATATGATATCACCAAAAGGGTCTATAAAGGAACAACATGAAAGGCTGGAAGATAATAATGGTATCCCTGAAAACAAGGAAGAAAAAAAATCTCCATATATGATCATTGGTACATATCAAGGACAGTGCATACAAATAACTATCAAAAGTAGTGTTGAACCTTCAACAAATGGGGCTTGAGAAATTGGATATCCACTTGAAAAACAATGACATAAGCCCACTCCTTTCCACCTGCATAGAAGTCAACCCTAATTGGGCTGAAACTCTGAAGAAAATAGAATAAACAGCATAGGGAAAACTCCATGATATAGGCATGGGGAATGACTTCCTTAGTAAGACCCTAGTAGCACAGGAAATTATATCCACCACTAGGACCTCACAAAACTATAAAGCTACTGTACAGATTAGCAAACTGTACAGAGAGCTTCAGGTGGCTGGGATGAACTTCCAACTCAGTCACAGTTATAAAGGAAGAGTTACAGATCCAGAAGAAGTACCATAATGTCAGAAGAACCTGGCCATATTTCACAGGTGAAAGCAGAGATATAGAAGAGCCCTAAGTGAAAACACAGAAGCCATATCACACAGAACACTTAGGAATTCCAGGCGATACTCAGGTGCTTTGCATCACTTTAAAAGGGAATTCCAGGGGGCAGTAGGGATTGATTATCAGTTAAGGCACTTAGCTGCAGTACCAAAGGACCCAGATTTGATTCCCCATGACCCATATTAGCCAGATGCACAAGAGGGTTCCCATATATGGAGTTTATTTGCAGTGGCTAGAGACCAAGGTGCACCCATTCTCTCTCTCTCTCACTCTCTCTCTCTCTCTCTCTCTCTCTCTCTCTCTCTCTCTCTCCCTTTCTCTGTTAAATAAATAAATAAATAAATAAAATGGAATTCCAAATCTACCTCCACACCTTAGTCTGGAACCTAGATCTACCCAGAGATACCTCTTCCAGCCAAGTGGCTATAGATCTAAATTACAAACTTTAATAAAATCCTGAATCTATTGGAGACCACTTATTTAAACTATTATATTCTGCCTCAGGCCCTCAATAGATTGATGATAATTTCACATTGTACATTGTCAAATTCAAAGGTCCTAACAGTCTTTACCAACTTAAGATAGTCCCAAAGCCTCAAGTCTCTTCTGAGATTTAAGATATTCTCTTAGATATGAGACCTGTAAAATCAAAAGTAACTATATATTTTCAACATATAAAGGAAAAAAGGTAAACATTATCAATTTCAATAAGACATACCAGGGAGAGACGGGAACAATGTAAACTCAACAACTATCAAGTAAATATCAAAATTAAATAGTTCAAGCCCAATATAACCAGTGACTGACAGTCTCCAGATTTTCCAATTCCACCTCAAACTGGGCAAAGTAGCCAGGGAAAACTTCCATCCATGGTAACCCTTGTACAGTTCTGTTATATTCAAAATATCTTCACAGCTCCATGCAAATCCAGGTCCATCTGCCAATGGCTTTTCCATCCTATCAAAGACATCATGTTCTGCCTCATGCTGCATCTCAGCAGCAGCTCCTGGAACTGTGTGTGTACTTCATTACCTACCCCATGCATTTTTTATGCTTCCAAAACCAATACCAGGTATGCAGGACACATCCATATCTTTAATTCAAAGACAAAGTAAGTTAGAACCTTGAAGATCAGGTTCCTTCTCCACTCAGCTAAAGAGTTTGCATGTCTATCATAGTCTTTCCTCAGGTACCCTTTCATTATTTTAATTTAAAGTTGATGATCATTTCCCTTAATTTGGCTAATGTATTTGAAAATAGCAGCCCCAGCAATCAGTCTCTGTGCCAGTAATTTTTAAATTGCTTGAGTTTCAAACTTACAATCTTAAATCTCTCAGTCTCATATCTTTGACCAAGTACAAAAGTCCATTAGAAATTTAACCTTGATCAGACTCTGGGCCTTGGCAGCAGAACACAGCCAGCCCTTATGACAGTAGCTCACTTACAACAAAGTTTTCTGCAGTCTTTCCTTCCCCTTAGAATGTTCATAATCCAAGCTTCCAAATGCAATTCTCTCTGTATATATCATTCTAAAACTCTCTTCAGAATAGCCCCAAAAACATGGTTTAACACTCCAGAAGAGATCTTCAGTTGCGAGTACACAGCTCATGCCCATTCTTCCAAAGCAAATGTTTCAAAAGACAAAAATCTGCATGATCAGATTCATTTCATCACACTCCACTCCTGGTACCAATTTGGTAGCAGAGAGGTCAGGAGGCTGGCATGCACTTCTAAATCAGGCACACTTAGAGAGGAAGGGATATTTATTTGAAGCTTATAGATCCAGGGGAAAGTTCCATAATGACAGAAGAAGCTGGTCTGTTTGTACAGGTCCAAGGAGAGAGAGAGAAAGAGAGAGAGAGAGGGAAGGAGAGAGAGAGAGAGAAATAGACATAGTTCCAACCTGGAACTCATAGTGCTGGAAAGCACTATGTAAGCCAATGGAGGGCAATGGTCACCAAGCACATGAATAAGCAGGGGACCCTGAAGACTACAAAATCAATCAGTTAGATAAGAACTGCACACTTAAACATAAATACACACTTGTGCAATAGTGGTACACAGCCTCTGCAGGTAACCAACTGTTCTCTTATTGGACACAAGTCCTGCTCAATGGGAAGAAAGACTAATGTGTATCCCTGTGACCACATCAAGGAAAGGCAGAGAGAGCCAAAGAAGGTTAAAAGAAGCCTTCATAGTCAATTTAAAAATGTATTCTTGGGATGAAGAGATGACTCATCAGTTAAAGTGCTTGCCTACAAAGACAAATAATCTAGACATGATACCCCAGGACCCACATAAGTCAGATATACAAGGTGGCACATTCATCTGGAGTTAGTTTGCAATAGCTGCAGGCCCTGGAGTGCCCATGTATATCTCTTTTTTCCTCTCTCCCTCTGTCTCTCTCTCAATAACTAAATAAAAATGAAATATCGTTTAAAAAGAAAAGAAAAAGTATTCTTTTGTCAAATTCAGGTTTGTAAATTTGAAGGGGCATGCTTCAGAGCACTCTTGGGTGGTAAAGACTGCCTCTATGAAAAGAAATATTTAGACTACTAAAAAGGTTGACTATAGAGTTACCAACAGACTCAGTAATACCCTTACTGGGCATTCACCCTAAAAGGTCCAGGCCTCACTTCAGAGAGATTTGCTCAACCATGTTTATGGCTGCTCAATTGATAATAGCTAAGAGCTGGAATCAACCAAGATGTTCATCCTTAGACAAATAGATAGCCAAGATGTGGTATATCTACACCATGGAATTGTATATAGCAGTAAGGAAAAGTAAGACAATGAAATCTGAAGAAAAATGGTCGAACCTGGAACAGATCATTCTCAGTGAACTCACCCAATAACAGGAAGATAATCATTGCATGGTCTCACTCATCTCTGGCTCCTAACCTGATTCTGCCCAAGATGCCGATATACCTAATAAGCATCTCAAGGATCAGACAATAGGGAGGGAGGTGCAGGAGGGGAGGGTAAGAGTGGGGTTGGGGGAAATAAAGCTGGACCCAAATGACAATGGTACCATAAAATTTTACATCCTAGAAGACAGACTAAATGGTTGAACTTTTATCATGTCCTTAGAGGTAACACCTGAATTACAAGGCCTTGGAGAGGATATGATGAAGACTAATCTTAATCTTCTCCTGTTTCCCTCTCTCTCCCTCTTCTATTTTATATTACCTATCCTTTTCTCCCTTCTTTTCTTTTTTTAAATCATTTTTTATTAATTAGTATTGTATTCAGTAAATACACTCAGATTGGTGCCATTATTAGGCTCATCTGTGACCTACCCCTCGTCTTGGCCCCTCCTTGTTGAGGTATATGGGTCATGCATTGTGGAGTGAGCCCACAGTAATGGGTAGGATAAATGTCTCTGCATATCATGACCCAACATGTGGCTCTGACATTCTTTCTGTCCCTCTTCAGCAAAATTTCCCTGAGCCATGTTGGGTTCATTTTTGGTCTGCTTCAGTGATGAGGGGGTGGGGGCCTCTGAGGCTCTGGCTCTCTGATTTGGTAGGAGTTGATTTTTCTCTGTGTTGGTCTCCTTCCCTGTTTTACTGGTATCCGGTTCATCAGGAATACAGCACCCTTGCTTGTTTTTGCCAATTTTCCTTAGTTTCAGCTGGGGCCCTTTTGAGGTATGATGGGGTGGCTCTCTCCTTAGGATCTTCATCTATCTGAAAAAGAGAAGTACATTCTCCAATGGAGAGTAAGTTAGCTCCAGGACAAATGAAATAACCCTTACTTTTTTTTTTTTTTATAGAGAGTTTAATAGGTGTAGGCCTTCTTGTATCCCATGATTGATGGTAGCTTCATATTGGAGAGAGGGTTTATGTTTGGATATGATTCTGACTTTTTTCCCAGCTCCAGCTATGGGTCCCGTACCACTGAGGGGATCAGTTGGCCAAATCAAGAGCAGTTGGTTCCCCACCATGGCTGTGTGCTACTAGTGCACTTGTGTGGGCATCACAACAGGTTAATTGCTGCTAAGTAGGTTAAACCATGAGTTGCTTGGACAGATATTGGTCATTTTACCCCAGTCGCCCACCTAGCACCTTCTGGCATTAGATACGCTCACTGTTTGGGGACTGACTCTTCCAACTTCCAGCCATGCCATTCCATTTTACATGTCAACCACCTATGGTGTGTTCAGCAGTAGGGTCTGACCACTAACCTTTGGTGGATCATCAAGTACTCTGACAGAAATCTGTCTTTCTTTTAGGAAACCTTGTAGGTCTCTCTGATCAAAAGCTCATTGTGGATGATAGCCACATGCTGGTACTGGGAGTTACAGGTCAGTGCCCACTAAGACAAGGAGGGCAAAGGTAACTAATATACAAGAGATAGAGAGAAGAGCAAGAGAGAGTGAGAGAGAGAAGAGAGGGAGGGTGGGAAGCTGTAAACGATTAAGGTTAGTTATTCATCATACCCTCACCAGTGTCTTGTGGTTCAGGTGTTCCCTCTAAGGGCCTAGTGAAGGTTCAATGGGCTGATTCTCTCTTGAGCATCCATCCTTATTTTCCTTGGTGTTGGCCTGTAACTCCCAGTATCAGCATATGGATAGCACTCACAATGAGCTGGGTTTTTTTGTTTGTTTTATTTTTATTTATTTTTTAAATTTAATTTATTAGTTTTCTTTTCAGCAAATACAGGAAGTTTGGTACCATTATTTAGGCTCATTTATGATCTACCCCATCCCATTGGACCCTCCTTGTTGATGTAAATGGGTCACACATTGTGGAGTTAGCACACAGTTATTGTTAAGATAAATGTCTCTGCATATCATGACCCAACATATGACTCCTCTTATTTATTTATTTGAGAGTGACAGAGAGAGAGAGAAAGAGGGAGAGAGAAAGAGAGAATGGGCACACCAGGGCCTCTATCCACTGCAAATGAACTCCAGATGCATGTAACCCCTTGTGCATCTGGCTAACATGGGTCTTGAGGAACCAAGCCTTGAACTAGGGTCCTTAGGCTTCACAGGCAAGCGCTTAGCTGCTAAGCCATCTCTCCAGCCCACAATGAGATGCTGATCAGAGAGAACTACAGGGTTTCTCAAATAAAGGCAGATTTCTGTCAGAGTTCTTGAAAACCCATCAAAGGTTAATGGTAAGAACCTATTGCCAAAGACACCATATGCTGTTGGTATGGAACATGGAGTGACCTGGCTGGAATCTGAAAGAGTCAGTCCCCAGATAGTTATCTTGTCTAGTGACAGAAGGTGCTACATGAGTGACTGGAGGAAAATGACCAAGCAATACATGGTCTAAGATACTCAGCAGCAAACAACCTTATATGATGCTCTCTCAAGTGTAATAGTGGCACACAGCCATGGTGAGTAACCAAGTGCTCTTTATTTAGCTAACTGATTCACTCAGTGGAACATAACCCACAGCTGGAGCTGGGACACAAGTCAGAACCATATCCAATAAATGAACCAACTCTCCATTATCAAGCTCAATCATGGAGTACAATAGGGCTTACACCTATTAAATTCTCTCTAAAATAATAATGGTTATCACATATAACTACTGCTGACTTCACTCTCTATTGGAAAATTTTCTTCTCTTCTTCAGATGGATGCTCAGGGGAGAATTAGCCCATTGTATCTCACCACAACCCCAACTGAAACCAAGAGTAATTGGGAAATGAGCAAGAGTGCTACTTTCTTGGAGAACCTGGTAACAGCACAAGGATGAAGAAGATAGACATAGAGAGCACTCAACTCCTATCAAACCAGATATACAGAGACACAGAAGCTCCCAAGACCTCATAATTGAAGTATACCTAAAATGAACCCATCATATCTCAGAGAAATTTGTGGAAGAAGGGGAAGAAAGAATGGTAGAGCCACTTATTAGGACATTATGCACAGACACATTGC
Source organism: Jaculus jaculus (assembly GCF_020740685.1). NCBI lineage: Eukaryota > Metazoa > Chordata > Mammalia > Rodentia > Dipodidae > Jaculus > Jaculus jaculus. Next base: position 91,099,874 of record NC_059125.1, read on the forward strand.
CTTTTATCCATAACTTATAGCTAAACCCACAATGCACAACCCATATTCCCCAATGAGGAGGCTACCTGAAGAGGGGGAAGGACAGGGATGAGGCTAACAATGGTACCAAAATGGCTGCATACACACTGTGTACATAACTAATAAAAAATATCTGGCCAGGCGTGGTGCTGCATGTCTTTAATCCAAGCACTCAGGAGGCAGAAGTAGGAGGATTGCTGTGAGTTCAAGGACACCCTGAGAATCCATAGTGAATACCAGGTTAGCCTGGGCTATAGTGAGACCCTACCTCAAAAATTCATGTGATATATATGTATATGTATATATGTATGTATGTATGTATGTGTATATATATATATATACATGCCTGTCTAGGTAGCCTGCTAGACTGTGGGTATCTGGAGAAACTATCCTGCTGACAGTTCCATTCATGCCAAGGCAAGGTAGAATTGATCTTCTCTGGGCTTCAGTTCCTAACTAAAATTGCCTAAAAGAAGCTAGATTGCTCCTATTACCAGGGCCCAGGTGAAATTGAAGATAAAGCAGCAACAAAAGTACTGCTCATACTTCTAGCCTGACAACTAGTTCCACAGTGATGTGACAGACATGGTCATCAATCAAGACCTGTCAAGGCAAAACTACAGAGACTACAGAGAACTCAACCTAAATCAGGCTACCTTCAATCCTTCCATGGCTCAGAGAACATTTTAGAAGAGGGGATGGAAATAATTTAAGAGACACCCTATGGGTAGTAAGACCCTGAGACATGGAGTACGCATCACTGCTACCCTACAAGGACTAACTGAGGCTGTCATGAATCCACATTGAATACCATAACCCCAACCCCACTGAGGAGGTACCCAGCACCACAGCAGCAAGGGATAAAAAATGAAATTAAATTAAAAAGTGTAGTGTTGCCTGGGTAGATAGTTATGCAACTAAAGATGGTTTCTTGCAAAGCCTGCTTGCTTGGGTTCAATTCCTCAGTATACACATAACATCAGATTCAAAGTGAAACATGTGTCTTTAAGTTTGTTTGTAACATCACAAGTCCCTGGAGCATATACACACATCCATGAATGAATATAAAGTTGCTGCTAATATATTTACAAGCTTGTGGGAGCAAGTTAAATCAATATATAACATAATTATCTGCATAAAATAATTGTTTTTTTTTTAATTTGTGATTCTACAATCAGGAATTTCACTACTATATTAGCAACTCATATCTATACTGCATTTCTATTTCTTTTTTTAAAATTTTTTATTTATTTATTTGAGAGCGACAGACACAGAGAGAAAGACAGATAGAGGGAGAGAGACAGAATGGGCTCGCCAGGGCTTCCAGCCTCTGCAAACGAACTCCAAATGCATGCGCCCCCTTGTGCATCTGGCTAACATGGGACCTGGGGAACTGAGCCTCAAACCGGGGTCCTTAGGCTTCACAGGCAAGCGCTTAACCGCTAAGCCATCTCTCCAGCCCTCTATTTCTTTTTAAAACACACATTTTCTCATGACCCTTCCTTATTCTTTCCTTCAAATTGACTTTTATTTGGTTCATACCTATGCTTATCTGAATGACCAGATATGCTTTAACCCTAGCAGTATACACAGCGGGAGTTATTTTTCAGAAGATGCCTTAGCACAGTCTTCAGCTCTGCCTGTCTCATCAGTTCATCAGAACATGTCCAAACATGTATGTCCCCCTTACTGTTTCTGACTATTCACTCACTATGATCTGTATTAAATTTTCTGTCAGAATATGTAAAACATACAATATAAAAATTACTGTGAGAAAAGAAGACAGAGGAAAAATTTCATCCTAGGGAATAATCCTGAGCTATAAGTTAGGCTGCAAGAAAATGTTCATATATTTGACACTTAGGTAGACATTAAAAATATGTATGATTTTTCAAAAGGAAGAAAAGTGTTTGGGGGGGGGGACTGCATGCAAAGCATATGTGGATAAAAGAAAAACATGGAAGGATAAAAACACATTAGTTTTAAGAGTAAGTAAGTACAGCCTGATTGTGTAACACAATGTTAGAGAATTTGCTCACCATAGTCCAAGCCCTTGTTCCATCCCCATCACTTCAAAGAAAGAAGCACTCAAACAAATTAAAACTTTATGAAATAATAAGCAAAGAGTCAACAAATGAGAGAAAAATTATCAGATTGTAAGTTGTTTCTAGCATTATTCAAAACTGTTTAATTTTGGTTTTAAAGATTTTATTTTTATGAGAAGATTTTTCAGCTCTGTGTGGTAGTGTGAATGTGATAGTTTAAAAAATATATAGCACCATAGAATCAGGTGATTTATTGAGTTTGCAACCCCAGACACTAACAGGCAGATTCCTGATAGAGTAGGGGTGTTTCTGGTGATAGATCTAAATTCCATCCCAAAGAGAGAAGAGTTTGTGTTCTGCTTATTTTTCCTTGCTGTCTTATAGTATTTGCTGGACTTTTTTTTTTTTTTCTGTCTGGTTGGCTTTATGAAAGAGATCCAGCCACTTCCACCAGTGATGGGATGTCTGCTGGATTTGTAAGCTGAAATCAGACCTATTTCCTCCATAAACTGTGTCTTGTTAGATGTTAGTCCCAGTTACAAGATGCTGACTGCAGCAGAATTTATAACCAAGAGTGAGGTCTTGTGATGAATCTGACCATGTGGATTTTGCTCTTTTGGAACTTGTGTGCTGGAGGAATGTGTACACACTTGGTACTTGGGACAGAAAAAGTCTGACAGAATGGTGAAACCAATTTTATGGGCTATTCTGTAAGTTTTAAAATGATTATTCAGAGAGAATTGTATTGTCTTATATACTTTCAAAGGCAAATGAAAGACAGCAGAGAGCTTTGCTGAAACTGGCTTACTTGCATAAAGGCTGACTACATTCTTCTTCTGATGCTCTGATTGTTTGGATTGTTTGATCAAGGTTCAATTTAAAAGTAATGGGCTGGTGTGCTTGGCAGAAGTTATAGAACAGAAAGATGTATGATTTAAAGTTGGAAACATTCAAGCAAGTTTAAAGTTACTGGCACAGACACTGATTTTAAGTTGCTAAAACTGCTATTGGTAAACATATTACCACCATTAAGTGTTGGCCAAATGCTTTACATTGAAACAAGGGAAAAGATTCTACAGGTCAAAGTTCACCCAGGAAAGGCTCAGTAAGTAAGAATGAAAACTATTTTGAGAGAAGGTGAATGAAAAGAATTCTGAAAGTGCAAGTTCAAGATTTATTTCCTCCCTGGAATAACAAAATGGCTGTTTTCCTGCACACGTTGTATGGAAGGATTTTGGAAGCATGAAAAATGCATCTAAGTTGGTTATGAAGTGTACCCAGTTCCAGGAGCTGCTGTTGATAAGCAACATGTGAAGCAGGATAATATCCCTTTGTATAGCGGTCAGTGAGGCCATTGTAAGGTTGACTATGGTTTGTAGTGGAGAGCCAAAATTGTTTGGATATAACAGGACTGTGCCAGCACCATGGAGTGTGGTTGTCTTGGGATGAAAGTTTTTCCCCTTGTTACTTAACCTAGTTGGATGAATGGAAATTGAAAATCCAGAAACTGTTGTCATTGGATATGGATGTTGGATTTGAACTATGCATGCTTTATGTTTTCCTAATGGTTATTGATTTTACAAAGGTCAAGTTTCTCCTTGCTATACCTTTATTACAATGGAAATATTTGCTCTGTGACATTATATGTTGGAAGTATGTTACTTGTTTTGATTTTACAAAACTCATATTTAAGAGGCACTCTTAAATCTCAGATGAAACTTGGGACTTTGGAACATTCTTAAATTTGGTAAAAAAAAAAAAAAACTGTAGTTACCTTTGATTTGGACTGGATGAAATTTGCATTGTAATATGGTAATGAGTTTTGGGGGGCCAAGGACATAATTTGGTACTGTGAATGTGATAGTTGAAATGTATGGCTCCATGGAATCAGGTGTTTTATTAAAATTGAGTTTACAACATTATCCACTAGCAGGAAGATTCCTTCTAGAGGGGGTGTGTTACTGGAGTCAAATCTGAGTTCCAAGCCAAAGGTATAATGACAGGTTCCAAGATAAAGGTATATAAAGAGAGGGCTGTTTCTCTCTCTCTTTCCCTCTCTCTCTTGCCTTGGATTTATAAAAGGGAGCCAGCTTCTTCTGCCATTGATGAAACATCCCCTGGATTTGTAAGTTAAAATAAAACCCACTTCTCCCATAAATTCTGTCTGGTTAGATGTTCATCCCAGCAACATGGAGCTGACAGCAACATTGGGAACTATAATCTGTACTATAGAAAAATAAATTCCTCATTGCTATGTTCATGTTAGGGAGAGATGAGAAATATTGGAGCTACTTACTTCTTGCTTAAATAATGGGCATTATTGAGTCATGCAGAAGGAATGATAATAATTTATTAAGTGATTAAACACATTCCTAACAAAGAAGTGTTATTTCCTTAAAATAGAGAAGGGAATGAAAAATGAAGCTGTTACACTGTAGAAAACTCTCTGTTCATATAAACCTAGAGCTGGGTTACAAGATTCTAAGTAAACACACTTCAAACAGCCCATTACCTAATTAATGAACTACAATTTAATAAGTGTGTAGGGAGGAATTTCTCATGGTACTACAAAGACATGTTAGTGATAGGAAGTTGTCAAGGAAAGATTCCAAAGGAAATAACTTCAGGGATTTGAAGGATGTGTAGAAGTCAATTCAACAAAAGGAAATGGGGGTTAGAGGGAGGATTTCAGTGAGAAAAAAAAATCTGGACAGTCCCAATAGATGAAAGAAATAGAACTTATTAGAATTGACATAGGAAGAGCAATTTCAGGAATTGCGATATTATAGTAATGCTGAAAAGACATACTGAAATAATTTTGTTGGATTTATCAATATTCCATATACTTAAATAAGATTTTCTGTGATTGAATTAGTAATATTAAAGTAGTCAAAAAGCCTTAAGTAATCTTTGAGTGGGCATTTATATATCATTCCAGTATTACATTGAATGGTCTTATTGATATTCTATTTTATAAATTTTACATTTTTAACATTGTTTTATAATAATCTCTAACCCAATAAGAACCTTTAATATATGTGTGTTAAACATGAATTCCATAAGGACAGGATCTTTATTTAGTTTATATTGCTTCTAACAATGCTTCACATCATAGACATGGACTAATTTCTTCATTTCTGGTGCTATGTATCAAACCCAAGACCTTGTACATTTGTGGCAAGTACTCTACCACTGATCTATCTCCCTAGCTAAATATTTGTTGAATGAGTATATTTAAATAAATAAGGTTTGGAATAAAATTGTCACATGACATTGTGAGGTTTGTGCTTATGAGAAGAATGATTTAAAACTGAAACATTTTAGCAAAAGCTTGGCACCTCAATATTCTATACCCTAAGCACGAGGAATAAATACAAAGAATAAACTCACCAGCAAGCCAAGAATATTATACTGGCCTGATTTCTAGATTGTCAAAATGCTATACTCTTTTCAGAGTTATACCATATACTTCTTCACATGTAGTTTACAAAATCTTTATTCTGGAAAAACTAAATCACTAAGTTGGCATAAGAAAGAAGACAATTTTGTTGCTATTTCTAAATAATCAGTCAGAACTAATATCTGATACAATTATCTCTTGAATGCCTTACAATTGTTCCAGACTTCTCACACAGGATTGTCACAATGAAATCCCAATGCATCACAAACTCATAATTCATAATTAGAAAATAAAGCAATGCATACATTTCTGTGAGCAAAGGTAAACAGAAATAATACTAACAGATTCTGAAGGAATAATCTATTACATCACATAAAAAAACAGAAATCAATCCTTAGAAAGGCTTATAATAGCCTAATAGAAGTTCCATCAGGATACAAAAATGCAAGGAAGCATATTCTAAGTTAACAGTTACCTATGCATTATAATAAACAATAGTAATCTAGGCACTAGGGATGATAAGGCAGAAATATTATGAGTTTCAAAGTAATCTATGCTATCTAATGAGTTTGAGAGCAGCATAGGCTTTCTTGTGAGACTTATATCAAATAATAAGAATTGAAAACATAATTTTTTCCACGAGTGATGGAAGGCATAAAAAGCATATATATATATAGAAATAGAGTTGAAAACAAATGACAAAATGAGCTTAAGAAACTGAAGAATCAGATAAAGCTCAGGTTATTGAGAATTTTTCTGAATGTCTTATGGATTTATTTCAAAAACATTGAGAAACTACTCAGTTCAGAAGAGTTTTAATTAGGGAAATTTACTAAAATAAGGAAAGATCTTAAATAGAAATCACATCTTAGGTGACAACACAGTAAAGATGGAGTCAAAAAGTTAAAGACAGTTAAGATATGATTATGAACTAAACTAATATAGTTACAGTAAATACCGATAAGTGGACATTTCAAAAATATAATTAACAGGATTTGACAATGAGTTTTATATAAAGGTGAAGAAGAAAGATATATGAAAGTTAGATGTCAATTTTCTAGTTTGTGAAACTATGTAACAACATGTTCTAGATTACTGAATATTGCACAAAAAGACCCCTTAAGTTTATAGAAGTTGGATCTCAATCATGAATTTACTTGTTAACCTAAAGAATTTGAAGCATGTTTCAGACATGGAGAAGAGAAATATTTGGGTACTATCAAAAATTTTTTTTTTAAAGTTGAAGTCTTCAGAAAGTGAGAAAAAAGAGAGAAAATCCTGACAAATCACAAAGCATGGAGAAAAATGAGTACATTATGATGTTATAAAACACATGGAGGTGAGATACAAAAATGTCTTAAGCACTGTAATTGAGAAAGGAGGATGTGTAATATAAAGACTATTTGATTTAGCAAGTATAAGCCAAGTATAGTCTCAATAAAGACAATTTGCTCTCATTTACAATACCCTCTCATTAGAATGAATAAAAGGAAGAGAGTTGCATCAGAGTGAAATACCACAAAGATGCTATCATTTTATTAAATGTCATTATTCTTAATTCATGTTGGGAAAAATATAAACATTAACATGTTTTAACCATTAATACTAATAAGACTTATATATTGATAGTAGTTCATTTTTTATTTAACAAATAGTGGGAAATGAGTGAAATGTGTAGACAGTAAAATACACTTGTATAGTTAAGGGAAGGAATTGGTTGAGAGACAAAAATGTTACATATCATATTTAGTCATTAAAAAGAAACCTAGCAGTTAAATGGTTTGTATTTTAGAATCTGTCAAATATCTCTTTTAAAACAATGTCTCCCAGGAAGCATCATAAAAAGGTTCGAGTATCAAAATGACCGGTTACAATGGTCACATCAAATTGTTTTGTTATGTACCTTAATGGGAAGGAAATTGATCATTGGATAAAAGAGGGCCCTGGATGTCAGCTAAAGGAGTTTAGACTTACTAATGCAAGTAAAATAAAGATTCAGAGTGTGTGTAAAGACTTAGTATATTTTGTATTTGAGACAAAAAATCTCATAGACCTACATTCAGATAGATATGTTAGACTGTCATGGCTGGACAACACTGGCTATTAGGAACAATCAACTAACTGCCCTCACTTAGAATTCAGGCTCTCCAAAGCCATCTTATGTTTCCAATTTGGCTTCAGTATATTGCTCAGTTAACAGAAGCACTTGGACAGTGGCATAGTTGTACATCTCCTTATAAATTAATAAATATAATTTTATAATTTCTGATACACACTACACACAGACACGCGCACAAACACACACACACACACACACACACACACACACACATATATATATATATATAAAACATTTTATTACAATGGCATCAATAGTTTGGTTGCAACCTGATTTCCAAATAATCTTCTGATCACAAGGAAGCTCATCAAGACATACTCATTATGAATATTAAGTTAACTTAAACTGAAGTGTTTTATAAAGGAACTAAAATTATAGATGTTGAAATATGAGCTCTAAAATAAAATGCAAATGACAAATACAAATACATCCAAGCCTAAGTAAGGCCCACCCAGAAAGAAAATTCTATTTAATTGAAGTAGAATCTAAAATGCCAAATACATAGAAACACAGAGTAGAATGATGGCTGGCACTGTATCAGTGTTTGTGGTTGGTATATGTCAATCTCATGAGAATATTACAGAGTAAGAACCATCATTTCCCCATAGCATATACTAGATTATTTTGAACCAATGGAATTATTTCAATAAAATGACAATAACTTCATCATCTGACTATTGCCCAGTGAAATTTTCTATGATTCTCAAAATGTTCACTAGCTGCATCACAGCTACTGTGCACTTTAAATGTGGTTGGTGTGATTGGGAGCCCGAGCTATTACTATTATATCATTGAAAATTAAAATTAAAATTCTCATATATACACAATGGCTAGAATCTATGAATGTGGACTATGTCTATGTGGAAATTCTGCATGAGCATAAATCAGACAAATCTGTGAAGTATCAATTAGCATTTCATTGTCAAGTGGAGTCTTAAACAATCAGTGGATTGTCAGGTCATTCTTGCTTCACTTCACTGGTTTTATGTTGTGCAGAGACATCTTTCACCATCACTGCATTGTCAGCCTATGTGAAACAAATCTAGAGGATATGGACAAAAAAAACGGTGGCTTTGAACAGATTGGCCTTTTATGAAGAAGATTATCATTTAAGGACCTTTGTACATTTAAAGCTTAAAAAATTAACTCTACATGCTATGAGGAAAGTTATAATTAAAATTGCAGCATGAGCTTTAAGGAGTAAGGTCTGATGAAAACAAGATTAGGGATTTCTCAGTAGGGGAGAGGTCACTGCTCCAGTGTCTCCTCCAGAGAGGAACATCTGAAGTATTTTACTTGTCCTCTAACTCATACTGCTTAGCTCTATGGAGCATAGCTGAAAAATGCAGGGATGACACAGAACACACCAGCCCTCACAATCAGAGAAACAATTCAAAAGCCACAATAGAGTGACTTTGAATGTGAGGGTAGCTCACCTGCAGTAAGCACTTGTGTGGTGGCTTGCTGAGAATCCCTGCTGCCAGGGATATACTAAACTCTGAAGGACTCCAAGTCCTGCTGCCTCAGTACTGTCATTCTTTCCTTTAGAACTTGTTTAGAACCAAAGATATTTCTTGTGGGCAAGCAGCATCCTCTTTAAGCTAAGTTGATTATCATTATTTAGTTAAAAGGTACATCAAATTGGCAGGCAGCCTTCTCAAAGGTGTTTCACTATGCGATTATCCCCAGTAAATTTCTTTATCTGACAAATAAAACAGCATTTTTGGCTTACTGAGCTTTTCATAAAAGTTGTTAGTACGCAGAATTCTTCCTCTCTGCCTATTTCCTCTACCTTGACTTATGTTTATACATTTTTGTATATCGACTCTCCTAACAGGGGGAGGAGAGCAAGTCTAAGAGAAGAAGATACACTGAATTCTTATAAATGGGTTCAGGGGAGGGTGAGGTGATAATGTTGGTAGTTCTTAAACATCCATAAATTGTGCAGCCTTGTTGACTAGATTTGAGGGAAGGTATCAAAAGTTAAGAACATGAGCTACATTGCCAGACTGGCTTTTCATCCTGTATCTGTCCTAAATAGATTTGTAACCCTGGGATAACAATGTGTCTTAGATTATAAAATACAGATAATAAAAGTTTTTATCCAGCCCAGTAGTAGGAATGACAAAAGAAGATTTGTCATATAATTTGAGCTACCATCACCAATAGACTATGATCTTTTCTTGTGGATTCTTAGAATGACATCCACAGACCACAGAGGATGTGGCTTAGAAAGATTTTATTATAGAGCTTAACTTAAGAGAAGGAAAGAAGTCAGAGAATCTGTTTAGCAGAAGGGATCTCCAGAAATGGAATACCATTAAGGAACTTAAAGCAGAAAGCTCCCAAATATCACAACCTAAGTTCTTCCTCCCAAACTAGGATATAGCAATTAGATTTAAAGAGTTGCGTCTACCCCTCCCTAAAGGTAAGCCCAGGCTATGTCTGAGACTCAAGCTATGTCTGAGACCCTAGAGTCATCATCTTATATTATGGTAAAGGACAAGAGAGATGGCTTAGCAGTTAAGCTGCTTGCCTGAGAAGCCTAAGAACTAAGAACTAAGTTGGAATCCTTCAGATCTCTGGTAGAGCCAGACACAAGTGATGCAAGCTTGCAACGCCATGCATGTCCACAAAGGGTGCACACCTCTGGAGTTCATTCACAGTGACCCAAAGGCCCTGGTGTGCTCATTTTCTCTCTCTGTCTCTCCATCTTTCTTTCTCTCAAAATAAATAAATAAATAAATAAATATAGAGGTATTCCTTATATCATGGTAAATACTAAGGCCTTCCTCACCTTAATGGGAAGAAATAGTCCCTCTCTTGGAGCTAACATCTGACAGACCAAAAGCCCACGTCACTGAGACTGGGACAACATGGCTTAAGCATGAGTTTTCATCTCCATGTGAAACAGACAAACCATGATGCATGGACCTTACACTGGACTATGCTGAGTACTAACTTTCCCCTGCCCAATTTCTCTAGAAGACCTCAAAGGCCTCTTCTCTTCTTCCTAGGCAACTCAGAGATTCCTCCTGCTTTCTCTCTTTGCTTTGAGTCCTGCCAACACACTGATTGATGAGAAATAAATACTGTGGACCTCAAAAGAAATTATATCCATGGTTTTCTAAATGCTGGACCTAAAACCAAGTGGGGAAGATTCTTGTGCTGGTAATCCACCTTATTGCTTTGATTAGGGTCTTTTATAAGAATGAGACTTTGTTGAAAGAGGAGAGGCATGAACTGCCTAGTCCAGTTCCAATGCCAAGTGTCTAGTCACCTTGCAGTCTTATTTATATTTTCATGTCGGATTTCTAGGGAAATAAGAAAAAATAAATCCCATGTGTTGTGTCCAGTTGTTGTATAATCTTATTCAAATCTTTGTGTCAGGTGTCTAGGGAAGTTGGACTCCTTTAGGGGAAGAAAAGAGAGATAAGGAAAACTTGATTGCCTCTTACAAGCTCAAGAAAATTTTCTGCTTTTCACCCAGGGAAAAACTGTTCACTTTTACCTCTTTTCCCCTCTATACTGTGACAATTTCTTTCTCATTTATTGAGCATAATGGTTGTCAGTGCTATAAAAGTAGTAGTAGGTATTCTTTAGTATCCTTTACCAACTTATTCTTTAACAATTCCTCCTTAGGGATGTCAATAATTTTTACCTTATTGTCTTGCTTTCTTCTTCTCTTTTTGTTTTTGTTTTTCCGAGGTAGAGTCTCACTCTAGTCTGGGCTGACTTGGATTTCACTATGTAGCCTCCAGGTGGCCTTGAACTCACGATCCTCCTACCTCTGCCTTCTGACTGCTGGGATTAAAGACGTGCTCCACCATGGTCGGCTCCTTTCTTTTTTCTTACTTTTAGGTTTGTTCTTGCTCTAGCCAAGTCTGATATGGAATTCACTAGGTAGTTTTAGCCTGGCTTCAAACTCAATAGCAATCATTCTATCTCAGTTTCCTGAGTGCTAGGATTAAAGGCATGTACTATCATGCCAGGCTTATTTACATTTTATCATTTATTTGAAAGTCTTACATTTGTGTTCCTCTCTTCTTATTGTCTTTCTGCTATTTTTATGCCTCATGATTTCCAATACACAGTCTACAAACCTAAGGGAGTTTGCCATTGGCTATTCACACTATTATATTTAGGACTAAAGTTGTTGCCAATCCTCATTAGAGACTATTGTATGGTAAATAAGTTCAGACAGAATTTTATACTTATTCAGTTTCATTCTGCAGAGCAATTAGCAGATACTTAAATGTGTTAACTGAAGCTATATGGCCTGAAAGGAAATACACATATTCTTTTTGTTTTTCATTGATGTTGTGCTTACTTTTATTGCTTGTACATTACTGTTCATACACTTTAAAAAAGGAAGAGTAAGTAAAAAGAAATATAAATTGAGGTTAAAAAAGAAATTATAAGACTGGAGAGATTGCATAGTGGTTAAGGCACTTCCCTGCAAAGCCTAAAGATGCAGGTTGGATTTCCTCATTACCCATGTAAGCCAGATGAACAAAGGGACACATTTGTCAAGAGTTTGTTTACAGTGGTTAGAAGCACTGGTATGTCCATTCTCTAACTATCTGGCTCTCTCTAATAAATAAACAAACATAAATTTTAAAGAAAAGAAATTCTCCTTCCTAGGCAGGCTGGTATGGTGGAGGGGAGATGGAGAATATCCTCCTCACATAAGGAAGGAGTGCAAAGGGTAAGGGGTTTCTGTACATGTTTCATGCCCATTTATATGAATCAGACATCCAATCAGAATGAATCTAGTCACCAGACTCGGGGGTATAAACAGGAAGTGGATTGGTTGTTGGACAGAAGAGATTGACTCAGAAAGGGCCCTCCCACAGTGGCCAAGCCTGCAAAATTAGTTAAGAAATAGGAAGCTATGCTAAGGAGATGTTGCTTTTAACCGTATTGAAAGAGATTGGATCGGATGCAGTTTCTAGTCATGCCAGAGCAGGCAAGGTGGCATCAATGTTTCTTTGGACCAGTCCCTACCTATCAGAAATGAAAGGATACCTTACTCCAAATAGATATTATTGATAACTGCTTTGATTTCCACATGTGTGAGCCTCTTCCCCAGAGTCTTATTTTCCAGACAGACACCATTCCTTCTATGAGGGAGACTTTCTCGGTCTCCCTCCCTCCAAGCTTGGAAAGAGTGGAAATTCTCTTGTCTTTGGCTTTCCTGCTTGACATCCTCCTTAATCCCAACTCTCTGTAAAAGAAATTTGATAACTTACCTTTCCCATGAGTTTTTGTTTTCAACTCTTTGCAAACATACATCATAATGTGAGAGTTGAGAGCTGTTGGTGTGGGAGTTCTAATCCCACAGAGCTCTCCGTCCCTAGGGGAAAGAAAGAATCTTAACTAAAACTTAATTTAAAGTATTGGTTCCTATTCCTCAGTGGCCACAAAACAATTTGACTAATGAATTATGGAGAGTTGTGACTAGTCTTGACATAGGTAAACAAGAAGTGTTAATGAGGTTTACCTAAGTCCCTATGGCTTACTGAGATTTGGGCAGTATGTGGGTGTGTATGTGTATGTACATGTGGGTCGGTGAGTGTATGAGAAAGAGAGAAGAGAGGAACCTTTATGGCATGGCATGCATGTCAGAGGACAACTTTGGTTGTTGATCCACACCTTCTATCTCATTTTGAGGCAGGGTCTTTCACTGTTCACTGCTAAGTAAGCCAGACAAGCAGAACCATGGGCTTCTGAGGATCCCTCTGGCTCAACCTCCCGTCTTGTGATAGGCATGCTAGCATTAGAGATATTTTCAGTCAGTATGTGGCTTTTTATGGGATCTGGGGATCCATACTCAGTGTTTAAACTTATGTAATAAGCCATTTATCCACTGAACCATCGCTTCAGTCTGTGACTACCATTCATTCCTGTAATACAAAAGAAGGGGAGATTGCTCAGACTTTCCTGTTTTTGTTAAGCACTCAGGTAAAAGTTACCATTGTTCCCACATTACTAATTTCTTTCCGTTTTTTTTATTATTATTATTCTACAGGTTGCAATAAGAACCAATTTAAACTTCATCACACAGGCATTAAAATCTGGATTTCCACAGGCTAGTATTTTCTATTCAAGTACCATTTATCCTGTTTGTTCCAACCCATCATTCACCAAACAACTTATATATCTCTGAACTGGTAGTTTTGCCTGACTCCTGAATGAAGACAGGTGTCCTGCAATATATTCCCACTGACTGAGGTGAATTTTAACTGAGCACTAGGCTCTGGGAGAAGACTAACAATTAGAAAATTGCTTCACCATTTTGTGTTGCCAGAATCTGCTTCTTACCAAGAAACCACCCTTCTCCTGAGAACTTAGATAAGATGTTAAGTTGCATATTGTTTTCCTATGGAAACAGTCCTTTTTCTTAACTCATGGGGCTTTCTAAGGTAACAGCATAAATCGATAGATGATGTAGGCTTGACAGAGGTAGAGTTAAATATACATAAGTAGAATTTATTATATGAGTTGTAGGGAGAAGTCCATAATATGCATTTTTGAAAGCTGCAGAATCAGGGATGCTTGTGGTGCATAATTCAGCCTGAGTCTAAAAGGCCAGATAATAGAGGAAGTAAAGGTATACCTCTCAGTTTGAAGCTTTAGACATACTGGTATCTGATGATTGGAGGAAGTACATGTCCCAGCAACAAAAGAGAGACTGAATTTCCTCTGAATTGTCCTACTGTTATGTTAGGAGTTCAGAAACCCAATGAGACAGTTTCTTTATTGGGCCCAAAGATTTATTAATGCCAACATGAGAGTAACAGGGTTCAGAGCAAAGAAAGTGGGGAGGAAGCTCTAAATGTATAGTATGAGGAAGAAATGGCTTTAAAGTCTCCTTGTAGAGAACTATGCAGGGTATGGTCTTACACTGATTGTGTGGGCTGTCTGGCACACAATGCATGGGGTGTCTGCTTCACATGGTGTGGGAATTTTGTTGGAGGAGCACACTGTAAGGAGTCCTAACCTTCCTGTGGCTCTTACATTCTTTCCACCACCTCTTCTGTAATGGACCCTGAGCCTTGGAAGATGTTATAGAGATATTACAGTGCTGAACATTCCTGTCACTTCTTCCCAGCACCATGATGCCTTTTGAGCCATCCCAGGGTCACTGCCATCTGAAAAGAGAAGGTTCTCTACCAAAAGTGAGAGTAGCATTAATATAACTGTATTAACATTAAGAGAAGTGCTTACTGGGCAGTTTGATAAGCATTGTATATACATTTAGCCACACAGAAGCAGACGTTATATCCTTAGGGCTCATGACTACCCTGGTTTTAAGTTTTCAGTATCAGGGATGTATTTCCTCCCATGGAGTGGGCTTCCAGTCCAATTAGAGAACAGTTGGTTTCCACCATGACAGACATGCCACTGTTACACCCGTTGGCTCATTTGGCCTGGCTGGTAAAATATAACGCTTGCAGTGTCCACTGTGGAGTATCTTCACTGGTGATTTCTTTTTCTTTTTTTAAACTGTATGCAAAATGGCTTCTTCCAGGTTTTTGTCAGCTGCTCCATATGGAGGAGGTTTTCAGCTCAGTTCCAGCAGGATTTTTTTTTTATTAGTTTTCTATTCAGCAAATATAGGCAGTTAGGTATTAGGCTCATCCATGACCTACCCCCTCCCCAATGGACCCTCCTTGTTGAGGTATATGGGTCAGGCCTTGTGGAGTTAGCCCACAGTTATTGGTACAATAAATGTCTCTGCATATCCTGACCCAACATGTGGCTCTGACATTCTTCCCACCCCCTCTTCTGCAAAATTTCCCTGAGCCATGTTGGGTTCATTTTTGGTCTGCTTCAGTGATGAGGGGTTGGGGCCCTCTGAGGCTCTGGCTCTCTGATTTGGTAGGAGTTGATTTTTCTCTGTATTGGTCTCCTTCCCCCTTGTGCTGGCATCTGGTTCATCAGGAAATCAGCACCCTTGCTTGTTTTGCTAATATTCCTTAGTTTCAACTGGGGCCCTTTTGAAGTATGATGGGGTGGCTCTCTCCTTAGAATCTGCATCTATCTAAAAAAGAGAAGCATATTCTCTAACGGAGAGTTATTTAGTCCCAGAACAAATGATGAAATAACCCTTACTTTTTTTTCTTTTCAATAGAGAGATTAATAGGTGTAGGCCTTCTTGTAGCCCATGATTGATGGTAGCTTGATATTGGAGAGAGGATTTATGTTTGTATATGATTCTGACTTGTTTCCCAGCTCCAGCTATGGGTCTCGTACCACTGAGGGGATCAGTTAGTCAAATCAAGAGCAGTTGGTTCCCCCGCATGGCTGTGTGCCAGTATTGCACTTGTGTGGGCATCACAACCGGTTATTTGTTGCTAAGTAGGTTAGACCATGAGTTGCTTGGAGAGATATTGGTTATTTTCCCCAGTCACCCATGTAGCACCTTCTGGTACTAGATATGTCCAGCAGGATTTTTAAGTGGTCTTGCAGCCCAAGTGTATGGAGTCTTCAGCAATAGGGTCTTACCATCTATTCCAGGTGGAAAACCAGGGGCCTTGGCAATGGTCTGCAATGTTTTGGGGGCCTCAGGGACCTCCCTGACCAACAACTCACTGGAAGGTATCTGATCCCTGGCACTGAAATATTTCTAGTAACAATCTATGGCTCCTGAGTGTTCCAATGTCCAAAAAAGTAGGTTTTCATATGATTTATTTTTATCCTCTTAGATTTTGCTTAGCCCTCTTTTCACCTCTCCATTACTCAATATCTTCCCCTGACCTCACTTTGGCCATTTCACCCCCATTAATGTATTCTTCTACTTACATATGTACAATACCATTCTATTAAATACCCCCTTCACTTCCTTTTTCTTCCTTTTATATCTCTTTTCTAGCTTACTGGCCTTTGCTACTGAGTTTTCTTCCTACTCACACAGAAATCCAATCATCTGTAGCTAGGATCCACATATGAGAGAGAACATGTGATGTTTGACTTTCTGGGCCTAGATTACCTCACTTAGTATAAACCTTTCCAGATCCATTCATTTCCTGCAAATTTCATAACTACATATTTCTTTTCCACTGAGTAGAACTCCATTGTATAAATGTGCAATATCTTCATTATCCGTTCATCAGCTAAGGGACATTTAGGCTGGTTCCATTTCCCAGCTATAGTGAATTGAGCATGTGCCATTGTTTTATTTTATTTTAATTTTAATTTTTTTGGTGTTATAGCTCAGTTAGAAGATCTTGGACTATGGAAATGTTTGAACATCATTAAAATTGATAAAAAAAAACTATGAGATTTTTAAAGATGAACTGAATGCATTGCATTTTATACTATGGATCTTTGCCTGATTATGGGACCCAGGGGCAGTATGTGATGAATTGATTCACATGCCCCCATAAACTTAGGTGTTCTGAATGCTAGGTTTGAGCTGATGGAGATTTTAGCATTAATACCTCCTGGAGGCATTGTATTATTGGGGATGGGCTTACGGGTATTATAGCCAATTTCCCCTTGCCAGTGTTTGGCACATTTTCCTGTTGCTGCTATCCACCTGATATTAGTGAGGAAGTGATGTCCACCCTCTACTCATACCATCCATTGTTTTCCCCTGTCATCATGGACCTTCCCCTCAAGTCTGTAAACCAAAATAAACCTTTTTTTTCCCCCCACAAACTGCTCTTGGTTGGGTGATTTCTCCCATCAATGCAAACCTGACTGCATGCAACACGTGTTTCCTGTGTTGACTTCCCTGTGCTTTCCCATAGAGGGAGGTGAAGAGTACAAATGGTGATGCCCAAGAAAAAGTAAGAAGGCAAGTGGTGAGGCTCAAGGAAGAATGAGCAGCAGAATATCAAAGAAGAGACAAAGAAATTCAGAGAAGAAATGAGTAATGAAAAGAGTTAGACTCGTGATTGCCAGAGTGTCAAGAAATTACACATGTAACAGATCTAGAATTAGTAATAGCACCCATATGGTAGATCTAGATAGACTGTAAGGGAAATGCACACATGGTAGATTCAGAGGCCATAGGAAAATAATGCATGTAATCAAAGTGAGAAGTTATACCAAACTATAGAGCAGAGGCAAACAGAAAGGTTCCCCCAGACCAAGAAACACTTTTATGTTCTTTTCTCCGCCTGGCCAGGCTGGGTGAGGGGGAAGCCAGGCTCATGTGTGCCCCTGTGGCTCAGATAAGAGAAATAGGCAGATTTGAACACAACCAGAAAAGCTGAACAAAGCAGGGCAGAGCTAGTGACAAGAAGACAGCAGCCTTTCCAGGCAAGGGGAGGACTCAATTGATTTGTATATTTTGAAGGTGGATGCTAGAGCCATTTCAACTGGGCCAGCCCACCAGAGGCAGCACATTTGTTTCATATATCTAGGGAGTGCACTAGACTGTGGAAAGCAGGGACACTGTATATCAGTTTTGATCAAACACAAGTTCAATTTCTACCAAGAGTTCAGGTCTTATGTCAGGGAAAGTTGTCATTTGGGGTGACATCTTTGGTTCTCTCTGTGCCTCTATCTCTCACTGAAACTTCCTAAAAGGAGTCAACTTTCTCCTATCCTCCTTCTTTTGGACAAAGTTAGAGTAGTAAAGTTGTAAAATTCATTTAAGGGAGGTGATCAATGTTAATGAAATTATGCCACCTGTATCTACTAACTGGCTGCTTTATAAGTTATACCTTCCACTGAGATGGAGAGATTAGACTTTGTCTTTGTAGATGATTTCTTTTTAAAGAAATGGTCCTCTAATCTTTAAGAAAGATGTCCTGGGTTTATAGGAGACATATTGACATCTGAAATGGACAGAGAAAGTAGTTCCAATTATAAGTTGTTTTTAAAAAGTTAAATAGATTTATTCATTTGTTAGAGAGGGGGGGGAAGAGAGAGAGAGAGAGAGAGAGAGAGAGAGGGAGAGAGAGAATGGACATTCTAGGGCCTTCAGAAACTGAAAATGAACTCCAGATGCATGTGCCATGTTGTGCACCTGGCTTACATGGATACTGGGTAATTGAACCTGGGTCTTTTCACTCAAGCCCATGTAATATGTTATTTTTCTCTTTTCTTTTCTTCGAGGTAGGGTCTCACTCTAGCTCAGGCTGACCTGGAATTCACTCTCTATTTTCAGGTTGGCCTCAAACTCATGGCGATCTTCCTACCTCTGCCTGCCCAGTACTGGGATTAAAGGCATATGCAATGACACCTGGCTTTATTTTTTTTTCTTTAAATAACATGGTATTCTCTTTATCCATGGTTTTCTTTCCCACAGTTTTATGCATGGTCAATTTCAGCTTGAATATATTACATGAAAAATTCAAAAATAAACAATTATTATATTTTCATAGTCTGTATTATAGCATATTTTTACTTTGTATTATGTTAGATTACTTTCTACATTTCTTTTTGTGCCTAATTCCTAAATTATGAAGGTATGGATTTATAAAAATATCACATATTATATTCATTACTATTCATGATTATAGTCATCTACCAGGGGTCTTTAAATTGATCCAACAAAGATACTACTTTACATGTTTCTAAGAAAAGTGGGATCAGGGCCTATGCTTAGGTTCAGGTTAAAGCAAACAGTACATATTTTGGCAGCAATGGAATTTTGCATGTTGGAACTTAATAGGGTTGGAGCTGCCATTCTAGGATATAGTTTTGAGCTGTTAGAAACTGTAGTAGTGTTCAGATATTTTAGTGGTTTTGTGTGTATTGGGGGAGTAGAAGAAATCACTTGCTGTGGAGAGTTTTAATTCTCAATACATCAAAGTTGAGGTTGAAAAATAAAGAAGGCTAAGAGGAACTTGATCCAATTTTAGTCAAGGAGTCAGTCTTTGTCATCATTTATTGCCAGACTCATCACTCAAACCACTTATCCTACTTCCCCACACTGTTTTCTTTTTTACCCTTTTCACATCTGGTAAAAGAACAGCCCCTTCTCTCCCTGACCTTTGAGGTCAGAACATACTCTCTATTATAATAGCCTTTCTTTTCTTCTTTTATGATAGTCCCTCACCTCCACTACAATAATCTTTCCCTAGAAAGTCTGTAACATAAATGTGGATTTAATTCTGTTTTACTGTAGCACTCCAACAGTTTTCATCCTGTATTAGAATTACTTGGTTCATGTTCATCTTACTGTAAACTCAAAAAACATAAAAACAGAGTCTGTTACCAACAATCTAGCCTAGCAAGTAGTATCTAGAGGTATCCATGATTAAGCAGGGTTGGTCAAAGTGTGGTCTTATTTGTTGTAGAGTTCTTTGCATCCTGACCATGACAAATCAGTAATGCAGACATAAGGTTATAAAGATGATTTTTGAGAGAAAGGAAGAAAGCCCAACTGTCAGGGCAAGCATGGTTAGCATTTCAGCTGACATCCAAAGAGGAAAAAGAAAGGGGAAAAAGTTATACATTTTGAGTTTTATCTGAAAAATGTGGGTAAACTCTGCAGTGAAAGTCTGTAAGCAACTACAACAGTGGAGGGACTTCTGTGGACTTAAGTAAATAATCTTAAGGAGATGACTATTCCTCTCACCTCCTTAGCATAGATATACATGAGGGGTTGTCTCTTGGCCAAGCTTTGTACAATCTCAATTCCAGTAACTGAGTAAGAAAAGGGGTCATAATCTATTGTTTGAGGCCTTTTCAAATGTTATGTCCACCCAGGGCCATAGGTAGAAATCAAATTATCTTCCCCTTAACAAAATTCCACATGCTTCCATATTCCTCCCTTCCATATGTCATTTAAATTTTATGGAAGAGCAACTATGATGTATCTTTTTCTAATGTGACCAAGGAAACCAAGGTTAGTTTGGCCCTTCAATGGCCTCCAAGTCTAATGTCTGCCTAGCCACTTATAAATTTGATCATTATCTCTGCTCTGCTTTGGGCAAGGTGTTATCACTTGAGAGGATCAAGTGGTTTCTATAAGATGATAACTCCTGCCCCAGGGTACAGCTTTCTCATCTTAGATAATTGCTGTCTATGGAGGAGTTATCTACCTTAGAGGCTCTACTATTCTATAATCGTAGGTGAAGGCAGGCTTAGGGTAATCACTCTTTGTGCTTAAACTTCGAAGGGGAATAAGCTAGTCTGGGAATAATAGTTGTTTATAGATGGGTACTCCATGAGTGATTAAAATGATTATGTAGGGTCATGCAGGATTCCAAAAGTAAGGAGACAGATACAAAATACAAGCAGAGATGCCAAGCTTTATTCTGATTTTTGTCACTTTGTAGGCCCAAGCAAGGAATCCATGTTATTAGGAAAGGAAGCTTCTGGGTGTCTGCTGTACTTGTCTTTGAGAAAGTTTAGCTCAGAATCCCAGAGAATGAAAATGTTCCTTCCATTCTTTGTTATAGAAATACTAAAATTACCATTGTTGATTTAAAAGCAGAAAAAATACTTTATTATATTTTGTTTGATTTAGAAACTGGAGCCCGTGAGTTAAAATTTAAAAAGACAAGCTAACAAGAGTAAAGCCATATATTTTATTAATGCTAATAACTTTGTGTATAGAGACTTTACAGGGGATAGTATACCATTGTAACATGTGGCTAAAATTGCGAAGAAGTAACTAGACAAAAAAAAAGGGAGGTTGAGATTTTAAGGGTAACAAATTATGCTATATATATGATGAATGGAATATAAAGATTTATAAGATTGCATATTCAGTGTCATCTTCCTATGTCTAATGGCAAATATTGATCTCCTCTTACTGGAACAGTGTAAGCATCTTTCTCCTGAGAATTTTTTGTCCTGTGTTTAAGCAGATGAATGGAGGCAGAGAGTTATCTATCTTTCCATTTGCTATTTCTCAATTGCCTTGGCATCAAACTTATCCAAATGCCAAAGTGGCTTATCTTGGGATTGCACATTCTGATCTTCAAAATCTTTGCTCATTTCCAATGGAAATAATTTAAGGCAGTCAGCAACCAGGGGTATTGACCTCACCCTATCATAAAAATATGTTTGTAGTTTGCTCATAATGAGAACAACCTCTAGTTCCTATTGCTTCACCAAAATGAGAGGCATTCTATTGGCAAACAGGAAATCCCAGTGCCTAGGCAGGCTCTATCCTCCCCTCACCACAAAAGTAAATATAAAATGGGCAACATATGAGCATCTACTTGGGTACTATTAGGTATCTAGACAGGAATTAGTAGGCTTGTGGCTTGGGGGCCAGTAAGCCTATTCCACTTCCTCATAATCAGCATTGCTCCTCCTTAAGGTTTAAATACCTACCCTGGGAAGGAAGGAGGTTGGAGGTATCAGAGATTTGTTGAGGCCCATTAAGGGAAAGTTCCTCCTGGACAAAAGAATAAAATCTGAGGTCTGCCTCTGGCCCTGGTAGAGATCTGACTTTTTAAGCTACCTACAACATTTGAGGTATAGTTACAGCAAATAGGGTGTTAGGGACAATAAAGTACCCAAATTAATCCATGAAGTTGGAATCCTACTCCCTGGCCTCTTCCTGACACTATCCTAGAAGGTGTATCATCAGGGAAGACAGAAGTAATCAGGGTTGCCTGCCAACTGAAGTACTAAAAAAAAAAAAAAAAAAAAGAAAGAAAAAAGAAAAAGAAAAGAAAAGAAAGAAAGAAAGAAAGAAAGAAAGAAAAAAGAAAAGAAAAAGGGAGGCACTAGGAGTGGGGAGAACTTAACCAATGAGAAGAGTTTTAGGCTCTCCATAAGAACCCTGAGCTGGAGCCCATTCTGAGGACTCCCAACTCTGGAGCCCAACCCATCCCAACAGGACACTTTGCTTTTTCTCTTTTTTTAAATTTTTTAATTTTTATTAACATTTTCCATGATTATAAAAAATATCCCATGGTAATTCCCTCCCTCCCCACCCCCACACTTTCCCCTTTGAAATTCCATTCTCCATCATATTACCTCCCCATCTCAATCATTGTACTTACATATATACAATATCAACCTATTAAGTATCCTCCTCCCACTTTGCTTTTTCTTAAATCAAGTTTTCTTGGTTCTACCAAGATTCCTACAACATGAAGATTACAAAGACATACTATTTTCCTCACCCTTAAGAGGATTAAAAAAACTTAATGTAACTAAGACTGCCAATTGTGTGGCCAGGAGACCACCTTTCAAGAAAACTCACTCACCTGAAGACATGCTAAAAAAGATGGGAGGAATAATTATTCCCTTAGTGAACTAATAGACTTACATTCACAGAAGTTCTTCCTTTGATGTAGTGGCTTATGGATCTTCACTGCTAAACCTGTCTGCCTTCCTGAGTTCTAACTCAAAAATGTGTAATTGTTCCTTTCCCTTTTGCTATTTCTTCTTTAGGTGCTGGCCAAAATCATAAGCATGCTTGCTCTGATGCTTGACATCCTCACTATTTTCTCACCGAAAAAAAAAAATTTACATACATATACTCAGTCTTTGTTGTCCTTGTGCTTAATTCTTCATGGTCATGTGACAAGGAATCCATGACAAGAAAATCTGCAACACTACTTGACCATAAAGGAGAAATTTAAGAGAAACTGATCCACTGCACATCATTCCTGATTTTGAGCAGTAGCTGCACATGATGTTGGTTGATGCAACCTTGTAATGTTCAGATGTAATTTACATCAAAAGGAGAGATGGTCACCATGAAATATCCATCTAGTAACCTTCCCTGACTCATAAAAATGCCTCTGCAACCTACCCAACATGGTCCCCACTTTTGAGGTCATCTGTACTGCTCCCAGCTTATATACTTTGGCATATATGCATTAACATGCTGACCTGCTGTGTGTGTGTGTGTGTGTGTGTGTGTGTGTGTGTGTGTATGTAGCTTTAATACCAAGAACCTGGACAGAAAAGGACCTGACCTCTCCAGGTGACCTCAACTATAACAATATATAATTTGAAGTTATTTCTTTTAATCCATGGGAAGAGGCTTTTCAATTATTTTTGGATTTTAAAAGTAAGCCAAAAAGATTCATGTTTATTTTCAACTGTTCCCCAATGAATTAGACTATACACTTAATTGTACACTTTGGTAAATTGTTGAAATTTATCCCAAGCATTATATTTAAGGTAAAGAGCAATTTGTTGGATATTTAACAGTCCACTAAGCTCATTGATCTCATTGGTAACATGGCTCAGTTTCTAGAGGGAGCATGATAATTAACAATGCAGATGAATTGCTACAGGCAAGATCTTTGTGTGTTGATATGCTGGCTTTCAGCTCTCCTTTTAAGAATACTAATCACATTTGCATACATTTTTTATTTTTAAGACATTTATTGCCATCTATAAACTTTTAAAATATCTTTACCATAGCAGCAACTTTGTTGAATTGTTCATAGGTTTAGTTCATTCACAATTTAATTATTAAATGAAAGCAGTATTGCTGTAAAGGAAAGGAATGTCTCAAATTGGAGAAAGTGCAAGACATTCCTATTTAGAAAGCAGTGAAACCTACAATAATGTAAACATTCACAAGCAAGTAGAATGAAGTTACTTTGTGATTTAAATAGTATGAAAATTTGCAATTAGGATCACTCAATGTGAAGGTCAGGTTCAATAACCAGTGTGCACTTTTTAAAAGATTTCTAAAAACAGGGCAAATATACATATAGCCCAATTAAAGAGTAGGGTGAGGTAAGAGGCACATGAAGTTCTATATTGTGTTCATAATTACAGCTAGAAATGTTTGCCAAATTTATAATCCAGTTTCTCTGCCACTGTTTATTTCCATGTGAGCAATATGATGGCAATTACTGGATGTATACTATATGTGCAAGATAAAGTCAACAGTTCCTGATTAAAAAAAAAAAAAGTTTCAATTTGGCTTGCTTAAGTAGAAAGAAAATAAATGATACAGGATTTGAGTGGTAGTTTGAGATTTAGGTTTCCAGTCAAAATATGCCAACTGATATATTTTATTAGTCCATCACAATTATTTCAGTGTCATTTGTCTTGACATAACTGGGATTGGCTCAAGTTTCTACTGTGGATTTGGGAAGATGGTGGAATGTTTAGATCCTCAGTTGATTGAAACAGCTTTATGCTTGCTCAAACCACCATGTAGACCCATCTATTCAATATGGATTTTTCTTCACAGAGAAAGTATCAGTGACACACAGATGCAAACATACACAGAATCATACAGTTGTGAAAACACTATGTCAGAAATACAGAAGAACAGGGCTTCCGGTCAAGATGGCGACCGCCTAGCTGCACTACAAACAACGAGGGAAAAAAAGGCAAGTATTCAAGGGAAATTAGGAACTTTTTGAAGAGGGAGGGCACAGATTGGGATAAAAGAGGGAAGCACACACCCCCGCGACCCACGCCCCGCCACCCCGCCCGCCGCGAATAACTGCATCGGGCGCGGCCCCGCGCCCAGCAGCCCGGCGCCCCGTGCACACCAAGCCCCACGCGCCCCGGCGGCCCAGCGCACACCACAACCCCCGTGCCCCACACCCGCTGCACCCCCCGCACCCCCCCAGCGCGACCCTCCCCGCAGCGTGCCCCACGCTCCCTATCCATACACGGCAGACGCGGCCCAAGCGAACCAAGGCTTCCCGCGCCCCGGGCACCCAGGCCTGCCCCGCGCCCCCCGCGCGCCCAAGACCCCTGCGCCCCACCCCCACGTGCCTCGAGACCACCCCACGCCCGCCCCACCCTCCCACGCGCCCCACCCCCCGCACGTTCCGTGCTCTCTATCCACACACAGCAGGCACGCCCCAAGCGCCCCGTGCCCCGGGCGCCCAGGCGTGCCCCGCACCCCCACGCCCCCCGCATGCCCTGAGACCCCCACGCCCCACCCCCACGCGCCTCGAGCCCCCCCCCGCACGCCCCGCCCCCGCCTCCCCACCCAGCGCGCCCAACGCTCCCTACCCACACGCGACAGGGGCGCTCAAAGCGCCCTGCAGCGTCCAGCGCCCAGGCGCCCAGGTGTGCCCCGCGCCCCCTGCGTGCCCCGAGACTCCCCGCGCCCCACCCCCGCACTCCTCGAGCCCCCCCCCGTGCACCCCACCCCCGCCGTGTGTCCAGACTGCCCCGCAGCGTCCTGCAGCATCCAGCACTCCATCTTACCTCAGCGTGCTCCACGCCCCCTGTGCTACCCGCGACCCCCTGGACCCCCTCCCCCCTCCCCCGCGCGATCCGCCCCCTCCCCCCCTGTGAGTCCAGAGCACCCCACGGTATCCCACAGCGCCCCACGCTCCTAGCTGCCCCCCCTCCCCTCACGCCCTGCTGTTCTCACATCACTTGCCGCCGGTCAGTTTCTGCTGTGTCCTGATTCCGTACCCACATCATCTGCCTCTGCACTACAATTGCACGTGCAGTGGGCCCAGTCCCACAGCAAGAGCCACATAAGTCCACACTGAGTCACTAGCGCCAGCGCAGGTGCCATCCCCTACCTGTACATCGCCACCCATCCCCCACTCCCCTGAGGCGGAAGAGCACAGACTGTTTACAGATCCCAGTGTACCCAGCCAGAATCTAGGCACCTTCAAGGCTTGCTACCTCAGTCCCTTTTCAAGCTCAAAGGCAGGCAGCTTAGATGCATTACTGGGTGAGAATTCAGGCAACTTGGGTGCCCCTGTCAGGCTATAGGTAGGCGGCTTTGGCAAGAGTGAGCAAAAACCCAGGCTGCCTACAACTGCCCCAGGCTGCCTTGGATTTGCATAAAGCTAGATCCCAGGCTGCTCCACCCACCTACCTGCCCATACACTGACATGGGTAGACCACAGCGCAAAAGAAATAACACGAAAAATAAAATGGAAGAAAATCCAGACAGATCACCCAGTCCAATAAGGATCACAACTAACCAAAACATAGAAGAGTGTTTAGGATCAGAACATCAAGTGGAAGCAATGAACAATGCAACCCTGACAAAACTACTGCTAGATCTGAAAGGAAAGCTACAAAGGATAGATAATCGTATGGATGCTACCATCACTAAGCTAGAGCAATATGATAAGACACTGGAAGGAATTCAAAGAGAGCTAAGAGAGTTGAGGGAGAATGAAAAAAAAGAGGACCTTAAAAATCAGCTGGCCACACTAAATGAAAACATAAAGAAATGCAAGGATGATTTCCAAGAATCAGCAAGAAAATCAGAAAATGAGACAAAAAGGGAGCTGGACAAAGCGATGGAAGTGATACATAGGAAAGTAGTAGAAAATGCAAACTTAATTGAACAAGTCCAAAACTCACTAGAGGCTCTCAAGAATAGAGTCAGCGAAGTGGAAGATAGAAATTCAGATCTGGAAGACAGGATGGAAGAAACAGTTCGAGAGTCCAAAAATTTCAGTAAGTTCAAAAGTTCCTGTGAACAGAACATGAGAGAATTGTGGGATACACTTAAACGTCCTAATATCAGAATCATTGGAATACCAGAAGGAGAAGAATTTCAGACCAAAGGCATGGAGAACTTATTTAACACAATAATTGAAGAAAACTTCCCTCGTCTCTTAAAAGAAAGGCCCATCAAGATTCAAGAAGCAAACAGAACTCCTAACCGACTAGACCAAAGGAGAAACTCCCCAAGGCATATTATCATTAAGACTCTAAACATTGACACCAAGGAAAAAATCCTAAAAGCAGCTAGGGAAAAACAGCACACCACTTTCAAAGGAAACCCCATCAGAATTACTTCAGACTTCTCAATGGAAACCCTGAAAGCTAGAAGGGCCTGGAATGATACTCTCCAAACTCTAAGAAACTATGGCTTTCAACATAAACTACTCTACCCAGCAAAAGTCTCCCTTATAATAGATGGTGAAAGGAAAACTTACCATGATAAAACTCAGCTTTACAATTATATGAACACAAAACCAAACCTACAGAAAGTACTCCAGGAAATTCTCCACAGATAAGAAACAAATAACCAAACACAAATGCCTACAAGAAGAAGATCACAGCAATCAAACCCAGAGTAGATACAAAAAAAAAAAAAAAAAAAATTCCATGGAAATGCCAACACACCTCTACCACCACAAAATGACAGGGATCAAATCAAATCTCACAGTCATCACCCTAAACATTAATGGCCTTAATTCACCCATCAAGAGACACAGGCTAACAGGGTGGATCAAAAAATTAGACCCCTCAATCTGCTGCCTTCAAGAAACCCACCTTACCACTAAAGACAGAAACCTCCTCAGGGTGAAAGGGTGGAAAACAATATTCCAGGCAAATGAGAATAAGAAACAAGCAGGTGTAGCTATATTAATATCAGATAAAGTTGACTTCAAACCAAAAACAATCAAAAAAGACAAAGAAGTCTACTTCCTACTTGTAAAGGGAACAATCCATCAAGAGGATATTACAATCATAAATCTGTATGCACCAAACACAGGGGCACCGCAGTTCATAAAACAAAACCTACTTGACAATAAAACAGAAATAACCACCAACACCATCATAGCTGGGGACTTTAACACACCATTATCAGTAATAGACAGATCATCCAAACAGAAGCTCAACAGGGAAGTAAGAGAGCTCAACAAAACCATAGAGCACTTAGACCTAACAGACATCTACAGAACTTTCCACCCCAAATCCACATACTACACATTCTTCTCAGCAGCCCATGGAACATTCTCTAAAATAGACCATATACTGGGTCACAAAGATAGCCTCCACATATTTAGGAAAATCGACATAATTCCCTGTATGATATCAGATCATAATGCTATATTCCTAGAAATCAACAACAAAAAAACCAGCAAGAGCCCCAAAGGCAACTGGAAACTGAATAGCACACTCTTAAACAATAAATGGATAGTGGATGAAATAAAAAATGAAATTGCAAAATTCCTGGAATTGAATGACAATGAGAACACATCATACCAAAACTTGTGGGACAGAATGAAGGCAGTCCTCAGGGGAAAATTCATAGCAATCAATGCCTTCATAAAAAAGACAGAAAAATCCCAAATCAATAGCTTAACCATCCACCTAAAGGCATTGGAAAAACAAGAAAAATCCAACCCAAAGAGCTCCAGAAGGAAGGAAATAATTAAAATCAGAGCAGAAACTAATGAATTGGAAACCAAGGAAACAATTAAGGCAATTGACAAAACAAAGAGCTGGTTCTTTGAAAAAATAAACAAGATTGACAAACCTCTGGCCAATTTGACCAAGCAAAAAAAGGAGAGACTCCCAATTAACAAAATTCAAAATGAAAAAGGAGAGATTACAACAGACATCAGTGAAATCGGCAGAATCATCTGGACTTATTTCAAAAACCTCTACTCCACAAAACTGGAAAATGTGGAGGAGATGGATAAATTCCTGGATGCATATCATCTACCAAAGCTAAACTCAGAGCAGATCAACCACCTCAATGAACTCATCACGCTCATGGAGATTGAAAAAGTAATAAAAAACCTCCCAAAAAAGAAGAGTCCAAGACCAGATGGATTCCCAGCCGAATTTTATCAAACCTTCATGGAAGAACTCAAACCAATCTTCCTAAAACTGTGCCACACAATTGAAGAACAGGGAAAACTACCCAACTCCTTCTATGAAGCTAGTATCACCCTAATCCCAAAACCAGGCAGAGACGCCACAAGTAAAGAAAACTATCGGCCTATTTCCCTAATGAACATAGACGCAAAGATCCTCAACAAAATTCTCGCAAACCGAATCCAACAACACATCAAAAGCATTATCCACCTTGACCAAGTGGGATTTATCCCAGGAACACAAGGGTGGTTCAACGTACGAAAATCCGTCAATGTAATACACCACATAAACAAGCTTAAACATAAAAAACACATGATCATTTCGATAGATGCAGAAAAGGCCTTTGACAAGATACAACATCACTTCATGATCAAAACATTGGAGAGAATCGGCATGGCCGGTTCACATCTTAATATAATAAAGGCAATATACAAAGCTCCAAAGGCCTAAATAATTCTTAATGGAGAGAGACTGGAGGAATTCCCATTGAGATCAGGAACAAGACAGGGATGTCCTCTCTCACCTCTGCTTTTCAATATAGTTCTGGAAGTCCTAGTCCAAGCAATAAGGGAGGAGAAGGAAATAAAAGGGATACAATTTGGAAAGGAAGAAGTTAAGTTAGCTCTATTCGCTGATGACATGATTGTATATGTAAGAGACCCGAGAGACTCCATCCCAAAACTCCTGAAGGTGATTAACTCCTATAGCAAAGTAGCAGGATACAAAATCAATGCACAAAAATCGGAAGCATTTCTGTATGCAAATGACAAAGACACAGAAAAGGAAATAAAGGACATAGTCCCATTTTCAATAGCAAAAAATAAAATAAAATACCTTGGAATAACGTTAACCAAGGAAGTAAAAGATCTATACAACGAAAATATAAAAACTCTCAAAAAAGAAATTGAGGAGGACTTGAAACGATGGAAAGACCTCCCATGCTCCTGGATAGGCAGAATTAACATTGTGAAGATGACAATCCTACCAAAGGCAATATATAGATTTAATGCAATTCCAATTAAAATCCCTACAATGTTCTTCACAGACATAGAAAAAATGATCTCAAATTTCATATGGAAAGGCAGAAGGCCTCGCATATCCAAACATATCCTCAGCAAAAGAAATACCTCTGGTGGCATCACCATACCCGATATAAAGTTATACTACAAAGCCATAGTAATAAAAACAGCATGGTACTGGCATAAAAACAGGAGTATAGACCAATGGAATAGACTTGAGGACCCGGATTTTGGGCCAAGCAACTATAGCTACTTGATATTCGACAAAGGCCCAAACAATATAGACTGGAAAAAAGATAGCATCTTCAACAAATGGTGCTGGACAAACTGGATAACCACATGCAGGAAACTAAAACTTGATCCACACATTTCACCATGCACAACACTCAAATCCAAATGGATCAAAGACCTCAACATAAGACCAGAAACTCGAAAACTACTGGAAGAAAATTTAGGAAGTACTTTCCATGATATAGGCATGGAAAAAGACTTCCTGAATAAAACCCCAGTGGCTCAAGTTCTTAAACAGTCACTCAACCATTGGGATCATATGAAGCTGAAGAGTCTCTTTACAGATAAGCATATACTAAGCAAAGCCAATAGAATACCCACAGAATGGGAGAAAATATTTGCAGGTTATCCAACTGATAGAGGCCTTATCTCTAGAATTTACAAAGAACTCAAAAGTCTAAACAATAAGAAGACAAATACCCCACTCACAAAATGGGGCACAGAGTTAAACAGGCAATTCACAGAGGAAGAGATACAAATGGCAAACACACACCTAAGAAAATGTTCATCATCCCTAATCATCAGAGAAATGCAAATTAAAACAACTATGAGATTCCACCTTACCCCAATAAGGATAGCCAACATCAAAAGGTCAAATGAAAATAAATGCTGGTGAGGATGTGGAGAAGCAGGGACACTCATTCACTGTTGGTGGGAATGCAGGATGGTACAACCACTTTGGAAAGCAATATGGAGACTCCTGAAAAAGCTGACTATAGAAATACCAACAGACCCAGTTATACCATTACTGGGCATGTACCCTACAACCTTCAAACCAAAAGCCAGAGAGATTTGCTCAACCATGTTTGTAGCAGCTCAATTCGTAATAGCTAAAAGCTGGAATCAACCCAGATGTCCATCATTAGAAGAATGGATCACAAAGATGTGGTATATCTACACAATGGAATTCTATACAGCAGTAAGAAAAAACGACATAAAGAAATTTGAGGAAAAATGGTTGAACCTGGAACAGATCATTCTCAGTGAACTTACCCAATCACAGAAAAAAAATCGACACATAGTCTCACTCATCTGCAACACCTAACCTGAATTTGCCCAAGATGCCTTACATACCCAGCAAGTACCTCATGAACTAGACAATAAGATGGATGGGAGGGCGGGGAGGGAATCAAAGGGTGGAAAACAGTAATCCGGACCCAAACGGCAATGGTACCATAAAATTCTACTTCCTAAAAGACAGACTAAATGACTGAACCTTCACTAGTCCCTTACAGGAAACACCTGAACCACAAGACACTGGAGAGGGTAGGATCAAGACTGACCTAAATCTCCTACATCTTCTTTCTCTCCCTCTCCCCCTCTCCCCTCTATCTCTCTCCTCTCTAACTCTTGTATATTAGTTATCTTTTTCCTCAATTTCTTAGTGGACACTGACCTGTAACCCCCACTTCCAGCTTGGGCCTACAATCCACAATGAGCTTTTTATCAGAGAAACCTACAAGGTTTCCCAAAACAATGACAGACTTCTGTCAGAGTACTTGATGACCCACAAAAGGCCAGTGGTAAGACCCTATTGCTGAAGACTCCATACGCAGCTGACACGTAAAATGGAATGACATGGCTGGAAGCCAGGAGAGAGTCAGTCCCCAGACAGTCAGCGTGTCTAGTGCCAGAAGGCGCTACATAGGCGACTGGGGGAAGTGACCAAGATCTGTCCAAGCAACACATTGTTTAACCTAAGTAGCAACAATTAACCGGATGTGATACCCACACAAGTGCAATAGTGGTACACAGCCATGGTGAGGAATCAATTGCTCTTGATTTGGCTAACTGATCCACTCAGTGGTACTAGACCCTTAGCTGGAGCTGGGAAACAAGTCAGAACCATACTCAAACACAAGCCCACTCTACAATATCAAGCTACCATCAATCACGGAGTATAAGAGGGCCTACACCTATCAAACTGTCTATCAAAAAAGTAAGGGTTATCTCAATTTTCTGGGTGCTAACTTACTCTCCGTTGGAGAATCTGCTTCTCTTTTCCAGATAGATGCAGATCCTAAGAAGAGAGCTGCCCCAACATACCTCAGAAGGGGCCCAACTGAAACTAAGGACAACTGGCGAAATAAGCAAGGGTGATGTTTTCCTGTGAACTGGATACCAGCACAAAGGGGAAGGAGATCAATGCAGAGAAAAATCAACTTCTACCAAGTCAGAGAGCCAGAGCCTCAGAGGCCCCCAACACCTCAGCACTGAAGCAGACCAAAAATGAACCCAACATGGCTCAGGGAAATCTTGCGGAAGAGGGGGCGGAAAGAATGTCAGAGTTACATGTTGGGTCATGATTTTCAGAGACATTTATCATACTAATAACAGGGGGCTAACTCCACAATGCACGACCCATTTTCAATAACAAGGAGGGTCTAATGGGAGGGGGTAGATCACAGATGAGCCTAAATAATGATACCAAACTGCCTGTATTTACTGAAAAGAAAACTAATAAGTTAAATTAAATTAAAAAAAAAAGAAATACAGAAGAACATACTTGTGTCTTCCCAAAGTGTCAGAAATTATTGAATAACAATAAATTCACGAGGTACAGTGGTTTCAAAGACAATAATTTCCCAGATGCCCCCACCTCTTTCCTTGATAGTCCTGGTTTAGGCCAACAGAATCTTCATCCAATCCCCAATTATGTATTATCTATTTAGCTATGTAAAGTATAGAATGGTTGTAATCTTAGTTAAAGAGGCAAAGAGTTTAAAAGAGAGGCTAGAACTAGGAAAGTGATAGAAATACAAAAATGTCTGCATTATTCAGATAATGAACTGAACACTGTAGTAGAAATTACAGAAGTTGCAGTTGCTGGCAGTAGAGTCAGGCTGTAGGGTCAGACATTAACAGGGGGATCAAGATTAAACAAAAGGCAAGATCAAGATGAAATAGACAGATGGATTAACAGATGGCAAGTATGGATGAGGGAACTTGTAGAAGGGCAGACAATTGAATAGGCCATCTCAACACTGGAGGTTAATAGAGCTGAACCTGTAGAACAACATGCAGTTCCTTCACACACATGCATATGCATGCACGTGCACACCCACCCAACCACCCACCCACATACATACACCAGGTAGTCAGATGACAGGTTGATGTGAGCAGCTGCTATCACAGTGCTAATTGTCCACTTTTTACAGGGTCAAGATGTGACTGCTACAACTTTTCCTCAGTCTTATGTGTCCAATAATTTCTTATGCCTGGTTTTCCCAATAGGATTTTAATACATGCATGTGCTACTATAGATCCAAGTTGTCCCAATAAATTTATACAGGGATATCCTTTATACTCCCAGGAATAAGTTATCTATCAGTCTGTGGTGTTGAGCAGATGGTGTTCACATTTCCATACAGGTGCAGAGCTATTCACCAACTTAAGAATGGAGTGTAAATCTGCTTATTAAAGGGAGTCTCAAAGACTGTAGCAGTTACCTTCTAATGTTTCTGGGACAAAACACCCAAGCAGATACAGTTTGTAGAAAGACAGGGTTTATTTCAGCTTACAGGTTAGACGGGAGGATTCCTCATGGCACGGAAAGCATGGCAGAGTAAACAGTCACAGTGTTACATCAGCTTGGAGGAAACAGCATGAATGAAATAAGTTGTGCATCACATCTTCACACCAGCAGGAAAGAAGTATTCTGAGTACTGAGCTTGGAGCTGGGCTATATCACCCCAAAATTTGCCTCCAGTGATTCCCTTTCTACGGCAAGTCTCATCCTCCCAAAGGTTTCACAACTTTCCCTTGTTGTAACAGCTAGGACCAAGTATTCAAAATACATGAGCCTATGGGTAATAATTTACATTCAAACCTCAGCATTGTGGCCCTGTCCACCACAGATTCATGACTAGTTCATGATGTATCACAAACAGTCAAACATAATAGTTCCCATAGTCTCCACCAATCCCAATACTGTGCATAATCCCAAAGTCAGGATGGAAAGATGACTCAGTGGAGAAAGGTGCTTGCTTGCCAAGCCGGTGGACCTAGGTTTGATTCCCCAGTACCCATGTAATGCCAAACGCACAAAGTGGCACTTGTGTCTGTAGTTCATCTGCTGTGAGTGGAGGCCCTGGTGTGCTTTCTCTCTATTTCTCTTACTTCCTCCTCTTTCTCAAATAAATAAATAGTCAATAAGAAAACAAAAGTCCAAATTCTAAAGCCTCAACTGAGAGTCTATATAGTCTCTTAACTGCAAGCCCTGTAAAATAAAAACACAAATTATATATTTTCAAACTGTAATGGCACAGAATAAACTTTCCCACTGCAAGAAAAAATACAGGTTAAAAGCCTATTGTTGGGCTGGAGAGATGGCTTAGCGGTTAAGCGCTTGCCTGTGAAGCCTAAGGTCCCCGGTTCGAGGCTCAATTCTCCAGGACCCACGTTAGCCAGATGCACAAGGGGGCGCATGCATCTGGAGTTCGTTTGCAGTGGCTGGAAGCCCTGGCATGCCCATTCTCTCCCTCTCTCTCTCTATCTGCCTCTTTCTGTCTCTGTCACTCTCAAAAAAAAATAAATAAAAATAAAAGCCTATTGTTTTGTATTATATGGAAGAAGTTATAATAGAGCACTGGTTGATTTTAACACACACATACAACACACACACACACACACACACACACACACACATACACACGCACACAAATACAGAGAGAAAGGAGAGGGAGGAGAGAGAGAGAGAAAGAAAGAAAGAATAATCAGAAGGGGGTATATAAAATAATCAGTTTGGTATAGTTGAACTCATGTCCAAAGCACATCAATACAAGTGATATTGAAAGATTAAAAATAACAAAGAAGTGTTATAGTTAACAAGCTAGGGTTCATATACAGTAGAAAAGTTTCCAAGATGTGGATTACACACATCTGATATTACGCACGAGATTATCTCTGGAAGGGATTGACCAACAATTCCCTAAAATAGGACATAAAGAACTAGATCAAGACCCTGAAACAGGGCATGAAGATAATGGTGATAGTTGACTGGTGGTTGAAATATAAAGATGGTTATGAATGTTAATTCCAGAGGTGCTAGCTCAGAGCCACCAAAACAAGATGTAATGGAGAACAGGTGACAAGGGTCCATGCTAGCTAGGCTAGATTAAAGCAACTTCAAGAAAGCCTTTCTAGGGGAGCATTGCAGAGTGTTGTAACCATTTAACCTAGTAAAATTTTCAACTTTAGGGGTACTTAACTCCTATTCATATTCTTACATCTTAGGTAATCACTTATAATAGACTGAATTCTGGGTAAAATGGGCTTCCAAGAAAATCACACGCCTTTTCTCGATATGTGTATCTTAGATTAAACACATGGAAGAAGACAATGGAGAAGAAAAAATAGAAGCCATATGTTTGCTAGTGTTAAAGCCATTGCTGATCAGCTTGGCCTCTTCCTTACTTGCTCTAGTTAAATTTTGTACTGTGCACTACTACCAGGACCCCTCTGAATTATTCTCCTTCAGGAATATAAGAACCATGATGGCTGCTGGGGTCAAGACTCAAGGAAACTAGAGACTTCTCCATAAAATCAAGGTCTCCAATCTTATAGAGACCTAAGAATTAGGCTGTAACAGGAAAAAAAAAATTCTTTTCACCCTGATTTAGGTTTACTTGTGGGGAAACTTTGCCTTAATCTACACTCAGATATTTGTGAACATGTGTTTCATGCATACCTATGAAACTAAACAGTCAAGGAAGAGTAACTCAAAGAGATGGTTAATGTTGCTAGCAAGTTGGGGATCGTCTTTGTATTCTTATTCTCAATGATAAAAGAATTTAGAAACAGATTTAGAAGAAAGCCAAAGAACAATTGCATTTGGGTTTTGAGAGGAAAACAAGGGAAGTAAGCTGTGAATCTTGGCAGCTGTTGAAAAAAAAGGTGGGGGTGGGGAGATGGATAAGGAGAGAAAGCCAGGTCTTTAGAGTTGTGGTGCAACAAACCAGGCAGATTAAGCAATGGAGGTCTACAAATAGCTGTATAGGATGAGGGATATCTTCAGAATGTCAGGGCAAATATGTATAGGATTTTGGTCAGTACCCCAAAAATAGATAGAGGAAAAAGGAAGGTTTATGTTTATCTGGAATGCTACAAAGGTCATTACAACATGAGAATGATTTTAATCAAAAGTATTTGAGTAGCATTATCTTTAAAGTTATACCTTTTGAGTTAGAACTCAGCAAAGTGAGTAGTCTTAGCCTTCAAAATATGCAAATAACTTTATCAAGGGAGTTGTGTCTTGGATCCATAAGTATATTATCATTCAGGTTATAGTTAGTCCTTCCATTTGCTTAACATGCCATGTGACTGACAGGCCAAGGATTTAATTCATAATGGGATCTTATAATGTTTAAGGTAATTTAGAATGTGATGTCTCCCCATCCAGAGTCAGAGAAACAACTCAGACCTCATTCTTTTAACCCAAACGCATGTTACACAGTAGGTTGAAGAAAGATAAATAAAAACAATCTATAAAATAGCCATGCTTTACCTCCTTTTCATGGTATTGAAAATCATCTTTGCCATGTCAAGATGTGTGGTGTGTGTGGATGTGAATATGCGTGTTTGTGGATGCACATGTGTGTATAAACATGTGTGGAAGCCAGAGGCCAACATTTGGTGCCCACTTTAGTCATGTAGGTCTTTATGCTTGTGTGACAAAGATTATAAATGTGTACAGAAATGAGAAAACAATTATTTTATACATTTTCAGACATGAGGAATTACTTTCCCATCTACATGCGATGTCATTGAGTGCAATCCTATTGCTACTCATGGGCTGATTCTTCTCTCCAGGGAAGCTGCCATACTAATAACACAAGTTGAGTCTCTGTGATTAACTGGAGATGTACACTTTATAACATTAATACCTGTGTTAGATTTGGTTACTAAAACTCAATAATGTTTAGACTGTGCCTATCCTTCATACTAGCTACCTGGACTTCTCAGTTTATAGGGGTACTGTACCAGACTGGAGCAGCCTAACTCATCTAGCTGTGTGTTGTCTATTGTTATTGAGTGCCTTGTCTATGTTGGGTATTCTTTGATACATGATACATTGTGCAACTACTATCTTCACATTGCATGCCAATTCACATTCTAATATATTCATCCACAAAGTTTCCACAGGTGGAAGAATCCTGAATGTTTCTCTGGTGGTTTTAATATATGACCCTATAGAATCAGGTATCTTATTTAAATTGAGTTTTCAGCTTCAGACCCTGGCAGATAGACTCCTGGTACAGGGGGAATGTCATTGGAGGAAGATCTGAATTAGAGTCCAAAACTATATAAAGAGACTTGAGCTCTTGTGGGGTCCCAGCTTGCTGCTTTTTGGTGTTTGCTGGCAGTTAGGTTCTTTCTGTTTGGATCTGTGAAAGGGGGCAAACTTCTTCAGCCATTTGTGGAACTTCCCTTGGATCTTTAAACTGAAATAAATATCAATCTCCCCTAAACTGTGTCTGCTTCAAAGTTTGTTCCAGCAGTGTGTAATGGGCTACAACACTTTTTATCTTTTATTTTTAAGCCTTTCACCAATATGATAACCCAGTTTTCATTATCCATGTGTCTAGATACACTCTAATCTCTGGTTACTTCATTTTTTTTTTCTAGACAAAGTAGATAATTTGGCATAACACATGACTTTTGTTGCCATTGGGAGGATTTTCCTCAATAGATATATTTGAAAACATGCTGGTGGCTGGAGAGATTTCTTAGTGGTTAGGGTGGTTGGTGGGAAAGCCAAAGAACTCAGGTTCAATTCCCCCATACCCATGAAATGCCAGATGCATATTGCTGGCACATGCCATCTGGAGTATATTTGCAGAGGCTAGAGGCCCTGTCATGCCCATTCTCCCTCTCTCTCTGAATCTTTCTATATCTGTGTCTCCCCCTCCTTCTCTTTTAAAAAGCATGCTGAGATAGTACTTGAGTGCAGCTAGAATTCATTTTTAGCTACTATCTACATACTAAGCTGATTCGTCCATATAGTAGGCTAAGTTTTCTCCCATTCTTTTAATTGAACATAAGAAAGCTCCCTCATAAGACAAACTGTAGGTCTGAACTTTGTCAAGGGGGAGGGGGTTTTTGATGTGGGTGTTGTCCAGAGAGATTAGATGTACATAAGGATGTGTGAAACCCCAGGCCCATGGACCCCAACTTTGGGTCCTTGTCCATGTTATAAAAGAATTAAAAATGAGGACTAGGATTAGGGTAAATTATAAATTATAAGATTTATTTTAGGGAGTTAGGATCCAGAGGGAAGGCAAGCAGGAAAGTCCAAGCCAAAAGAAATTATCTTATTATTTATTATCTTATCTGCTTGGGAAAGGTGACAGAAGATTGAGAAAATCTCCATCACGTAGAGAAAGGTATGGACACATACATATTGGAAGCAAAGCAGGAAAACAACCAAAATAAAAAAGAAAATCACCTAGAACTAATGAAATCCTTTGGGTGGGCAGGGGTAGAGGAGACTGGGATGTTTCTTTCATAGGTAATCATGTCTCACAGTTAAAGGAGCCAAGAGCTTAGAAAAGGGCCCAAGATCCAGGAAGGCCAAGAAGGACCAAGAGAGACAAATAGAGAGTCACAGATGTGCTAGGCTAATTTATATGGATCAAACAGATAATTTGGATGAGCCTCATCATTAGACTCAAGTGTCTAAAGGAGAACCTAATTGGTTGGTGGGTTAAAGAGACTGACTCAGGAAAGTACAGCCCACAGGTGTGCTAAGCTGAGAAAGAAATAGGTAGGTGATGCTACAGAGTTGTTGCTTGCAGCCATTTCATATGAGACAGGATCAGATGTGCGTTCTAGTCCTGCCAGGACAGCCAAGGTGGCATTTATGTTTCTGTGGACCAGTCCTTATTAGAAAGAAACACTGTTTTGCTCCTAACCCACAGCATTATACATGTAACTGTAGTAGATGGATAGATTGGGGAATGGGCATAAAGACCAGATCCTCATGTGACTTGTGGCCTTGTTAGTGCTTAATTCAGGACTAAATGCCTCCAACTAATGATGGAAATCTTTGTCCTACTTGTCTGTATCTCAAATAAACATTTTCACTCCCATGCTCATTGTAGCACTATTTCACAGTAGATAAGAAATAGAAACAAATGTTCAGCTGATATACATATGCATAATGGAATGCTATCTAACCATAAAAAGAATGAAATACTATAATTTGTAACAAGCTAGATGGAACTAGATATCATTTTGCTACATGAAATATGTTAGAGACAGAACAACAAGTTCTGTATCATTTTACTTATATGTCAAATATAAAAAAAAATGATCACAAAGAAGTTGAGAGAAGTATAAAAATTACAGGGTCTGGGAGTGTAGGTGGGAGAGGAATGAATGAGCAAAATTGATCAATGGGAAGTAAGTTACAGTGAGGGTCAAGAAGCCCTGAAGTATTTCTTCACAATAGAGTGACTATACATAATGTTGCAGTTACCTTTGTGTTGCTAGTCAAACACCCAAACAGAAGCAGCTTATGGACAGAAAGGGTTTATTTTAGGCTTACTGATCCCTGGGGAACACAACATTAATTGTGAAAGATGCTGGATCACTTACAAAGAGACATCATTAAAAGCCAACCTTGCAAAACAGCCAACTCCAAGAACAGCCTGAACTCAAAGTGATCCTTACACACCTATTAGGACTGGACTATAAGATCTGTCCCCAGTGACTTACCTGTCTTCCCCAGTAGGACACTGCTGATTGGAGACTAAAGTTGAAAGCTTAATTTTAATAGAATACCTGAGTATATGGGGTCATGCATTCAAATCCCCATACATATCAATGTAAATTATTTCTAAACAATAGAATTTGGACTTTGAAAGCTTGCACCATGAAGATATGATCAATGTTTGTGAGAAGATAACTGTTTATCCCAATTCCTACATTGCACAATTAATATAATGCATTAAATTATACCATGTTAATATGCACAAATTGTATGTTTATATGTGTGGTGGTTTGATTCAGGTATCCCCAATAAACTTATATGTTTTGAATGCTAGGTCCCCACCTGGTTGCTATTTGAGAATTGGATCCTCCTGGAGGAGATATATTGTTGGGGATGGGCTTAGGATATTATAGCCATCTTCCTATTGCCAGTGTTTGGCACATTCTCCTGCTTCTGTTGTCCACCTGATGTTGGCAAGGAGGTGATGTTAACCCAGTGCTCTTGCCGTCACTTCCCCTGTCATCATGGAGCTTCCCCTCGAGTCTATAAGCCCAAATAAATGAAACAAATGCTTTTTTTTTTTTTTTTTTGTCCCACAAGCTTCTCTTGGTCAGGTGTTTCCTGCCAGCAATATGAAGCTGACTGCAACAACATGTATCAGTTTAAAAAATCTAAAATTAGCACTTCTAACTTTTTTGCATGTCTGATCAAATGTCTTCATACAAGATAGGTTATCTAGCCACCTTAGCTAAATATCATAGTCCACCTTTATACTATTCTATACTTCTGAGCATTTAGCACACTTAATAATAATAGTAAGGATCCAATAAATATTTGTTGAATGAGTGAATATATGCAGTTATTCTTTTTAGAAGCCAACATACAAGTAGATGTAATTATGTGGCTCTAGGTCATTCTTCTATTCAACAAAACTTTCCCAAACTTAGAGTAAAAGCTTTAATCTTCAATTAGCTCTTATAGAGGTCTGTATGGTCAAATGTCATTTTCTTTCCCACCCTCTTTTAGCCACATTTTCCTTCTTGTTCATCCTTGAATACTTCAAGTATCCTCCACAATCAGAGCCTTTGAATATGGTGTTATTGTTCCTTGAAATGCTGTCATCCTGATAGTTGGATCATTTGCTTCTGGATCATTTTCTTTTTATCTCAAACATAACTTTCTCAACAAAATTTTGTGGCCATCTTATTTAAAACTTAAATTCTTTAACTCTTTATATCTCTATTTCTCAGGTTTTGTTTCCTCTATTAATTCTTAGCATCTCATAAACTATATAATTTTATTATTACGGTATTGTGTGTGTATGTTTGTGTATGTGTGTGTGTATTTGGTGCATGCACCAGGTCCTCTTGCCACTTCAAACAGACACTAGATGTTTGTGCCTTATTTTTCATCCTTTTTTTTTTTTTTTTTTCATCTGGCTTACATGGTCGGCTTGGGTATAGAACCCGATCTAGCAGGCTTTATAATCAAATACCTTTAAACACTGAGCTGTCTTCCAAGCCTCTATTTAATTTAAAAATTTTTGGTGTGGTGGCACATGCCTTTAATCCCAGCATTTGGGAGGCAGAGGTAGGATCACTGTGAGTTCAAGGCAACCCTGAGACTACATAGTGAGTTCCAGGTCATCCTGGGCTAGAGTGAGACCCTACATCACAAAACCAAAAAAATAAAATAAAAATTTTGTGTGTATTTTTTTTATTGTGTGTGGATGTCTGTGAGCAGGCACGTGTATCTATTGCAAGCTGTTGTATAAGTATGAAAATCAATGTGGAGATTTCTCAAAAAATAAAAATTG
The DNA here is from genome assembly GCF_020740685.1 of Jaculus jaculus. Lineage (NCBI taxonomy): Eukaryota > Metazoa > Chordata > Mammalia > Rodentia > Dipodidae > Jaculus > Jaculus jaculus. The sequence goes on from NC_059125.1 coordinate 91,141,741, forward strand.
AATTATCATATGAAAAGGTATACCACTCTGGGCATATACCCAAAGAGTTCTATACCTTAATGGAAGATATACCTGCACATCCATGTTTATTACTGCTGTGTTCACTATAGCAAGGAAAATGCATTATGCTTACGGGTCTATAAAGAGATTAATGAATAATAAAAATGTGATACATATATACAATGTAATTTTATTTAGCTATAAAGAAAAATAAAATTATAAAATTTGTACAAAACTGGATGGTACTAAAAAAATATGAAGTGAAGTAACAGGCTCAGAAAGACAAACACCACATGTTCTCTTTCATCCTAGCTTCTTTTACATATGCATATTTTATGTGGGAGAGAGTTTGTATAGATACCAGGGAACTAGAAAAAAGCCAGTGAGGGGGGAAACAAGAGACTTTAAGAGAGGACATGTGGAGAGTAACAGAATACATGTAATATGAAAGTAGTAGGTAGTCTACTAGGTATGGGAGGGTACAAACAGGTAGAGGTGCAAGTTGATGGAGGAGCAGTATGGGTAGGGGAAATGGAGAATCATCCAAAACAAAATTATGAAAATTGCATAAAAATCTGTTACATTCGAATCAAACTGAGAGTATGTCAAGAAGGGAACCATCTTCACAACTTAGTGTATGCAAGACAGAAACTCACCTGCAGAGGTAACTGGGCTGATCTCCACTGGTTTAGCACATATCACAAATACAGTTATGTATGGTTTGAAATGGATGTGCTTATCACACCTCCCACATCAGTGTGTGTTTATAAAGGAAACATCACAGGGAGAGAAATAGTTCCAAACTCATACAAGCAAAACTACTCCATCTACTACATGCTGGGACTATAGATATGAACCACCATGTTTGGAAAACAATGTTTTCTTTGGCAAATCACTTCCTAGAAGAAGTATCTTCTTAGAGGTGATAATTGGGCAGAGCTAACACTCATCAAGGTGATGAGACGATGTAACAATTGAGTGTTCAGCACTGGAAAAGATATCCCTATTATACGCATCAGGTCTCAGGAAACATGGAGGAAGAGGTGGTGAAAAGATTATTAATGCTACTCTCTCCAATGGCCAGAGAAGTTTCTCTTTTGAGACAGTTGTGGTAATTGGGAGACTCAAAACTCATCAAAGTGCTGAAGAAGAGTGGCTGCTGAGGATTCAAGAGTAAGTGAGACCTCTCTCTCACATTCTCCAAGGTAAGGGAACATCTTAAAAGAGGGGGTGAAAAGTATATAAGAGCCAGAGGTAAGTGAGGAGTACTTTAGGACACTATCCTCTGAACTAGAAATGACTAGTATTCATGACTTCACAGTGACTGTTGTTACCTCCATATGAACTTAACAAGACTAAACCCATCAACATTTTGTCATGGACATGAGTAGAGTAAAAAGAGAATGAGACATCAAAATAGAAGAAAGGCTACTTAAAAAGAAGAGAGGATACAATGGAATGAAGGAGGGGAAAGGGGAGAAACGATAGTAACATGAGGGGATTATGATCAAATTTTAACATGTTAATGTAGCAAAATTCTCAACAAAAATAAAAAAGAAGCATATTCTAGTGTGTGGTTGGCTCTTACAGATACTGTAATGGCAAGTACTAATAAAATCCAAGTTATATGTCATGAGAGAGGTATAATTTGATTCACTGTAATAAACTTACATACATAAGCATTGAAACAGAAGAGGTAGACACAAAGTTTGACTTCAAGAGGGGCTGGAGAGATAGCTTTATATAAAAGACCACTTCTTACACAAGCATAAGGGTCTGGCATTGCCTGAGTTTGATTCTGTAACATCCATGGAAATAGCTGAGCATGGACAAGCATATCTGTAACCCACCCCTGGGTGTTGGGTTGCAGAAACAAGAAAATAGAAAGCTCCAAAATCACGGGGAGACTTCTTCTTTAAGGAAAGAAAAGGAAAATAATAGAGGTAGGCCAACTGACATTCTCCCTGGCCTTACACTAATACATAGGGTATGCACATTAGCACACACTTATCACACACACACTCACACACTATACTACACACATGTGTATCAGTGTGTACACAAACACTTGAACAGGCCCAGAAGTTGGAAGTCATTTGTATGAACACATGACTCATTCTGTCAATATGCTTACTACAGCTTCACCTTCATCCTTCATACAAATGACACATTTGACTTCTTGGAGCCTAGTTTATAGTTTATATGGATCTGAGTGATATGCTGACACTAGGTAAAAAGTGGACTCGGGCTGTATTACAGGGTCACACAGAGGTTACCCTGAAAGACACTGATGGAGAGAAATCTCTCCAGTTGGCTGAAATTCAAGCTATATATCTTATTGTCCATTTTGCCTGAAAGGATATATGGCCTGAGGTGTGAATCATTACTTATTCATGGGATGTGGCTAATAGTTTGGTTGGGTGATCAGGTTGTTAGAAAAAATAAGATTGTAGGATTGGTGATAAGGAAAATTGAGTATGGGATTTGGGTATGGATCTCTCAGAATGGGCACCAACTGTCATAATGTTTATATCTCACACAAACATTTAACCAAAAGTCATATTTGGCAGTAATGCTAGAAAATGATCTATTCTTATAATAACAATCAGAATGCTATCCCCAATGTCCTCTATGATTAATCAATGACTTAATAAAAAAAGTATGATGTTAGTGGCAAGAATGGAGTTTCTGCCCAGCATAATACCATGTAATCTCTCTTACTATGATTAATTTTACTGAGTACCCATTTTGTCTGAAAGTTACATCTGATCTTGAAACTCAGTATATCAGGGGATTAGTTAACCACTGAGTAACATGCTATCACAGTGATCTATCATGGAAAAGTTTATATCTTTCTTTGCTGAAATAAAGATTTTGATTCGTCTTTCTTTGCACATTATACTCCTGCTATTACCATTATCGTATATTGAATGTCATATACATAGTCCTAATATCAAACTCAATATGACCTTAAATCAAATAGCTCATCTGTTTAAAAAAAAAAAAAAAAAAAAAAAAAAGCATGAGTTGGCTAACAGCTCTCCTTTGCAGCCATCTTGTGCTACCTGCATCTCCACTGGGTCTCCACTGCAATCCATGCTTCATCCTCATGGCCCCATGGGGTCTCCATGCAAGCATCCAGAAAACCTGCTTCCCACTGCCCATGGCCATTTCTAAAACACAAGATGGTGTTGCAAACTCAATGACCCTCTCTTTCCTGCATTTCTTATAAGGCGTCAGTTTGTTAATCCATGCGGGAATAAAGCAGACTTTGAAGAACAGGACACTCCTTGAGCACTCAGACCCTTCAAAAGAGTCTACGTTCTTCCTGTTGCACCAGTGCAGGTCAGCTGGCCCAATCTCAAAGGTTGTAATCTCTCAATTGCAAGTGAACAGGCAACAGTTTATCCAAAGATTTCATTTTTCCTGTGCCATATCCCTCTGCTCACACCAATTCATTCTACACAAAACAACCCTGCACAACTTCTCATGACATGGACATAACAGTAAGATTCTCACACAAATTGCTAGCCCAGCCCAAGCAAACCTCTTTCTCACTTTCACAAGCCAAACCTCACAGTCCATAGTTTTTACTACATTCAGTTCTTTCAACTATGACCAGAATAGTCCATCAAGCTGTACTTACAGCACTGCAAGGCATCTCTTAGACCAAGGTTTTAAATCCTTCCACATACCTCTTGAAAATCAGCTCCAAAAGGCCAAAGCCACACAGTCAGGTGTCTAGCAGCAATCCGACTCCACAGTACCACTTTACTGTTGCAGTAAGGTTTGCTTTGCTGGTAGAACTCACCCAACTTAAGAGCAGCTTGTGAGAAAAAGAGGTTTATTTCAATTTACAGGCTCAAGGGGGAAGATCCATTATGGCTGGGAAACAATGACATGAGCAGAGGGTGGATATCACCCCCTGGCCAACATAAGGTGGATAATAGCAACAGGAGAGTGTGCCAAACACTGGCAAAGGGACACTGGCTATACAACCATAAGCCCGCCCCCAACAATACAGTGCCTCCAGGAGGCATTAATTCCCAAATCTCTATCAGTTGGGAACCTAGCATTCAGAGCACCTAAGTTTATGGGGGACACCTGAATCAAACCACCACAGTTTTCTTCCCATTTCTTCAACTATGGTTTGTTAATTGAAATATAGTAATACTAAAAAAATAACTGGATGTTTTTTTTATGCAGGGAAACAATAATGGTTATATTAAATTGAGATGGCTTAGTGGTTAAGTCATTTGCCTCCAAAGCCAAAGGACCTGGGTTTGATGACCCATGTAAGCCAGATTCTCAAGGTGGCACATGCGTCTGGAGTTCATTTGCAGTGACTGGAAGCCCTGGTGTGCCCATTCTCTCTCTCTCTCTCTCTCTCTCTCTCTCTCTCTCTCTCTTTCTCTGCCTCTTTTCCTCTTGCAAATAAATATATAAATTTTAAAAAGTAAATTGAAAACTGAAATATCAACCAATCATTTTAGGTCTCTTAGTTAAATTAAGTAAACTGGTAAAAAATGGAGTCACTTAATTGACTTGGATAAGTTCTTTACTTTACAATTCTTGTAGAAAGAAGTAGCATCCTCAGGGATGCTGCCACTTTCATTATACCCAGTGACAAGTGAGCAAGTTGTTTAACCTTTCTTTTCCTCAGATTTCTCATTGGTAACATGGGAAACATGTAGTGCCTGCCTTGTGAGAGTCTAGTAAAAATTCAATGAGTAAATAAATGTGAAATGAATGTGCATGATGCCTAACAGAAAGAGCTATGCAAAACTAGATAAAAATCGATTATGGGGAACTAGGGAAATACTGAATGGGTAAAGTGCTTGCCATGCAAACATGAGGATCTGAGTTTGAATATGAAGAATTTATGTTAAAATCAGCCATGGTGGTGTATGACAATAATCCCAGTACTGAGTAGGCAGTTACAGGGATTCCTGGGATTCACTGAATAACTAAACTAGCTGAATTAGTGAACTCTAGGTTCAGGAAGGGACTCTGACTCAAAGAATGAGGAAAGTCAGAGAGGAAGACACTCAATATCAACCTCTGGCCTCCACACATGTGCACTCACATACACACCCACAGCCACACGCACTTGTGCCCACACACACAGGAACATGCATAACAATACCCACACATGTACATACAGCAGACACACATGTATATGCAGAACAATGAGGTATGCTAACTCCACTTCCAAAGATCATGACCAAAAATATATTTTTATCTCAATAAAAATAGTTTATTTTGACAAACATGTTGTCTGTTGTTTACAATTCATATGAAAGGTCTATAATATATTTTAGGTGTTTGACATAATGAGTGAGAGTTTAGAATTGTATGGTATTTAACCTTTGAGTAAATATGATTAGGCAAAATGTTGAAAAATATTTATCTCTATTAAATTACATTTTATTTCTTATGTCTGACATTTAGATTTGATTCAAAATTGCCTAAATATGTACCCGCAAATAAATTTGTGATATTCTTAACTGTATTCTTAGAAAGTATGCATTTTATAAAATTACTTTCATTACAGTAGATACACTGCCATAGTGTGAAATATTGGAAGATATCTCAGAATATATTTAAGAGAAAAGTCTTTTTTTAATACCATGATTTTTACAGTGGTATTTGTGAATTTGGCTCCTTCCCAGATATATTTTGATAAAGAACTGTTTTCCAGAGTTTAACTGATCTTCTTTTATTCCATTCTATAGTAAAATCATACCCAGAAATGGGAACACTGTAAGAAAGAGAATATAATTAAATAAGTAGAGGGTTATTTTGACTGTAATGCAGGATCTAGAAGAGACATCAGAACAACAAAATTCTTGCTTAATTAATAGTTTCGTTTTTAAAGATTCTTTCTCTTCAGTTTTGTCTCATGTGAAAATCCTGCATTAAAATTTCACGAAAATGTTAATACCTCTCGCTGTGAAAATTTGTTTTAGATTGTCTTCAATGAATCTAAATGTGATAGCTCTTAATATATCATTAAGTAATTCAAAGCAAGGACAGCTGCAAAGAATAAATTTAACTTACTTTAAAATTTTCCATTTATTTATTTAACTATTTTAATTAACACTTGACTCTTGCTTCCTTAAAAAACAGAAAACCCTAAGTAATTATTCTTATCAATGTTATTTAATTTTTCACTTTCCATTAATGACCTTTTTATAAGATAAATTTAGGAAAGGTTATAGTGAAGTTTTCTATGATAAAATGTTATAATAACCTTAATTTTACAAGTAGCACATTGTAGGAGGAAAGCATGTAAACATGGGAATTATTTTTCTTTGGTTACAAAAAGCAATTTGTTTCTGTGGAAATTTTTCAGCTGTTGGAGTACCCCCAACACCTACATTAATCTATTTTTAGTACTAAAACATAGTCATAGACTATACTATGTATGAAAAATATCCTGATGCATTCGTGTTTTGCTAAAATATAGTGTTTAGTGACTTGTTTTCCATTAACTCAATATAAAGGACTTTTCATGTGCAAATACAAATCTCCTGCCATCGTTCTTTTCACTAAGCTATGGTCTTAATGCCAGTAAGATGCTCATTTCCTATAGTCTGTAGTAAAAATAGCATAACTATAACCATGAGAAAAATATAACTGCACTCCATTCATTTTAATACCATCATTACAATAAGAGTTTAATTTACCATTGTTTAATATTTAGTAGGAAAATGCATGTAGTTCACTTTGACACTACCCTGATTACAGATATCCTAATGAATAGTTCTATGATTGATTGGCTAGATGACATCAGCACAATTACTGGCCTGTGTAAGCATTAAATAGCCAAATTGTTGGGCAGACAGACACATGAAAGCCTGGAGTAGAATGTAGATGGAATTGGAACATAAGCAGGGTCCGAGTAGAATGGAACCTTTCTTTGTGGTGATGCCTTTGGAACAATTTCACAGGAAGCAGTTGCTGTCAAGCACCATTGCTATAGCTGAAAGAACAATTTTCTCTTTTGTACCAACAACAACAAAATGCCCCTGCATCACACCCTTTCAGCTAAGTTGTCAAGAGAGGTTTTTCCTAACATGATAACTAATTCTATAAGGATAAGTATCTGATATTGTAAATTTAAAAATCAACAAGTTGTTAATCATAACCTTTTTAAAAATAAAAAAAATTAAACAACATCAGTTATGTTGCCTAAGTGAACTAAGGCAACTAAAACTTGATTCCTCAATGAATTATGCTGTTCTTCATTCATTGCTATTCAGGATGTTGGGTTCAAGGATATTTTACAGTGCTTTGTCCTCAATCTCTCTTTTAATAGTCCCTGCCTCCTTACAACACACACACACACACACACACACACACACACACACACACACACACAATTAAATTAGTTAAAAGTCTTCAACCTAAATAATTTCATTTGATTTTAAGATTTCCAAATCCTTCTCAAGATCGTACATAAATGTTTCTGTTGTTCATTGCATTCACAACAGCTGGAGGTATAGAATGGCAGAGCCACTATAGTCAACACTTCCATAATTTGAGCCCTTAATGACATTATAATTCAGCTTTGTTAGTGCACAGTATGCTTTCAGTCAACACAGGCATTTCATGAAAATAAAACACTTTGATTAGTATTGTAAGCAGCTTCCAATGCAAAGATTAATAATTTGTAAATAAAAAATAGAATCCACTCCTTAAAAGACTTGATGCAAAAGCTTAGTCTTGAAAATTATGACAGCATCATGCACTCTTGTTTCTTTCTTAGTTGACACCAGTGATATAGTACATTAATGGTTTCCCAAACTTGAATACTCACTAGATTTAACAAGGAAGTTCTTTAGAAACAAAGTATTTAGATTTACTAAATCAGAATCAATTTCCTTTCTTCTTCCCATTTTGTTTTTTGAGAAGTGGTATCCTTATGTAGTCCAGGCTATCTTTGAACTCAATATTCACTTGCATCAGCCTCCCTACATATTTGGGTTTGACAGTCATATAGTAACACACCCAGGTCAGAAACTATGTGTACCAATACTCCCAATCTCAATGATTCTGGCAAAGCCATGGTTGGAAACCTCTCTGTATTAGATTGAACATGAAAATTCAGATAATAGTTTTGGCAGCAAAATGGATTTGATGTCCATTCTCACAGAATTATCTCATGTCTTCACATCTCATGTTCCTCACCTCAGCTTGTTAGTTGGGTCTAAGAAAAACTCTACAGGGTATAATTTTATACATACATACATATATATATATATATATATATATATATATATATATATATATACATATATATATATATATATATGTATATATATATATATATATATATATATTCAGGCTATGTTTACTCAAAATAAAATCCTTTGAAAATGGACACTTACTGTTTATTTCAGGGGAGGAGTTTTGTTTTGATTTTGAGATAGGATCTCATTCTGTAATCTAGGCTGTCCTCAACCTTACTGTTCTTGTACCCTAGCCTCCATACTTCTAGGATTACAGGTGAGCCTACCACACCTGAGTGCATTGCAATTTTCAATACCATGAAATGTGTGGGTTGGTGCATTTGGGCATGTTTAAATAAATCCCAGGAAACGACAGCCAAAGAGCAATATTGCAGTTCAAGAGAGGCTAATTTAAGAGCAAATGAAGATCTTTTCATGAAGCAGGGAGTAAATCTGTGAAAGTAATTAGAATGATAAATGATCAAGCCCCAAACATAAATAGGTTCAAGAAACTTCCTAGTATATTGTGAAGGATAAATCCATAATGCATTGTTGTGGAAGAAAAGAAAACTTTGAGATGACCCATTATTAAAACAAAGATAGGGAACAATAGAATGGCAAATATAGGCTTTTCAATCTGAAAAAACTTTTGAAGGTCCAATTATAGGTGGCTAACATATAGCCTTAACCTGTTTAAATTAATGGACTTTAAAAATTTAGAGGTTACTTAATATTTTCACCTTCCATTACAGAGGAGGTTAATATACAAATTACATAGTTTCTCTGATATTTAGAATTATTTTAGTTATTTCAGTGTAGAAACTGAAGGGGATACTAACAAATCTTAAAGGTATAAATGCAATCCTCAATTAAGCAGTTCATTTTACTTCTTGTATAATTATGTGTCATCAAAATTAGACATATGAATGGACCATAAAGTTATTAAAGTTGTCCTCTATTAAAGTTGTTCTGGTAATGGTATTCTGGTTAATTTATGGTGATCAACAAATGTACTGATAAAGTGGCTGGGGTCATCTCCATAAAACCTCAATGTAGATTGTACTTATGGTATTTAAATTGACACTTTTCTAAGCCTAAGCAGTCAGTCTGACTCCCACTTAAATTTTGGAAAAGAGGTATACTTTTTTTTTTTTTTAATTCCAAGGAGTTCAGTAATCCATGCTGTATTTTTTTTTTTTTTTACTTTTGCTTCCATTTATTTTTATGCTGAATTTACTCCTGTGCCATGCATTTTTTGTTTCTTCAGTTTTTTTTATGTATATATTTTTCTTCTGTGAAACCTCCTCTCCTGGGTTAGGAACAATCTGTTCCTTTTCAGTGAGTAGTATCTCAATGAGGCAGGGAGATCTCATGTATGGGTTAATCCCACCATGAACCCTGTAACTATGGTGGCTCATCTTGGGGACTTTGTTCACATGGATATGCTCAATGACCAGAGAATCCACATCTAACCCTTTAAGTTCAGCATTCCTTTGCTTATTTTTATTAGATATGAATATATTTAGTATGCAAGCAAGACATGTTGTTACCATCCTCCCCTGTCCCTTTTCTGAAGAGGCCTTCATCATTGGGAATACAGATCAAGCCCGTGGGGATTGTGAGCCATACATTATGGGGGAGGGGATGCAATGTCTCTGTGCAAAATGTCTCAATTTGTGGCTCTAACAATCTTTCTGCTCTCTCTACTGCAAAATTTCCTGAGCCATGCTGGGAGCATTTTAATTCTACTTCAGTGATGGGCACTTAAGAGCCTCTGGATCTCTGCTTTGGTAAGTGTTGTGTGTCCTCAGCATCTATCTCCATCATCCTTGTGCTGATAACAGATTCACTAAGAAAGTAGCACTCTTGATCATTTCCCCAATTGCTCTGCGGTTTCAGCTGGGGCCCAGTGGAGTGCACTGGGCCATTTATCTCCTCAGGTCCAGATCTCATGTGAAAAAGAGGAGCAGATTCTCAAATGGAGAACAAAGTCAATGCTGGGTAAATGGGATAACCATAATTAATTTATAGAGAATTACAAGGATGCAGACCCTCTTATAATTTAAGGTTACTGGGAGCTTGACACTAGAAAGCGGAGTCATTATCTGAATATGGTTCTGACTTGGTTTCCTTTCCATTGAGAGGATCTGTTAGCAAATCCCAAGAGCAGCTGGTTACCTACCATGGCAGTGTGCCACTATTGAAGATTTGTGAGCATCACATCACTTTGTTTGTTTCTGAGTCTCTTAGACTTTGAGTTGCTTGGAGAGATGATGGCCATTTCCCCCCGCAGCTCAGGTAGCACCTAGATGGGCTAATTTTCTGGGGACTGGCTCTCCTCCAGATTTCAACCAGGTCTTTACATGGTCCGTGCCAACAGTGTATGGTGTCTTCAGCAGTAGGGTCTTACCACTAGCCTCTGGTGGGTAATCAAGTGCTCTGACAGAAGTTTGTCTTGTTTGTTTTGGGAGATATAGTATGCCCCTCTGATCAACAGCTCATTGTGGATATAGACCACATCCTATAACAGGGAATTACAAGTAAGGCCAAAGGGGGGGGGGAAGATATATATATGAAAGAGAAGCAGGAGAAATTTGAGGTTTGCCTTCATCTAACCCTCTCCAGGACCTTAAGGTCCTCTTGAGGTGTCCACATTTTATAGGATTATATAGTACCAGTTCAATTTGGGTTCATTTGTTCCTCCCCAACCCTTTCCCTTCCACCATGTCCTAAACTTCCTATTGTCAAAGCCTCGAGATGCTATTCATGTATGTCAGCAACTAGGGCTGATCCAGGTTAGGAATGAAAATGAGTGAGATCATGCAACAGTTGTCTTTCTGTGATTGTGCATTCACTTAGAATGATCTGTTCCAAGTTCTACCATTTTGTCCAAAATTCAATGTGACATTTTATCTTACTGCTGGGTAGAATTCCACATGTTGGTCATCCATTCATCCAATGATGGTCACCTGGGTTGGTTCCAGTTTTTAGCTATTACAAATTGAGCAGCTATAAACATGGCTCAGCAAATTTCTCTGAACAAGAGATGTGGAGCTTTAAGGGTAAATGCTTAGTAAGGGAATAAAAACGTCCGTTGGTAACTCTGTATGAATCCTTTTCAGGATTCTCCATATTGATATTAATAGTGGTTGTAAAAGCTTACATTCCTACAAACAGTGAATGAGTGTCCCTGTTTCTCCATACCCTTACTGACATTTGATTTATTTGGTTTTTCAATGTTTGCTACCCTTACTGGCTTAGGAAGGAATCTCATAGTTGCTTTAATTTACACTTCCCTAATGATTAAGGCTGTTGAGCATTTTGTTAAATGTATTAGCCATTTGTAATTCTTCCTCTGAGAACTTCCTATTTAGTTCCCACTTTTGGAGGGGGTATTTGACTTTTTTATTATTTAATTGATTGAGTTCTTTGTATAGTCTAGATATTAGGCTTCTGTCAGTGGTATAGCTAGTGAAGATTTCCTCACATTCAGTAGGTAATCTAATGGTTTTGCTAATGGTATGTTTATGCAAATGCATTTTAGCTTCATGAGACCCCATTGGTTGAGTGCTTGTTTAATTTCCTGGGCTACTGGGGTTTTGTTCAGGAAGTCTTTTCCCAATCCTATATTTTGGAGAGTGATTACTAGTTTTTCTACCAGTAGTTGAAGAGTTTCAGGTTTTATATTGAGGTCTTTAATCCATTTTAACTTGATTTTTGTGTATGGCAAAATAAGTGGTTCTAATTTCATTCATCTCCATATGGTCATCCAATTTGTTCAACACAATTTGTTGAAGGTACTGTCTTTTTTCCAGTTAACATTATTGGCACTTTTGTCAAAGATCCAACAGCGGTAGTTACTTGTCCTAAGGTCTGGGTCTTCAATTCTGTTCCATAGGTCTAAGTTTCTGTTTTTATTCCCATAACATGCTGTTTTTGTTACTGTGGTTTTGTCATACAGCTTTAGATCAAGTATAGTGATACTGCCTTTCTTTTTGCTGAGGAGATGTTTGGATATCCTAGGCCTTCTGCCATTCCATATGAATTTTGACTTCATTTTTTCAATTGTGAAAAATGATGCTTGTATTTTTATTGGTATTGCATTAAATCTATATATTGCTTTTGGTAGAATTGCCTCTTTCACAATATTAATTCTACCTATCAAGGAGGGTGGGAGGTCTTTCTATCTCCTCAAGTCCTCCTCTATTTCTTTCTTGAGTGTTTTTATGGTTTCATTATATAGGTCTTTCACAACATTGTTTAGTATTATTCCTAGGTATTTAATTTGTTTGTTGTTATTGATGGGACAGCATCACTGTCGTCTTTCTCTATATATTTGCCCTTTGCATATAGAAAAACTACTGATTTTTTCAGCCTTTTAAAAATTGATATTTTAATTGACAATGTCTATATACTTACAGACAATAAGCCATGATATTTCCCTCCCCCACCCCCGCTTTACCCTTCAGAACTCCACTCTCCAACATACACCCTCTCTCCCTCCATTAGTCTCTCTTTTATTTTGATGTCATAATCTTTTTCTTTCATTATGAGGTTCTTTTGAAGGTGTTGCTAGGCACTGTTATGGATATCAAGGCCAATTTCTGTCTGGACAGTTGCATTGTAGTAAGTGGTGCCCTTCCTCAGGCTCTTACATTCTTTTTGCCACCTCTTCTGAAATGGAGCCTGAGAGTTGGAGGGTGAGATAGAGCTGTTCCAGTGCTGAGCACTCGTCTGTCACTTCTTCTCTGTACTATATTGTTTTTTGGGTCATTCCAGTAGTCACCACCATCTGAAAAGAGATGTTTCTCTAACCAAAATGAGAATAGCATTGATATACAAATATGAACATTAAGTGTAATGCTTTCAGGGCAATTTGGTGAGAGTCATATATGCATGTAGCAAGAGAAGAGTAGGCTTTATACCCATAACGCACATGACCTCCTCTGGCATAGGCTTTTGATTAGGTTTTCAGTGCCAGACATTCATTTGCTCTCATAGGGTCCAATTAGAAAGCAGTTAGTTTCCCCAAAGCAGACATGACACTATTGCACTCATCCAGTCATTTGGCCTGTTGGCCAGACTTGAGGCTTCCAGTGTCCACTATTTTCACCGCTGATGACTTCTGTCTCCCATGGAGCTGCATGTAGTGCAGGTTTTTCTAGCTTTCAGTTGGCTGGTCTACAGGAAGAATGTTTTAAGCACAGCACCAGCTTGTGTTTTCAGTGATCTTGCTGCCCACACATGTAGAGTCTTCAGCTAAAGGGTCTTACCATCTGTTACTTGTAGAAAACCAAGGGCCCTGGAAATAGCCTGTAATGTTTTGGAGGAAGCAGGGACCTAAGTATCCAATAACTCACTGGAAGGTATCCCATCCCTGGCACTTAAAATGTTCTAGTAACAATCTCTGGCTTCTGGATGTTTCATTATCCAAAGTAGTAGACTTTCCTATGTGTTATTCAGAATTTCTTGAATTTTGACTGACCCTCCCCCTCCCTTCTCTTATTTAATCTCTTCCCCTGGCCTCATTTAGGCCATTCCACTCCTTGTAAGTTGTTCTCCAACTTACATATAAAGAACACCATCCCCTAATGTTCTCCCCCCCCCCTTATAGCTTTTTTCCATCTTACTGAACTCTACTACTGATTTTTGGTTCTAGTTCACACACAAGTATATACATTCATGGATAAGATCCACATGCAACATGCAACATTTGGCATTATGGGCCTGGGCTACCTCACTTTTTATAATCCTTTACAGATCTATACATTTTCCTGAAATTTTCATTTTTCTTTACTGCTGAGTAGACCTCCAATGTGTAAATGTACCATATCTTTATTATCCATTCACCTGTTCAGGGACATATAAGCCGGTTCCATTTCCTAGCTATTGTGAATAGAGCAGCAATAAACATGGTTGTGCAAGTATCTCTAAGGTAGTAGGAAGAGTCATTATGATATATGCCTAGGAGTGCTACAGGTAGATCATATGATCAATCTAGTTTTAGCTGTCTCAAGAACCTCCAAACTAATTTCCACAGTTTCTATGCCAGATTACATTCCCACCAAGAGTATAGAAGGGTTCCCCTTTCTCCATATCCTTGCCAACATTTATTGCCATTTGTTTCTATCTCATTCCTGTCAGAATGGTAGCCATTCTGACAGGAATGAGATAGAAACTCAAAGTAGTTTTAATTTGCATTTCTGCCTGATGCCTAATGAGGTAGAACACTTTTTTAGATGTTTATATGCCATCTGAGAACTCTCTATTAAGTTGCATAATGCATTTTGAATTGGGTTATTAGATTTCTTATTTTTTTGAGTTCTTTGCATATTCTGGATATTAATCCTCTGTCAGATGTATATCTGGAGAAGACTTTTTCCCATTCTGTAGGTTGTCTCTTTGCTCAATTCACAGTGTCCTTTGCTAGACAGAAGCTTTGTAATTTCATGAGATCCCAGTGGTTGATTAGTGGTTTTATTTCCTGAGCAACTGGGTTATATTCAGAAAGTCGTTACCTATGCTAATATATTGAAAGCTTTCCCCTACTTTTTCTTCTAGCAATTTTACTTTTTCTGTTCTGATATTAAGGTCCCCAATAAATTTGGACTTGATTCTTGGGCATAGAGAAAAAGAAGGCCTATTTTCATCCTTCTACATATAGATATCCAGTTTTCCCTGCACCACTTGTTGAAGAGGCTATCTTTTCCCCAATGAATATTTTTGACATTTTTGACAAAAATCAGATGGCCATAGCTACCTGAATTAACACCTGGGCCCTCTATTCTGTTGCATTGATTGTCGTGTCTGTCTTTTTGCAAGTAACATGCTGTTTTTGTTACTATAGCTTGGTAATATAGCTTAAAATTGGTCATGGTGATACCACCAGTCTTATTTTTCTTGTTCAAAATTTTTTTTGGCTATAAGAAAATTTTTGGTGCTTCAAAATGAATTTTGTGATTTTTAAAATATTTCTGTGAAGAAGGCTATTGGAATTTTAATGGGGCTTTCATTAATGTGCAGCTAGCTTTTGGTAAGATTGAAATTTTCACAATATTATTTCTTCCAATCCAAGAACATAGGAAGTCTTTCCATTTCCTAGTGTCTTCTGCGATTTCTGGCTTGAGTGTTTAAAAATTCTCATTGTGGATATCCTTCACTTCCTTGGTTAGGTTTATTCCAAGGTATTTATTTATTTATTTATTTATTTATTTATTTATTTGAGGCAATTGTAAATGGGAGAGATTCCCTGATTTCATCCTCCTTATGTTTGTTGTTAGTATGCAGGAAGGCTACTAATTTCTATATGTTTATTTTGTATCCTGCTACATTGCTAACAGTGCTTTTCAGCTATGCAAGTTTCCTGGTAGAGTCTTTAGGGTCCTTTGTGTATAAAATCATATTACCTGCAAATAATGATAATTTGATCTCTTCTTTTCCAATTTGGATCCCTTTTTTTGAGTGTCTCTTGCCTTATTGCTATAGCTAAGATTTTCAGTACTATATTAAATAAAAGTGGGGCAGTGGACATCCTTGTCTTGTTCCTGAATTTATTGGAAAAGTTTCAAGATTTTTTTTTTTTGTTTGTTTGTTTGTTTTTGAGGTAGGGTCTCACTCTGGTCCAGGCTGACCTGGAATTAACTCTGTCATCTCAGGGTGGCCTTGAACTCATAGCAATCCTCCTACCTCTGCCTCCTGAGTGCTGGGATTAAAGGCATGCGCCACCATGCCCACCTAAGATTTTCCTATTTGGTATTACATTGGATTATCAATCTTTGTTTATCAATCTCATCTGTCCTTTCAAAGAACCCACTCTTTGTTTCATTGATTCTTTGGATTGTTTTCTGGTTTCTATTTCATTAATTTATACCCTAATCTTTATTATTTCTTCCTGTCTACTAATTTTTGGATTGTCTTTTTCTTCTTTTTCCAATGCCTTAAGGTGAAGCATTAAATTGCTTATTTGTGAACTCTCTAATTTCTTAATAAAAGATTTAGAAATATAAATTTCCGTCTTAGGAATGCCTTCATTGTGTTCCAGAGATCTTGGTATCTTGCATTCTCATCATACTTTGATTCTTTAAATTTATTAATTTCTTTTTTGATTACTTCAATGACCCTTTCATCATTCATTACTGTACTGTTTAGTCTCCATTAATTTCTGCATGTCTGTAGTTTTTGTTGTTGCTGATTTGTTGTTTAATTCCATTGTGGTCACATAGAGTACAAGGGATTATTTCAATTTTCCGGCATTTTTAAAGATTTGTTTTGTGTCCTAATATATGGTCTAGTTTATAGAATTTTCCATGTGCTGCTGAGAAATATGTTTATTTTGCAGCATTTGTATGGAATGTTCTGTAGATATCTTAGTTCTATTTGTTCCATGACATCATTTAATCCAGATGCCTTTCTATTTATTTTGTGCTGGGATGACCTATCAATTGATGAGAGTGGGGTATTGAAATCACCCACTACAAATGTGTTTGGTGTTACCTGTCACCTTTAAGCTAATAGTGTTTGTTTGATGAAATTGGGAACTCCCATATGAGGTGTATATATGTTTAGGATTGTAATGTCCTCCTGTTGGAGTCTTCCTTTAATCAGTATAAAGTAACCTTGTTTATCTTATGTAAGTAATATTGGTTTGAATTCTATCCTCTTATATAATAGTATACCAACCCTTGCTTGTTTCCTGGCCCCATTTCCTTTAAATACCATTTTCCATTCTTTCACCCTAAGATAGTGCCTATCTTTTGTTGTGAGATGAGTTTTCTTGAGGCAACAAATAACCCTATTCTGCCTTTTAATCCAGTCTGCAAGCCTGTGTCTTTTGGTTGGGACATTGAGGCCATTAATATTAAGAGTTATTATTGAAAGGTATATGCTTATTCCTGCCATTCTTCCTATTTTTTTTAATTTAATTTATTAATTTTCTTTTCAGCAAATACAGGCAGTTTGGTACCATTGTTTATGCTCATCCATGACCTACCCCCTCCCAATGGACCCTCCTTGTTGATATAAATAGGTCATGCATTGTGGAGTTAGCCCACAGTTATTGGTACAATAAATGTCTCTGCATATCATGACCCAACATGTGACTCTGACATTCTTTCTGCCCCCATTTCCGCAAAATTTCCCTGAGCCATGTTGGGTTCATTTTTGGTCTGCTTCAGTGATGAGGTGTTGGGGGCCTCTCAGGCTCTGGCTCTATGATTTGGTAGGAGTTGATTTTTCTCTGTGTTGGTCTCCTTCCCCTTTGTGCTGGTATCTGGTTCATCAGGAAAGCAGCACCCTTGCTTGTTTTCCCAATTTTCCTTAGTTTCAGTCGGGCCCCTGTAGAGGTATGTTGGGGAAGCTCTCCCCTTAAGATCTGCATCTATCTGAAAAAGAGAAGCAGATTCTCCAATGGAGAGTAAGTTAGTACCCGGAAAATTGAGATAACACTTTTTTGATAGAGAGTTTAATAGGTGTAGGCCCTCTTGTACCCCATGTTTGATGGTAGCTTGATATTGGAGAGTGGGCTTATGTTTGGGTATGGTTCTGACTTGTTTCCCAGCTCCAGCTATGGGTCTTGTACCACTGAGGGGATCAGTTAGCCAAATCAAGAGTAGCTGGTTCCCCACCATGGCTGTGTGCCACTATTGCACTTGTATGGGCATCACATCAGGTTATTTATTGCTAATTAGGTTAGACCATGAGTTGCTTGGACAGATATTGGTCATTTCCCCCAGTTACCCATGTAGCACCTTCTGGCACTAGACAGGCTGACTCTCTAGGGACTGACTCTCTCCTGGCTTCCAACCATGCCATTCCATTTTACGTGTCAGCTGCATATGGAGTCTTCAGCAATAGGGTCTTACCACTGACCTTTGGTGGGTCATAAAGTACTCTGACAGAAGTCTGTCATTGTTTTGGGAAACCTTGTAGGTTTCTCTGATCAAAAGCTCATTGTGGATTATAGCCCCAAGCTGGTATTGGGGGTTACAGGTCAGTGCCCACTAAGAAAATGAGGAAAAACATAACTAATATACAAGAGTTAGAGAAGAGAGAGAGAGAGGGGAGAGGGGGAGAGGGAGGGAGGGAAGATTTAGAAGATTTAGGTTAGTCTTGATCCTACCCTCTCCAGTGTCTTGTGGTTCAGGTGTTTCCTGTAAGGGTCTAGTGAAGGTTCAGCCATTTGGTCTGCCTTTTAGGAAGTAGTGTCCCAGATATCTTGAAATTTATGTGATGTATTATGTTGACTAATTTGTGTATGTTAATCCATCCCTGCATCCCTGGATGAAGCCTACTTCATCAACGTGGATAATACTTTTGATATGTTGTTGAATTTGGTTTGTAAGGATTTTGTTCAGGATCTTTGCATCTAAGTTCATTATGGATATAGGACTATATTTTTTTTTCTTTGTTGTATCTCTGTCTGGTTTGGGTTTTAGGGCATTATATTTTAATTTTTATTTATTTATTTGAAAGAATAAGAGAGAAAGGGACAGATAGGGAGGGAAAGAGAGAGAGAGAGAGAGGGAATGGGCATGCCAGGGCCTCCTGCCACTGCAAACAAACTCCAGATGCATGAACCACCTTGGGTCCTGGGGAATCAAGCTGAGGTCCTTTGGCTTTGCAGGCAAATACCTTAACCACTAATCAATCTCTTCATTCCTGATGCTAGGTTCATAAAAGGAGTCAGGGAGAATTCCCTGGTCTCTGATTATGCAGGAAAGCTTGAGAAAAAATGGTTTCAGTTTTTCAATGAAGGTTTGATAGAATATAGTTGAAAAGCCAGCCTGTCCTGGACTTTTCTTTGGGGGAGGATTTTGATTATCTTTTCAATCTCCATGTATGTAATAATTTTGCTTAGATGATTAGTCTGCTCTGAGTTTTGTTTTGGTAGGTGGTGTGTGTCCAGGAATGCATCCATTTCTTCCTGATTATCTAATTTTGTGAAGTAGAGGTTTTGGAAGTATGCCCTGATGATTCTTGCAATTTCATTAATGTCTGTTGCAATCTCCCCTTTTTCACTTTTGATTTTGTTAATTTGAGACATCTTTTTTTGTTTTTGCTTGATCACATTGACCAAGGATTGGTCAATCTTTTTTATTTTTTCAAAGAACCACCTCTTTAATTCATCATTTTTTAAAATTGGTTTCTTAGTTTGTAATTCATTAACTTTTGCTCTAATCTTGATTATTTCTTTCCATATGTAGCTTTTGGGTTGGATTCTTCTTGATACATTAATACAATTGTTGGTTCTTTGATGTTTTACTTCTAGTTCAGAGATTTTTTTTTTTTTTTTTTTGATCAGGGTCTCCTTGGTTGTTGTGTTTTCATTTCAGGAATAAATTTCTCTTGATTTCTTTATGATTCCAATAGAGGCCTCCATTTTACGATTAGGCATCCTTCATGGAGATTTCTCAGATTTCTGACTTTCATTGGATATTTTTGCATTGTTGCCTACACATTTTAAGAAGATTCTTTATTTTTTTGATGAGGAAGCAATTTTTTGTCCTTTGGCTTGCGCACCCTCTGACTCAGGTGAACAGGGATTTTGGTGTCCAGTGTCCCCTCAGGATACCACAGCTAAAGGCTTGATACCACAGCTCACACATTTACTAGGCCTCCCCAAGAAAGGCATAGAGACCAGCACAGGGAACCAGACTGAAGAGGTTGGAGGAACCAGGAAACATGGGTATGGCCTATTCATTCTATACAGCAGTGCCTACCTGCACACTGTCTGCAAAAGCAACCCAGACCAGAGAGGTGGGAGGAACCTGGAAACAGGGGTCTGGCCTACACACTCCATACCACAGAACCTGCCCACACACTGCCCATGCAGGCAACATAGACAGGGAGTTCGGAGGAACCAGGAATCAGCTACCCTCTGTATTTTTTTTTTTTTTTTTTTTTTTTTTTTTTTTTTTTGGTTTTACAAGGTAGAGCCTTACTCAAGCCCAGGCTGACCTGGAATTCACTATGTAGTGTTAGGCTGGCCTCGAACTCATGGTGATCCTCCTACCTCTGCCCCATGAGTGCTGGGATTAAAGGCATGTGTCACCATGTCTGGCTTACCTTCTGCATTTTTAAGCATATGCAGCAGAAATTCAGTACTCTTTTTGGGCCATCAACTCTGTGTCCAACTCCCCTGTGTAGCCTGGGCATACCTACCAACCCTACTATTGGATTGTCAGAATTGCACACACTGCTTCTTTAAAGTGGCATCTTTCAGATACTTGGTGGCTTTTTGGATATGCATATGACTGATGACTTGGGTAGTTTTACAAGTGTTCTTAAAGTGAACATAAATATTTGATCCCCTTGATTTGCCTGATTTTGTGGTGTTTTCTGTGTCAAGAGAGTAGCGAACCATTTTCACAGGTCACCTCAGGCTGATGACAGGGAAAGGAAGAGCAAGGCTCCTGGTAGGGTTCCCATGCTGAAATTTGTGTAATTATATAACACATCTGCCATCCCATGCCCTAGTCTTTAACCTATCTTTACATTAATTATTCAAGGCAACTAGAATTATTGGAATTCATTACTAATCAAAAATCAAATCGCATTTTAGCTTCAAAATTCTTAGAAAGAAATAGATTTTACTTCAGTTCTCTTGGCTCACAGTCTGCCTAAAATATTGTTTCAATTATTTTTCACATTTATCTTCTTGATATTGTTTGTTTCATGAAATAGGGTCTCAATCTACTCCAGTCTGACATGGAACTCACTCTATCTCAGGCTGGCCTTAAACTCTTGGTGACTCTCCTATCTCAGCCTGCCTCCCCAGTGTTGATATTTGTGTGAGACAGCAAGCATGCCATTTAAGGATCATGAGGAATAGAGCCCTGAAGAGCTGAATGACACAGTTCCAGCCCAACTCTCTCTTCCTGGGAGTCCATTGTGGCCCCTCTATAGAAACATCTTTGGCTCTCTGTGCTACAGATATTTATGGTTTTTTGTATAATGTTTGTCTTTTTCTGTCTTTCACTTGGTGTACCATTCTCTAAGTTTATTTTTCCAGCAAAAATTGATGTCAGTGAAGTGTTGGTCAATGTATCTGAAAGAAGCTCTGACATAGAACTGGGAAAAAAAGGGGGGGTCATAAATATTTTTTTTCCTTAAAGGCCTTAAAGGAAGTCAGGCATGGAGCACAGTACATTGAGGAGGAAATAATGAACCTCCTGGAACAATGTAAAAATAGTTCTATGATGAATTTTTCTGAATGGTGGGAATTACAGCAAATTATGACTCTTTACCAAGAATCCTTACAGGAAAAACAACCAAGGTCAGAAAGCGTTCAATCAGGGGGCCAAAGTCTAAGTATTAGAGGGACATGGAAAGGGGGATTCAGAAGAAATGGTTGGGGGCTGGAGAGATGGCTTAGTGGTTAAGCACTTGCCTGTGAAGCCTAAGGACCCCGGTTCGAGGCTCGGTTCCCCAGGACCCATGTTAGACACATGCATAAGTGGGTGCATGCATCTGGAGTTCGTTTGCAGTGGCTAGAAGCCCTGGTGCACCCACTCTCCTCTCTCTCTCTCTCTTTGCCTCTTTCTCTCTCTGTCTGTCACTCTCAAATAAATAAATAAAAATAAACAAAAAAAATTTAAAAAATAAAGAAATGTTTGGGGGATAAATGGGTTTATTGTAACAATGGTAGGAACCCCGATTTTGTGGTTGTTCTGTCTCTCATCTTTAATATAGTAATTGAAAGTAGGAGCTCATGAAACCGCAAGTGCTTGACAGCACATACATGGGGAATGTGTGAAAATAGTAAACCATAATAAGGGCCTGATGACTTTACTTGAGGTAAATAATTATGGGATTGTTTGATGTAAAGAACTGGCAAAATGTTTCTATGAATTCTGTGGAACTGTACCTTTCTTGAAGTTTTCTCTTGCATGACATGATCAGAAAATCAAAGACTGAGGTGAAGAGCTGTGGCAGCATGAGGGAGAAAGACAGAGAAACTCAGTTGCCTTCAGCATTAGCCTATCAGCTTGCACCAGAACTTGACTTCTAGTCATTATTGTGCTGCTCCCTTTCACACCTCTCTTTGGGGACCCTCCTTCAAGCCAAGGCTGGACCCCAGAGGGGATTATAGGCATAAGTCTCCATGCTCAGCCACATTTTGTTAACATTGATGTAGATTTTTTCCACATGTATATATGTGTATGGTTTGTATGTTTGTGTGTATGCCTGTTCATATGTGAGCAGACACACATGTGTGTATGTTTGTGAAGGCTAGAGTTCAATGTAGGGTGTCATCTTCAAATTTTCTTTATCTTATTTACTGAGACAGGATCTCTTCTTGAATCCAGAACTCACCAGTTCAGCTAACTAGCCAAAGTGTACTTGGGATCCCCCAATCCTGTCTCCTGAGCGCTCCAATACAGGGGCATCCAGCATTTATGTGAGTCCTGAGGATCTGAATGCAGGTATGCACACTTGAGAGACAAGTACTTTAAAGACTAAATAATTGTCCAGACCCCTGACATTGACCTTTAATCATAAGATTATGAAAATAACCCAAAGGAAATAGAAATAAGTTACAATTATGATGAAATGAATCCTTGGTTGTCCTTTAACTTACATTATTACCAGTAAATTTTTTGAAAGATAAGTAAAGCAAATTTTAAGTCCTAACTATCACTTATTCTTTTTTATTAACTGTATCTGATAGTTAGATCAACTTGAGAATTCAATAAACTATGAAGATATTTTCTCTAACCTGAAGTCTAATTTACCCTGATTTCTTATTATTGTGTAGGTCAAGGCAATAGCACTAGCAGTTAATCTGGCTCTGAAACTATACTGTAATATTCAAGACAGGAAGCTTCCATGCATACTGTATCTCAACCATACCAATTGCTGGGAAATAGTGGATTGAAGGACTTTCAGAGTAGTTTGTAACTTTGAAAAATCAATTATCAGTTAATAGGGCCTTTAGGACACCCTAGTTTTTGAGCATGGCAATCTGCCACAAAAACACTCAAAAACTTTTTGCTATTACAGCTGCATTGTAGACAAAAATCCATTCGGTTCCTAACTCCTCCTGCTAATCAATGCTGGGGCAAAGCCTAGCATTTTGCTCATTTAGAAGCAGACTCATTTGATTTGGAAATGTCTTACCATAAATCACCATGTATGTACCAAATGTTCAAATTTGATTTGTTCTTTCACTTGATCTCGTGGACAATTTCTCATATTTCCTCTTATCCCAAAGTAAAAACATTAAGGAAGAATTATATAACCCTGTAAATGAATCTTCACATATATACTAGGTATATTATCTATAACCCATAATATATATTATATAAATTCCTTACATACTATGTAATTTAATTATGCATATTATTTATTCATGTATAATATTTAAGTATATGGTATATATTATATATTGCACATATATTAATGATATATACATATATGTTTTGTGAAGAATGAAATTCTTGACTGTTAAATTTGCAAAACATTTCAATTATAATTTTGTTGTGAACTGTCCCACAAAGAGTTCATGGTAACTATCAGGATTGCATCTGTGCAAATACAATGATAAAGTGGATAGAACTATTAAGGCAATAGTCATTTGGACTAGTTTGTTGGGCCTTGAGAGGACCAGAATGAGGCCTATTGGAACTTCCTGAGCCTAGCTAAAGTTTGGTGACCTGTCTCTGGCCAGCTAGGACTCAGCAGGGCACCAAATTGCCTCTGGCCTGCTACTTCTGCAAAAAGGCTAGAGTTCCAGCGTGCCCTTAGAACCAATCATTTCAAAAGTCATGATACGCTATTGGCCCTTACACCTCATCCTTTCCTGAGATCCCTGCCTTCCTTCTCAACATTATATAGGCAACTGCCTATAACAATAAAGCAAGTTCCTGCTTCAACAAGACTCCCGACTCAGTGTGGTTTTTCTCTGGTGACTAGGAGAGGTTCTGAGCCTTCGACACTCATCCTCCTCCTCAACCCCTTGGGAGGAACCAGCAGGCCTGGTCCTTCCTCAGTACTACCTGCCGGGGGAGCCTGGCACTAGTTTTCTTCCTACTGCCATTTTTATAAATTCAACAAATAAAAGCACATGGTGAAGTAGTCCTAATGCATGAAACTCTCTCATATCCTAATAGAAATTTTGTCAACAATAATTAAGTGGAATGTAATGTGACAAAAAGATGTGTTTTGTCTAAGATTAAAAGATTTATCAGATCATGAGACTTGTAGTGGTGAAACAGGGACAGCTATAGGAGATCCAAGATGATTGATCAGGTGAGGTCTGATGACATTGTTTTTAAAAATAGATACATAAAAACAAAAACTGTACATTTAATGAGACTCCAATCTATGAGCAGCTACACATTTTTATTAATGTGTTTCCAGATCTATTGATATGTTTATGGCATCATATTCCATAAAACACACTATGTATATTTCAGTTATTAAGGATTCATCTTCCTCTTTTAGTTTCTTACTTGC
This sequence comes from Jaculus jaculus, assembly GCF_020740685.1. Taxonomy (NCBI): domain Eukaryota; kingdom Metazoa; phylum Chordata; class Mammalia; order Rodentia; family Dipodidae; genus Jaculus; species Jaculus jaculus. The sequence goes on from NC_059125.1 coordinate 91,166,430, forward strand.
CTGGGAGCTAAGTAAAATACCACAAGAGAAGATCATAATTTAGGGTTAGACAGTTTAGTACATTTGAGAAATTCTTATGTCAAAAATAAATAGCAAAGAGTTTGAAATGAATCTTTATCATCTTTGTACAAAGCTGGTAATCACCAGGGTGACGTACTGGTTCATCTAAGAGTAGCAACAGCCACTCAAAGGTAGTTCTTTAGCATCTTCAGAGATAACAGTGTCCATTAAAGAGCTTGGTAGATATCTTAGAGGTAAGTCATAGAAATAAATTAATTTTTCACTGTTCAGAGGTTTTGGTGCCTATAATAAACTAGAAACTGTGTAAAGATATTACCAGAGACAGGAGTAGTGGTCCATATCTTTAATCTGAGCATTTAGGAGGCAGAGGTAGGAGGATCACTGTGAGTTTGAGGCCACCTGAGAATACATAGTAAATTCCAGGTCAGCCTGGACTAAATGTGACCCTACCTTGGAAAACCAAAAAACAGGGAAAAGATATTATTAGAGTCCTAAAACTTGTAATATCAGACATGAAGATAAAAACTAATGAAGAAAATCCCATTACCCAATAGATATCTCTGGATACCTAGCACATAAAATGGTTCTTGGTTTAGTTAGCCATCACTATAGGAAAAGAATGAATGATTAACAACTATGACATTAAAATGCATAAAATCAATCAGTAAATGTTGATTGGATATAAGATATTAAATACTAAATTCACTTTTTCTGATTATCCATTCTTCCCTGTCATTCTTTGATTATTTTTGTTTGTGTAGGCCAAGTTCTGACCTATTGAGAAGTAAGGGTACAATAGTTTAATTTATAACCCAACTGACATCAACATTGTAAAGAATTTCAAGAGCTGTTTTCTAAAATTTTGGGCTAGAAACTTCAGATCCCTAATGTTATATTATCTATATCAATGTCTCACTTTCTAAATAAGATGTTCCAGCAAACTGTGGTCTGTTTTAATATCTTTGTGGCTCATAGCACACATCCCATTTCATTGATAGTTGTATTAGTACAGTGGAATGGAATGCCTCAGAATGGTCTCTACTTCATTCTATTTTGCTGCAGAGATAATTTTATTTTTATGCAAGTTAGTTTTCACAAGATAACATTACTATTACTTAACAAGTTGGTGTAAGGACATTTATTTTTTTTAAAGACAACTTATATAAGCAAGCAGTTAAGGTTAGATGCCAATCATTTCCTGAATCACTTATTTCTTGGGAAAGTATGTAAATATAAATATATAAATTTACCATTTCTATAGTTCCACAATAACTGTGACTATATTTTACAGAACCTTGAAATAGAAATCACGAAGGTCTTCAGATTTGAATGCTATATTTATGTCTAAAAACTATAGAAGCATCATCATACTGATTTTCTTACCTGTGGCAGTTAATAACCCCCTACAAAATTATTATTCAGAAAAGAAGTGTAATACTTAAAATTTTTACAATTTTTTCAACCCATTTTTCCACAGACTATCTTTGGAGGAAGTACCCTTCAATGCAATGGACTAGATTCTCTGACCACTGGTAAAGCAATAGGTCTAGGTAGACATTTGCAACCCTGGCAAAAGATGATTCATCCATCCCCTATTATTCTTGGAATGTTGCTTTCCTGTCATAGGAAAGGAATGATGCCAAATTATTACTCAGCATTTCTTATTACCATGCAGACAGTACTCAAGTAAAATTATTATTCTTTTCCCAGTGGCTTATTAGAAGACAATTGTCACTCCACATTTTCCTGCATGCACTAATCTTTGCATTGTTCCTAAGCCATTCTAGCATTATGATTTCCAGGTTTCATAGACACTTGTCCCATACTTTGTATTGTGGTTACTCAGATGCTAGTCAGTGATATCTTTTTGAAAGGACAGACATATTTATTTTAACATAATTTTTTTATTGTTCATATCTAGTACATGCAGCTCATTCAGATGTGAAAGATCATTGTCAGTCTAGTTTGCTGTGACTCACTGAAATGGCTCTAGAACACACAGAATCCAAAATAGTATCTTAGAAATTTACGTTTCTATCTCATGGCAGATTAGAATTATCATATATTCTAGTCAGGCATGATATCTGCCTTGTACATTAGGAAACAAAAGAATGCAGGCTACATATGACACCAGTATAGAACACCTGAGAGCTCAAGCTGTGTTATCGGAAGATATTGGGTGTACATCTCTTCACTTCCTTCTACTAGCTGAAAGACCCATCACATACAAAATGTTACCAACTCATCCTTTGTCAGAGTTTACTAGTTCAACCAGATTAGAGATAGTACAAAAGGACACAGACAGCTATGCATGAAAGAATTCCTTTAGTTTGTTATGAGTTTTGACTGAGATATATCCCTTCCCTCTGATTGAATTGCACAAGGGAGAAGTCAACTGAAGACAGTAGGAATTAATTATTAAGTCATGTTTATATATTTATATCTTTCATACATATTCATCTATTTATTTAATATTTAGTATTTTAATTATTAAACTGTTTTGAACATTGTTTATAGAAGAATATTCTTTGGCAGCCAAAATGTATTCTCAAGTATAACTAGCTGATGAGAAGCAGAGGATTATAGGAATATTATAGAGCCCCCATCTCCAGAATTCGGTATGAGGTTTTAAAATTCTAAATATTCAAAACAAGAGAATTTAATAATATCAACATATAATCTGTGTCCTGAACATTTCAATAAATGATTCTATATAATTAAGTTCTTCATCTAAGACGAGTAAACAAAGAACTAATCAAAGTTGTACTGCTATTCTTAAAGACATAAACATTCAAACTTTACATAGTTGAGGCTAAATCTATATGAATAATAACAAGAAAGATTGGAAGACTTACAACAATTTGTGGCTTAAAATATTTGTAAAATGTTATAACTTGTGTCTGAGAAAGCGTAAGATTATATAGCAGGTTTTCAATAGAAATTGACAGCATTGAGTCCATTTTGTAACCCAGACTTCATCTTTTGCGATGGTGACCACTCTGGGCTTGCTGACATGCCAAAGGAAAGTTATTTTGCTGAGAAGGGAGCATCCTGGGGATTATGTAAATAACCTTTCGTATAATACCTAGTTTAAGCCACACTGTGTTGGAATAATGACCTGTAGAAGTAAATTTATTCTGAAGTCATAATTCTTTTTCTAAGAATAAAAACTAATTTATTTAGAACACTGACAAAACAGGGATGGACATGGCAGGAACAGAAAAGCCACTTACCTCTGGTGTTAATTCTTGATAAAGAACCTATAAAGCTCACTTCAACTTCCTTTTACTTTTCTTTATGCATTAAAGTTCTTCTCTAACTCCTCCTCCTCACAGTGCACATTCTGATTTCTGGTAGAACCTGTACTTTTCAAATTATATATATATATATATATATATATAATTAAAAAATATATATATATATATAATTTTTGATAATGTTTATTCATGTACACAATATATTTTGTTCTTTGTCCCTTTGTATTAATTTCTCTTAAGTCCTCTCTTTGTTCCTCCCTTGGATTGCACCCCTTCTTCTTCTCACCTCATGCTTCTACTTTGATGTCTATTTTTTCTTAGATGTGGGCATGACTCAATAGGTTTAATTAGGGTTCCCTGCATTGTCAAAAGTTGTTAAATATTTACCAGAGCAAGTGGGCCTTACCATTGGCAGAAATAGTTTCTCACTCTTTCAACCCCCACTTACTATGTAAAACTCCCCAGAGAGGAAATGGGGCCTGGTGCCCTCTTCCATCATCAATGAACCAATGCTCATGGGTCCAGTTTTGTATGGGTTGTGTTGTACCACTCATTGTGAGGTCATTAATGCCATGGCCATGTCATACCTAGATGAAAATGTTCCAAGATCTCTTCCCAGTCTTCTGGCTCATATTTTCTTTTGATCCTCTTTCTATATCATTGCTTGCACCTTAGAGGATGTGCTAGAGATGCCCCATTTAGCATTAAACACTCCAGTCACGTATTAGTACTTTGACTCATCACTATTCACCAGCATCTGCAGAAAGAAACATCTCTAACTAAAGGTTAGAGAATAACAATAATCTATCAGCATACACATACATATATATAGAGAGAGATTTGATAGTCATATAACATCTTCATTTAGTCAAATACCAGTAGTAACTCCCCTCTTTGGGCCTATCAACACCCTAGGTATAGGCTTTTGACTAGATTTTTTTATACCAGGAATGAAAACTTTCCCATAGAGCAGGCTTCAAATCCAGAGAAGTATTGGCTATCTCTCAAATGTAATTGTAAGATTTTACACACATACACATACACAAACACACACACACACACACACACACACACACATATATATATATATATATATATATATACATATGTGTGTATGTATGTGTGGTGGTTTGATTCAGGTGTCCCCTATAAACATAGGTGTTCTGAATGCTAGGTTCCCAGCTGATGGATATTTGGAAATTAATGCCTCCTGGAGGGAGTATATTGTTGGGGGTGGGCTTATGGGTGTTTATGGGTGTTATAGCCAGGTACCCCATGCCAGTGTTTGGCACACTCTCCTGTTACTATTGTCTACCTTATGTTGGCCAGAGAGTGATGTCCACCCTCTACTCATGCCATCATTTTCCCCTGACATAGTGGAGCTTCCCCTCGAGTCTGTAAGCCAAATAAACCTATTTTTTCGAGAAGCTTGGGTGATTTCTACCAGCAATGTGAACTGGACTGCAACAGTATTTGTGTATGGATGAATGTATATATTAGGCCTATATAGACAATAAGGTTTATTGTTTGATCCCATAATGAAGGAGGTAAAAAGAACTTGTTGTCACATTAGAAGACATCAATTTTAGTCTTTCATAATTTATTATCTGGTGATTTGATATGGCATCTTATTGGAAAGAAAAGCAACATTATGTAATTGAGATTTTGCAAAACTGAACTGTTCCTAGGTAACTTTGAAAAAGCCTACTGCCTAGTTTCCTTTTAACAATCAAGACTATCTGTTACCTCATTATTATATTATTTTCAATGTGATAATTACTAAAACAAATAATAAGAAACTGAAACTACATACATAGTATAAAATCCAATCCAATTTCACATTTAATGAGTGTCTCCAATACTCTACTTGAAAGCACCTTTGAGATACTATAAGGATTAAATTTCTGAAGATTCATTGTGAAGAAGGTATACAGTTCTTGGCCACAATCATCTTCCTATGTGTAGAAGGAAGAAATAGAAATTTCAGTGTATCTTTAAGTTTTTCATAGAGAAAGACAGAGAGAGAACATTTAGCTGGACCAATAATATAATTGGTGAACAAGGCCATGTGGATTGCATGGTAATAGACAATACTAATTTCTTCCATGCAGGCCCTACTTACCTATCACAGGGTGAATATCTGCCCCGACCAGCGGGACCTAGTTATTCGTGAGGGCACCAGGAGGACCTTAGCCTGCAAAGAAAATGGGCGAGAGAGGGGAATGGACTCAGGCAAACCAACGCTTGTCGAGAGTCATTTATTCAGCCAGAAGGCTCATCTTTTAAAGTCAGTTTTAGGTAGGGGAGGGGTAAGGGGAGTAGAGGGTGAGACAGTACAGAATCTTCTTGCACAAGGCATGAATCATATGGAAGACATGAATCATATGGAAGGGGGTCAGGGTGACCTAGGTGGTGGAAGGTTACAAACTCTTCTTGGCCTCAGGCCAGAGACATTGTGGTTGTTCTGGGAAGTCATAACTCAGGGGCCTTGATACTGCAGGCGCAGAGCAGAATGTTTGTTCTTTAGCCAGAATGCAGCGGGGGTGGAGGAAGGGGTAAGGGAAAGATGAAGTATTTCTTAAGGGTGGTCCCCAACATCTCCCCCTCTCTTATGTAAAAAATGAGGCAAGTGAAGCAGTCATTGCGATCCCCTTGGTCACATGTTAACAACATTTAGGTTTTAGTGTCAATTGTTTGTCACGTTCAGTGGGTCCCAGGGTAGCCCTGAGGATGTTAAACAGGGAGGCAAGCGTCCCCCAGGGATCGGACAAAGCCCTTATATCATTTTAGCAGGATGTTTCTGTGGCCAGAGTGTCTAGATTTGAAAATAACCCTTTGAACATCTATAGTTGTTTTTCTTTATTATAGAATTAGAACTGTGGGGAAAAGATATCTTAATGTTTGTTTGTTTCCCCTCTTGAATAGCTCTTGTATTACTTAATAGGCCATTCATATATTTAAGGTATTTTTAATCTTTGGTTATACATTTCTCTCTGAGTGTTTAAGACCACGCAGATAGCCAAAAGTTAATTAAGGATTAATTTTGGACATCGTCAATGGCTCTCCAAAGAGACTTTAGGGACACAGGAGTAGCCCCATAGTTTACTGGTGTCTTTTACCCATTAGGATGAGTCAGGGCCATGCTGGCCAAGTAGTTTTCCCTTCTTTGGGAAGTCAGGAGGACTGATTGTTCCTCAATTGTGACTCTCCTGTTTCACATTGTACACCACTTTTGTTTGGGTCTCCATATCCTCCCTGCTCAGGAAGACAGGTGACTTACCAGGGGGCCACTGTAGAAGTGTCCCATCATCTCCAGTGGCCTCATGACATGGGAGCACAGGCCAAAATATTGACACTTTTTACTCCAATGATTCCAATTGGCTTTGGCTTCTACATAGGTGATTAACACACTTAGAAAGGAAGTTACACCAGCTTGGATGTACACACATATAGAGCACATTTAATTACTGAAATAGATTTAACTAAAGAATGGCACAGGGCTTCTAAAATCATTTTGTCCTATCTTTAAAATTTTTGTTGTACTGTGGTAGCATAAGCCATATATCTGAGGTATAGAAAGTAGGCACATCTCCAATTTTAAATATCTAAAATTTATAAATATAGGCAGAACCTGTTACCAGTCTTTAAAAACAGTACCAGCTGATTTACAAACTTAACTTATTTAACCTAGAAAACAAGTAAGACAGTATAAGGTCTTAGCACCTGTGTGAAAACATCTTTGATTAGTCCAGATACCTGTGTGGGTACAAATTACCCAGAAAACATTGGAAACAGAACCATGGATCTTGAATTTTTTTTTCCTTTTTTTCTCAGATGAGGACCATTGTTAGAGCATGAGGCTGTGCCCTAAAGTAGGGAATATGTCTTAAGGGTTAATTTTGTTATAAGCACTGGACTTAAGATGCCAAAATTGAGACAGTTACTTTATATACAACAAAGTAGAATCTGGTCTTTTCTGAACCCAAACAGCTAGCTAAATATTAATATAACCCTTGATAAATCTTCTTGAAAGAAAAAAACATTAATTGACAACCAATGATTTTGGCTTAAACTTGATAGCTGTTGATTTCATGTACCACAGAAATTTTTATTAACATAAAACAATTTTATGTTTTACCCATGACTTAAATTTGATAAAGCTCAAGCAAACAATCCCAACATACTTCAGCCTGAAAATTTCTTTTTTTTTTTTCACATCCGTATACCTTCATCTACATACTTTAACATTCTGATCTAAGTACCACTCAAAAGGCATTTTTAACAAGCACTCTATGTCCCAACATTGAAAAATTCCTTCCCAGTTTCTTTCTTTTTGGGGCATTCACGAACCCAACATCCTCTTTCCTTGTAATACGTACATTGATCCTTCTCAAGGGGCTTCCTAAAGCCCTCAGGTTCCTTTTTTTCTTGTTTGCTTGTTGTCCAGGTACCCTGGCTGTTTAAGTCTTCCTGATCCTGATGCTCTTTTTTATTTTTTTTCCTATCACTGTAGCCAATATCTTAAGTTTCTTTCTTGTCTCCTTTTCCATTTATCTTTTCTCTCTTCTGCTTTCTTTTTTTCTCTGTCTTTCTTCTCTTCTTTTTTTTCTCTCTCTTATGATAAACCTTTTTAGCTTCCTTAATTATGTCTGTCAAAGCTAGATCTTGTAAACCCTCCAGATGTTTTAATTTCTTTTTAATGTCTGGAGCAGACTGCCCTATATATGTCATTGTTATTGTTGCCTGTTGACCTGGAGAAGTAGGGTCAAAAGGAGTATATCTCCAGGAGCCTTTATCAAGCGTTCTAAAAACAAAGAGGGAGGTTCTGTAGGCCCTTGGAGGACCTCTCTTATCTTAGCCAGATTTGTGGGGCAGCAGGCAGCTCCCATGAGACCTGCCATCAGAGCCCGGCAGTAGACTGTCAGTTGCTCCCTACCTTCTGTTGTGTTGTAATTCCATTCAGGTCAGGTGAGAGGGAATCCCGCATCAATCTCATTTGGGAGCTGGGTAGGCTGCTCATTTGGGCCGGGGACATGCTAACTAGGGTCAGGGGGAGGACCAAAGGCTCGTAGGGGCAGGGACACGGTGGAATCAGGTCCTTTGGGACTTTGGCTGCTAGTCCCTGCAGCGGGTCCATCTCCTCCTCCCTCAGCCAAAGCTGGAGCGGGGAGAGCAGGGGGGTAAGGTGGGGGAGATGGAATCAGGGCAGAGGGCCACTCAGGAGGGTCCTCTATTTCAGGATATATTTTGGGCTGAGCTGAGGGGCCAGGGCCATTCGGCTTGGTTTTCTCATGGCTGTTGGGCCACTGCCAGGACTCGGGAGCCTGACCGTGGTGGGGGGTGGATCCAGGGCTTGACCCACGCGGGGGATCCGTCATTAGGCTCTCCCAGACCAGGATGTATGGGTGTTGATCTGGGTGAGAATGTGGTCCCTTCTGAAAAACAATATTCTTAACAGCAGAAATAATGGTTAGATCAAATGCTCCCTCTGGCAGCCACTCAAAGGAGCAGAAAGTCTGCTATTTACCTTTTTAAATTTTTTACAGATAAGTCTGAGTCCTACTTCTAACTTCAGAGAAATGAGATATCGTCAGAGTCAGGTGGGGGTCGTCATAGTCCATCCCATAATTAGAAACAAGAGTCCACAAACAAACACAAAATAGATACTGACAAAAAGAAACCAAAAACCGTGATGCCTCCGATGCATCCAGAACAGAAAACCAAATGCAGTTTCAGATGGAAGATGCCTCCATGGTTTCTCCTGAAGGAGAAATACACAATCTTCCTTTACCAGATAGGAGACTGTCAGCCACCCTGACTCTCCTCAGATCCTGGGGCGTCCCCCAGGATTGCAGCCTGTGGTCCTGCCAACCACCATTGTCAAGTCCTCACGGTCCTGAACAACAGCTGCCCAAACCGAAATTAAAACAGATCAGAGCAACAGAAATCACTCAAACACTCAGACAAACACTCAGACAAGCAGCGCTGCAGACATTTACATTGTTTACCTCCAAGGGGGTCTCCGGAGTCCTGGGTAGACGTGCAAATCCCTGGACGAGTCCTCAATTGAAAGACCCCCAGAGGGAGACCTTCACTCAAGTCTCGAGATAGCACGCACCCAAAGACACACGGGAGACCAAACTTGCTGCAAAAGCATGAGGCTTTATTTGGGAAACCAGAGCTCTGGAGTCGACTCGTATCTCATGCAGGAGACAGAGGAGTCGACTCTTTGTCCTATTGGGTGTTTCTTTTTATAGGGTTTTTAGCAAGGAAGGGAAAGGGGAGGGGGTTTCACAAGGGCATTTGCCAACCTTGTACAGTTATGTCTACATATCTTATTTGTGCATAATCAGAGTTTAAGTCCTTTTTCTTTACCTTAATTCCCCTTTCTCTGAGAGAAAACTTTAAGTCCTTAATAAAGGATGCTTCTTTAGACAAAGAATGGCCCATTTTATGGGATGGAATGAGTGAACTTACCAGATCTAGCCGTCTCCTCAGGCAAAGAAGCGGTGATCACAAGAGAACTCCTCCGGAGGATCATCAATAAGGGGTCTCCGTCCGACTATGCCGTGCCTGAGCCCCACGTTTGGGCGCCACTTGCCCCGACCAGCAGGACCTAGTTATTCGTGAGGGCACCAGGAGGACCTTAGCCTACAAAGAAAACGGGTGAGAGAGGGGAATGGACTCAGGCAAACCAACGCTTGTCGACAGTCGTTTATTCAGCCAGAAGGCTCATCTTTTAAAGTCAGTTTTAGGTAGGGGAGGGGTAAGGGGAGTAGAGGGTGAGACAGTACAGAATCTTCTTGCACAAGGCATGAATCATATGGAAGACATGAATCATACGGAAGGGGGTCAGGGTGACCTAGGTGGTGGAAGGTTACAAACTCTTCTTGGCCTCAGGCCAGAGACATTGGTGGTTGTTCTGGGAAGTCATAACTCAGGGGCCTTGATACTGCAGGCGCAGAGCAGAATGTTTGTTCTTTAGCCAGAACGCAGCGGGGGTGGAGGAAGGGGTAAGGGAAAGATGAAGCATTTCTTAAGGGTGGTCCCCAACAAATATCTCCCTGTTCTAAGTGGACCTTAGGTTGAAGATACACACACACACACACACACACACACACACACACACACACACACACACAGGCAATCTGGTCCCTACACTAAGTACTTTACCTGGGGTTCAACCTTAAAGTAACCTTTCTAAATGATGTCTTGTCAAGAGTAACATGAAGGCTGGAGAGATGGCTTAGCGGTTAAGCACTTGCCTGTGAAGCCTAAGGACCCCGGTTCGAGGCTCGGTTCCCCAGGACCCACGTTAGCCAGATGCACAAAGGGGCGCACACGTCTGGAGTTCGTTTGCAGGGGCTGGAGGCCCCGTCATGCCCATTCTCTCTCTCTCTCTCTGCCTTTCTCTCTGTGTCTGTCTCTCTCAAATAGATAAATAAAAAAATTTAAAAAAAGAGTAACATGAAACTATGAGCACCTTTTATCTGTATAACCTATATGATCACAAAGAGGGAGCAATGAAGGCTTCAAAGCAGGTGTGGCCTATGCAAGAGTTCAAAGAACCAGTAAAAAGGAAAAGTTATTATAGGTAAATTAAATATCCTATTACTATGATAAAAACTAAGGCACCTATAGATTGGGTGGTATTAGAAGATTACAATAGATAGTGCATAAAGTATTTGAGTGCAGCCATGAGAGGTGTTAAAAAAGTAGGCAGTATTTTATTGGCCTTCAAAATTAGTCTATGGCTATCATGAAGAAGAAACATCCACTATTCTATAGGTAGTAATGGGCAGTGAAGATTGTTAAACATTGTTTTGATATTATCATATATATGTTTTGTTAAGGCAACCCTTAGCTTCTATTTAATGCCTGTGGTCTGGTGAAAACTGATGGCTATTTTCCAGAAAGCTACAAAAGAAAATCTTGGGCTGGAGAAATTGCTTAATGGTTAAGGAGCTTACCTGCAAAGCCCAAGCACCCAGGTTTAGTCTCACATAAGCCAGATGCACAATAAGCCCTGGCATGCCCATTCTCTCTCTGCCCCCTTTATCTCTGTCAAACAAAAATAAAAGAAAATCTTGTAGAAAGAGTAATGAAGAGTAAGCCATATATATAAAACTTTTATGCTAACATATAAATTATATAAGTTTAATCTCTCTCTCCCCCCGCTCGATATATATATATAGAATAAAAAGGGTATAGGAGAATATACAAATATTTAGACTTTTTACCACCAAAGATGAGACTTTCCTGAGCACAGGCAGTATGGATTAGGCCTTTCAAAGGCAGACACCTAGAATCATAGGTTAACATCAGTGGAAGGGGTACTTAACCAGACTGCTTCAGGGAAAATGTGGAATATTTGTTCATGGTCTTTAAGCTAAGAATGTTCTTATGATTCTTTAGAGAAAAGTTTGCCTTAGTCTTAATTTAACTTTTTCATGCATTATAGGAAAAGAGAAACAAAGGCTATTATTTATTCAAAATTTTATTTTGTATGTGTATATATGTTTTGTATGCATGCATATGTATATGCATGTTTGTATGAATGTAGGTGCACATTATAGGCAGGCTGCCATGCTAACCTTACATCCATGTGGGTGCTAGGGATTGGAACTCTTTCTGGTTTACATGCTTGTATTGGAAATGCTTTCTTTATCCATTAGGCCATCTCCCAGACACTTTATATCCACTTTTTAAAAGAGGGTGGGGCCGGGTGTGGTGGCGCACGCCTTTAATCCCAGCACTTGGGAGGCAGAGGTAGGAGGATCGCCGAGAGTTTGAGGCCACCCTGAGACTACAGAGTGAATTCCAGGTCAGCCTGAGCTAAAGTGAGACCCTACCTCAAAAAACCAAAAAATAAAATAATAAATAAATAAATAAAATAAAAGAGGGTGGGAGTTTCAAACTTGAATTCCCTTGAAAGTCATTAATATTTCATGGTATTATGTACCATGTATTACATTGTGCTATACTCTCTACCTGTTTTCAATTTTGAGGTAGCAATAAAGCTAGATACCTTTAGGAAATTGTCAGTAGTTTAGTTCAAAGTAATCCCACCAAATTGACAGGCATATCCCCTTGTCCTAAACTTAGTTTCTTGACATTTACGACCAAAAGTGGCCAACTCAATGATTGCAAACCCATGGAACCCATGTGAAAAATCCCACAAACTGACTGGTTTTGCACGATCCATGAATGAAGAATGGTTTCTTTGTATTTTAAGTTATTGAAATATATAAAAAACAAAAGAAGGGGATTTTATTTCCTGACAAATGGAAATTAGTTGCTATTCAAATTTCAGTTTTCACACATGACACTTATTTTTTTAATTTATTTTATTTGAGAGCGGCAGACACAGAGAGAAAGACAGATAGAGGGAGAGAGAGAGAATAGGCGTGCCAGGGCCTCCAGCCTCTGCAAACGAACTCCAGACGCGTGCGCCCCCTTGTGCATCTGGCTAACGTGGGACCTGGGGAACCGAACCTCGAACCGGGGTCCTTAGGCTTCACAAGCAAGCGCTTAACTGCTAAGCCATCTCTCCAGCCACCCATGACACTTATTAGAACACAGCAACTCATTCATTTATGTATCATCTCTGTCTGGTGTTGTGCTGCAGCAGCAGGCTTGAGTAGTTCTGACAGCATCTGTATGGGCTTCAAAGCCTAAAATATTTATCATTTGGCCTTTTATTGAATAAGTTCACTGACCTCTGGTCTAACTGAAATAGTTTACTCCCAAAAGCTCTTTTTGTTTAAGCTTCCTTTTGGTCTACTAGGGAGATGATAATGGAGCTCATTGAAATTTATGGTTCTATCTTACACTAAGAACTGAAGTATAGGCAGAGGAGGCAGAGTTCACTTTTTAACCACTCAGGGGATAATTCATTGAGTCAGGAATTTATTCACTATCAGGTAGGAGAAATTATCAGTAAGAATTTTGAATAAGTTGTTAAATGTCATCAGGTGAAATGTTTTCTAGCCAAAGTCCTGGAAAACTTGTCTTATATTACTAGCTGTAAATGTAGGGAGTAAAAAGAGAGAAAACACTTAATAATAGGCTGTATATGGGTCTAGAATTTATTCTCATGTTGTGTTTGATACACCCACAAAGCTACTATGTAAACTCTACAATATTATTATCCTACAAATAACTATATGCTACATATAGTTGTTTTTATAAGATAACTGAAGTTTTGCTTCACTTGATTAGGCTAATGAGAAGAGACTATCAGAGCTGATGTTAGAGCCCTGATCAATTCAGATGCCAGATGCATGTTCTTTCTGCTATTTCATGGTTAGGGATAGTATGAAAGAGCAAGAAAAACAACATATTTTTAAAAGTATGACAACTGTAAGAAAATCAGAAAGAATATTCTGTTTTGAAAGTCTTATTAAAGAAGATTGTATACTAATGGTATAGAATCCCTCCAATAAGAGATTCATTCCTCTTATGAGAGTGGAAAAGAGCATGGTTATTGTTGTTGGACCAACACAATTAATTTGAAATTGTCTTGCTAACCAGAATGCCTGGTGACCCTAATTAGAACTCATAAGATCTATCTGACAATGGGAGGAGTCATGATAAGGAGGCAGTGACAAATGAGCAAATTAAACCATTGGAGCAGAAGCTACACTGGACCAACAGCTGCTTAAGACATGCAGATAGCTAGTACTAGAGAAGTTATGAACTGCTAAGTTCCCCATCCACCTTGATAGAGTGATAAAGCAGAGACTTGAGAGGCTGGTGCTGTGAAGATTTTTATTCGGCTGAATCAAAAACTACTGTCACTGTACTCCATAAGGCTGAGAAGCTGCAAAGAACTGGAGTCAAGGAGTTAATTCACTGAAGCCTCTTCTGTTATCACACACCTCTGTTCCTGCCATATACTCTAACAAACAGTAGAAGAGACTGTTGGGTCAGGAGGTGACAAGTATGGAGGTACCTTCCTTATAAAGATGTGTTGTGAGGTTGCTGTTCCCATAAATCTTCTCAGTAAAAATAGCTCATCTTGGTAAGTAGATTTGACTTCACCAGTACCTGAATGAGCAGAAAAAGAAACAGTGAAAACTAACATGATTTCTTCCAGTAATGGAAGTGAAAGTTCCAGTCACAGCACTGAGAAGTGATCAGCTGAAAAGAAAACTAAAGCTCTCCCATCAAAGCCTACAAAGATCTCCAAGTTTGGATTTGTCACAGGTAGGTGAAAAAGAAAGATTCCACCATGTTCATCAAATTTGGATAAAGTAAGCCTAAGTTAATTGTTCTAAACTTTGCTCCTCAAACCCTTTCACTAGAAGCAGTGTTTAATGAAGGTGAAGATAGTGACTGGAGAAAATGCCTCCAGAAGCAAAGATGTGGAGGAAGAATATTGGAAGGGATACCAACATCAGCTTGACCAAATTCCTTCAGTAAAGGAAAACATAGCTTTTCCAACAGCTGGAAGCTGTGTGAATGGACTAGACATAAATCTCACTTTGGACTGAATAAATTAAATGATGTACTTTGAAATTGGAGTGTTTTGTGAATGTACAGTCAAAAGGAGGAGTTTCCTTTTAATGAAAGAATGATATGAGATTATTTTTGTAACAACTATTTTCAGGTTTTTAAAAGATTGATTAATACACTAATAAATGAGAGTTTGAAATTAGAACAATAATACTGTTACTGTAACCCAAACACTCATAATAATAATTTGAGTATCCAATGTTAGGAAAATATAGGTTAAAGTTACTAACAGAAGTACTAGTTTCCTTCTGTAAAAACAATAATCAAAGGGCTCAGTTTTTTTTTTTTTTTTTTTTTTTTTTTTTTTTTTTTTTTTTTTTAATTTCCCTACTCCTAGCCAGTTTAGTCATGGATTCCTCTGATATATTTGCAACTGGATTTCTCTGACAGAATAGCTGAATAATGGTAAAAATTCTCGGGCTGGAGAGATGGCTTAGCGGTTAAGCGCTTGCCTGTGAAGCCTAAGGACCCCGGTTCGAGGCTCGGTTCCCCAGGTCCCACGTTAGCGGGATGCACAAGGGGGCGCACGCGTCTGGAGTTCGTTTGCAGAGGCTGGAAGCCCTGGCGCGCCCATTCTCTCTCTCTCCCTCTATCTGTCTTTCTCTCTGTGTCTGTCACTCTCAAATAAATAAATAAAAAAAAAAATTCTCATCATACCATTCTTCCCATCCCAGACCATTTTATTAGTCTGTTACACTATTGTACCATTAAACAAATATCATGGGGTTTTCCTAGACAAACACAAATAGAGACTCTTTTACTTCTTTCTTCTTTTGATAGCATCAACTTTCTGTCCTTGATCTTTAACCTTTGCCCCTCTTCCTGTCATACTGTCTGATACCCTTTTTTAGCAGAAGTAATTTTGAGAATGTGGTAATGAGTCTTTCTTATAATGAACTTGAAATCACATCAGGTAACAGCAGCAATAAAGGATTTTCTCTGCCTTAAGTTTCTTGATATATGTATATGTATGTATGTATGTATTTGAAATTGATTAATTTTAAATATATACATTTTTTTTCTAAAATAGGGTCATGCTCTACCCCAGGCTGATATGGAATTCACTATGTAGTTTCAGGATGGCCTTGAATTCATGAAGATCTTCCTACCTCTGTCTCCCAAGTGCTGGGATTAAGGGAGTGAACTACCATGCCACCCGGTTTTGTTTTGTTTTTTAATCTGTGAAAGTTTCTTCTTCTATCAAAATTCATAATAAATTGTAGAACTTGGCAATTACACATTTATTGGCAAACATCACTTTGAAGGCTGCATCCTTAGAGGATCAGCCTTGACTGTGCTTTTAACCAACATGCATTCCAACGCTGGTATAGACATCAGGCATAGAGAGCAAGCTCTAGTCAAGAATTGTGTTGACTCTGCATACTTTATTGCCCAGGCAACATCTGGCATTCATTCTACATCCCACTAGCCCACATACTGCTTCCCTGATGGATGGATGATAATATCTAGTATATTACTAGTATCTTGTATAATTCCTGGATTTTATATGTGTTTACTCCCAACCCTTACAACAGAGATGCAAAATGCGATAGTGCTATTAATCTATAGTTTATCATGAAAAACTACATATCTGTGGCTATACAAGACAGGCAGTCTGATATCAAGGGCATTTGATGATTTTCTTCAAGTCTGTTACCAGTAGATAGGCTTGGGGGAGGGGGAGTGAAGAGCCAGAGATGATATGGAATAGAAAGTCTGTTCTCTAGGCAAACAAAATTGCTTGTTCTTCAACACTGAACAACAATGAAAAAGAACACACTTCAAAAACAGTCAGAGCAAATACACAGGAGAATTCTTCATATGCAACATAAAGGATAGCCAAAAGCAAATCATGATTCTGCAACTCACATACTACTTAAGATGGGAGTAAAATGCTTGCTGCTAAACTTTATAAAACTTATACTGCATAGGATCCCTTTCCTTTACAAACCACAGAGATTACTTCTTTGGAGGCACTTTCTATTCTTTTCTTTCACAATATGCAAAATTGGAAATATTTTCATTAATGATGTGCCTACTTCCAATCAAATTGTGATTTCTAGATTACTGTTTCCTCTAATTAAGTTGTATCTATGGTGCTCAGCAATTAGCTCCAATAATCTTAAAACGGTTTACAAATTTGACTAGCATGACAGGTGAAGAAATCATTGTACTTAAGAGTGCCTTATGTCATCCTAAGCATTTCATCTATATCCCAAATAAAGTTGTAAGGTTTGTATTATTAATTTGAAAAAATAGCTTTGTGATACAGGATAGTCAATGCCCAAAACATTTAATACATATTAGTATCTACCATAAGCTGTAGATATTCAGGACAAGCTATTGAAAAATATGATTCAAAAGCTTGAATTTAATGACTTAAAGGGTCCAAGAAAGAATACCATTTGACTGCCACTGATTTGATAATTCAGTGGACATAGGCATCATTGTATCAATTATACATCTTATCAAATGTACTCCGAGAGATGATAATTTCCTACATATATAGGGTTATCACTACTACCTTTAGTAGATGTATACATATTTTAAAAAATCTTATTAAAAGAATGTCAATTAATCTTTTAATAACCAGGAAATTGTGTTGTGGTAAAATTAATAGTCTTAATATAAATGGAAAATACACGTTTAATTGCAACTCTTCACCACCATCTCTCTTCTTCTGGGGTTGTTACTTTTTGTAACATGTAGAAGTTATTTGATATTCCAAAGGCATATATTTGAGTATGCTAGGGACCTTGTTAAATGTTGTTCTCATTTAGCTGCTTTGATTTAGACAAACAAAAACTAATACAGAAACAAAAGAATAAAGCTGAAAACATTTTATTTCTTAAAGCTTTATTTGATAATACTTTCAAAACTTCTACAACTGTCAGAAATAGTTATGCTTTACTATACATGTGTGAAATTGCAGTTTAAAACTATGGAACGGATTTAGTGTTGTTGCTTTTTTTATTTTGCCTACTATGAAGAAATAAATACATTATTTGAGCAGAAGAAATGATATTTGCAAAGTCATAGACAAGTGAACTTCAAAGAGCTTTATAGTGGGTATTTTGTTTCCTATGCTTAAACTTTGGTTATGCCATGGCCTTACATGAAAACCAAGAAGTTCTGCCAAGTACAGGAACTTTTTTTTTTTTTTTTTTTATTTGAGAGCGACACACACAGAGAGAAAGACAGATAGAGGGAGAGAGAGAATGGGCGTTCCAGGGCTTCCAGCCTCTGCAAACGAACTCCAGACGCATGCGCCCCCTTGTGCATCTGGCTAACGTGGGACCTGGGGAACCGAACCTCAAACCGGGGTCCTTAGGCTTCACAGGCAAGCACTGAACCGCTAAGCCATCTCTCCAGCCCAACTACAGGAACTTTTTAATATTACACTTGTCTATTTCAGGACATGTAATTAGAAGTCTGATTTTCTATCATGAATATATCCATCTAATTTTTATATATGGTGGCAATTTTCTGAGTACATGAAAATGTCTAGATATCTAGTATCAATTGTGGTGTTTGGTAGCACATTTTTCTAGAATAAGTTTACAAAGATTCTATAGCTCTAGTAATATTTTTAAGCCATAGATTCTTCAAGAATCAGAACATAAGTTTATCTCCAACCAAGATTTTTTTAATATTATGGCTACAAACTATTTATGACTTCGGTTCCTTAGTTCTCAGTAGTCATGTAAACAAAATCCTGTTTACCTTGCATTTAACAGCTGAAGAGTTTAAGACACAAAGAGATGCAAATGCGGGATTAACCTATTATTTAAATGGATACTCCACACTAAATAGGAATAAGACAAAAATCTCCATTCACTCAATATACAATTGTGCCCCATGGATGAAGCATTAGTACAGTAGTGAAGGATGCATTGAGGCAGGACATACTACTAGATCACAAAGTATTGTCTGGTAATGATTGACTTAATTTTCATTCTAGTATCCCATGATAGGTTTTATATCATGTGTGCACTATTATTACAAAAACTAATTTGTGTAAATTTGGTTTATTTGAATACTAACATATTGACATTTTAATGAAGGGAGTAAAAAGCAAATAGAAGGTACAGGAATTAAGATAATCATAATATGCTCATTAAAAGTTTTCTCAAAGGGCGGGAGAGATTGCTCAGTGACTAAAGGCAGTTGCTTAATTTTTGGATAGAGTTTTTTTTCTATTTCTGTGAATAAGGCCATTGTAATTTTAATGGGGATTGCATTAAATGTGTAGATTGCTTTTAGTAAGATTTAAACTTTCACAATATTTATTCTTCTAATCCAAGTACATGGAATGCCTTTTCATTTCCTTGTGTCTTCTGCAATTACTTGCTTCAGTGTTTAAAAGTTCTCATTGGAGAGATCCTTCACTTCCTTAGTTAGGTTTATTCCAAGGGACTTTTTTTTCCCCCCTGAGGCACTTGTGAATGGGAGACATTCCCTGATTTCATCCTCCACATCTTTGTTGTTAAGGTATAGGAAAGCTACTGATTTCTGTGAGTTCATTTTGTATCCTACTATGTTGCTAAAAGTGTTTATCAGCTCTAATAGTTTTCTGGTTGAGACTTTATGATCTTTTATGTATAAAATCATACCCTCTGCAAATAGTGATAATTTTATTTCTTCCTTTCAAAATTGTATTGCATTTATGAGTGACTCTTGCCTTATTGCTATAGCTGAGACTTCCAGCACTATATTAAACGAAACTGGGGACAGTGGACACCATGTTCTTGTTCCTGATTTTAGTGGAAAAGCTTCAAGGATTTTTTTTTTTTCCATTTAGTATTATGTTGGCAATAAGTTTGTCATAAATAGCTTTTGTTATGTTGACATATGTTCTTTCTATTTCAAGTATCTGTAATATTTTAACCATAAAGGGATGTTGGATTTTGTTGAATACCTTTTCTGCATCTATTGAGATGATCATATGATTTTTGCCCTCCAGTTCATTTACATAGTGTATTATATTTATCAGATTTGTGTATATTGAACTATCTCTGCATCCCTGGGATAAAGCCTACTTGGTTGGGGTGAATAAACTTTCTGATATAATCTTGTATGCTGTGCCAATATTTTGTTGAGGATTTTTGCATCTATGGTCATGAGGAAGATTGTTCTGTAATTTTCTTTTTTTCTGTCTTTGTCTGATTTTTGTATCAGGGTAATGCTGGCTTCATAGAAGGAGTTCGGTAGAATTTCTTCCTTTTCTATTTTATGGTAAAGTTTAAGAAACAGTGGTGTGAGTTCTTCCATGAAGTTCTGGTAATATTCACCAGTGAATCCATCTTGTCCTGGACCTTTTTTTGCTTGGATCTCCATACTTGTTGGAAGTCTATTTAAGTGTTTTATCTCATCTTGATTTAATTTTTGTAGGTCATATGAGTCAAGGAAATCATCCATTTCTTTCAGATTTTCAAATTCAGTGGAATATAAATATAAATATATTATTAAATATAAATATATTCTTAAAGTATGTCCTTATAATTTTCTGAATTTCTTTGGCATCTGCTATAATCATGCATTTTTGTTCATTTTTTTTAATTTATTTATTTGAGAGCGACAGACTGAGAGAGAAAGACAGATGGAGGGAGAGAGAGAGAATGGGCACGCCAGGGCTTCCAGCCTCTGCAAATGAACTCCAGATGCTTGTGCCCCCTTGTGCATCTGGCTAACGTGGGACCTGGGGAACCGAGCCTCAAACAAGGGTCCTTAGGCTTCACAGGCAAGCGCTTAACCACTAAGCCATCTCTCCAGCCCTAATCATGCATTTTTAATCTTTAATTTTATTAATTTTTGTCTCTTCTCTCTATCTTCTGGTCAGATTGCTAAGGATTTTATCAGTCTTGTCTACCCACTCAAAGAACCAATGCTTTGTTTCATTGATTCTTTGTATTTTTTTTTTTTTTGCTTCTATTTCATTAATTTCTGGTCTAATCTTTATTAGTTCTTCCTGATTACTGATTTTTGGTTTGTCTTGTTTTTATTTTTCCAGCACATTAAGTTAAATCATTAAATTGTTTACTTGTGAACTCTCTAATTACTTAATATAAGCATGTATAGGTATAAATTTCCCTCTTAGAACACCTTCATTGTGTCCCAAAGCTTTTGGCATGTTGCATTCTCATCCTCATTTGAATCTATGATTTTATTGATTCATTTTTTGATTTCTTCAATGATGCATTTATCATTTAACAGTGTACTGTTTAGTCTTCATGAATTTGCATATGCTCTGTAGTATTTCTTGTTGCTGATTTTCAGTTTAATCCTATGATGATCAGATAGAATAAACGGGATGATTTCAGTTTTCCTGTATTTGTTAAGATTTCCTTTGTCTCCTAATATATGATTTATTTTAGAGAATGTCGCTTGTGCTGCTGAGAAATATATATATATATATATATATATGTGGCAACATTTGGATGGAATGTTCTGCTACGTACATTTGTTCCATGACATCACTTAACCCACATGTCTCTCTGTTTATTTTTTGCTGGGATGACCTGTCAGTTGATGAAAGTGGGGTATTGAAGTCACCCACTACAATTGTTTTTGGTGAGATCTGTAACCTTAAATCTAATAATGTTTGTTTGATGAAATTGGGATCTCCCATGGTAGGTACATATATGTTTAGGATTATAATGTCCTGTTGGAATGTACCTATCATCAGTATAATGTGACCATTTAATCTTTATTCACCAATGTTGGTTTGAAGTCTATTCTGTCAGATATTAGGATAGCAACCCCTGATTGTTTCCTTGGCCTATTTGCTTGAAATACCATTTTCCATCCTCTCACCCTAAGACAGTGTCTATCTTTTACTGAGAGATGAGTTTCCTAGAGTCAACAAGTGGCAGGATCCAGCCTTTTAATCCAGTCTGCAAACCTGTGTCTTTTGGTTGGGGCATTGAGGTCCTTGATTTAAAAGGTTTTGTTATTGTTGCTGCTGGTTTTTTGTTGTTGTTGTTGTTGTTGTTTTAAGCTGCATATGTCCATTTTCTTTCTTTTTTATTTTATTTTAATTTTAATTTTTTTTAAATTTTTATTAGCATTTTCCATGATTATATAAAAAAAATAATCCCATGGTAATTCCCTCCCTCACCCCCCACGACTTTCCCCTTTGTTTGTTTGTTTTTTAAGGTATGTATTTTCTTGCCATTCATCTTGTTTTGTAGTGCTACCTGTTTTCCCTTGCTTGTCTTAACTGTTATTTGAGTGTGGTTTATGTTCCTAGTTCCTCCTGTGTGTGCTTTGCTTTCTCATCAGGGTGAAGAATTACTTCAAGCATTTTTTTTTAAATTTTTTTATTTATTTATTTGAGAGCGACAGACACAGAGAGAAAGACAGATAGAGGGAGAGAGAGAGAGAATGGGTGCGCCAGGGCTTCCAGCCTCTGCAAACGAACTCCAGACGCGTGCGCCCCCTTGTGCATCTGGCTAACGTGGGACCTGGGGAACCGAGCCTCGAACCGGGGTCCTTAGGCTTCACAGGCAAGCGCTTAACCGCTAAGCCATCTCTCCAGCCCTACTTCAAGCATTTTTTGTAGAGCTATCTTAGTTCTCATAAATTTATTTTGTCTCTTTTTGTTGTGGAATGTCCTTATTTCTCCATCAATTTGGATAAATAGCTTTGTAGGATAAATAATCTTTGTTGACAGTTGTTATCTTTTCAACTTGGAATACATCATTCCAAGTTCTTCTAGCTTTTTAAGTTTGTGTAGAGTAATCTGCTGTTATTCTGATGTGCTTGCCTTTGTAGGTAACTTGCTTTTTCTAACTGTTTTCAACATATTTCCTTGGTTTGTGTGTTTGGTAGCTTAATTATAACATGGCTAAGAGAGGTTTTTACCAGGTTTTGTCTATTTGGTTTCTAAAAACTTCTTGTATCTGCATTGCCATTTCTTTCCCAAGTTTGGGAAACTTTTTTTCTATGATTTTGTTGAAAATGTCTACAAAGCCTCTGGATTGAAATTCTTCTCCTTCTGAATTCTTATGTTTGATCTTTTATAAACAGGTAGTTTATAAAGTCAACATCCCTAAGGGTGTGTGTTGCCCTAGACTTTTAATTCTGTCAGCTGGGAGATTGAGAAATCTATTCTGCATTGGGTTCAAAGTCAGCTTGGATCTGAATCATTTCCTGTCCCCAATAATGACAAAAGCAAAACACAAAGGCCCGATGAATCTGAAAGCATCAAAGGCAACAATATTCAATTCCTAAATACAGATAAATTGAAAATTGTAAAGCCAACCAAAAATATGTAAACCATAACCTGCCCTGACATGGAAAGAGATTAGAACTTTCAATGCAGGCTTATATACCTGTATGTTTTAAGTCACCCTCATTACCTTTTTTTTTTTTTTTATTCACTATCTACATCGCGTATACAGCCATGTTGGTACCATCATTAGCCTCTTAACTGTCTTGTCTAGCCATCAGTTATGGGTAAAAGGCAATGTCTCTGTGCATAATGACCCAATATGTGCCTCTAACATTCTTTCTGTCCCCTCGTCTGCAAATTGCCCTGAGCCATCTTGGGTCCATTTTAGGTCTGCTTCAGTAATGAGGCCTTGGAAGCCTCTGTATATCTGGTTTAGAAGGAGTTGAGTATTCTCTGTGTCTGTCTCCTTCACCCTTGGGCTAGTATCAAGTTCACCAAGGAAGCAGCATTCTTGCTCATTTCCCCAAATATTCTTAGTTTCAGCTGGGACCCTATTGTGGTGTGATGGGCTGCTTCTGTCCTTAGAATCTGTATCCATCTGACAAAGAGAAGCAAATTCTCTTAACGGAGAGTTAAGTTAATTCTAGATAAATGGGATAACTTTTTTAGAGAGAATTTAATAGGTGCAGGGTTTCTTGAATCCCATGATATGTCGGAACTTGATAATGGAGAGCGGGCTCATTTTTTGATTCCCAGGTCCAGCTATGGGCTCCATTCCACTGAGCAGATCAGCTAGCCAAACCAAGAACAGTTTGTATCCTACCATGGCTGTGCACCACTATTGCACTTGTGTGAGCATCATGTCAGGTTGGTTGCTGCTGAGTAGCTTAGACCACAAATTGTTTGGGGAGATGTTGGTCATTTTGCCCCAGTCACCAGTAGCACCTTCTGGCACTAGATGAGTGAACTGTCTGGGGACTAACTCTCTTCCATATTCCAGCCATGTCACTACATGTTGTGTACCAACACCATATGGTGTCTTCAGCAGTAGGATCTTACCACTAACCTTTGGTAAGTCATCAAGTACCCTGACAGAAATCTGTCTTCTTTGGGGAAACCTTGTAGGTCTCTCTGATCAATAGCTCATTGTGGATGTTAGCCACATTCTGATACTGGGAGTTACAGGTCAGTGCCCAAGAAGAGAAAGAATAAAAAAGGTAAGTATTATAACAAAGATAGAGAGAAGAGAGAGAAGAGGGAGAGAGAGCAACAAAGAAAAATAGGAGAATATTAAGGTCGGTCTTCATAATAGTCTCTCCAGGGCCTTGTGATTCAGGTGTTCCTTCTAAGGGCCTGATGACAGTCCAACCATTTAGTCTGTCCTTTAGGGTGGAGAATTTTGTGGTACCATTGCCATTTGGGTGCAGTATTTTGTCCCCCCACCCCCTCACTTAACTTCCCCTTCTGCCCCATCAACTTTTTTGTCCAGACCTCAAGATGCCTATTAGGTATGTCAGCATCTTAGGTAGATTCAGGTTAAGAGCCACAGATGAGTGAGACTATGTGACAATTATCTTTCTGTGATTTGGTGAATTCTCTGAGAATGATCTAGTCCAGATTTGACCATTTTTCTTCAAATCTCATGGTGTCATTTTTCCTTACTGCTGTGTAGAATTCCATCATGTACATATACAACATTTTGGTTATCAGTTCGACTAATGATGGACAACTGGGTTGATTCAAGCTCTTACTCAAAGCCAAATATATAATATGACCTTTGGTATTTCCCTCAACTCAATGCATCTCATCTCTACTTCTACCCAAGTAATCTCTTGTTCATTGATTGACAGCTTTTTTTCCCCCCATATTATAGTTATGTTTATTTCCAGATTTTAACTACACAGGAACATTTTCTTGCTGATTTCTTTCTCATGAAAGGAGACCTGATTCATGTACTAGATGAGAGGATTTATCTGTTATCTTTGGATCATAGGCAGTAAAGCTCTTTTGTGGTAAATTGTATTATGACTATAAACATTTTACTGTACATAGCATGTACACTCCACAAGGAATTTCATTGCTTTGTTTATACCAGGATTAGCCATGTGCTATCTTTTTTATGTCTACCCAATGCAGACACTTTATAAAGCAGCAGATGCTACTATGTGCAGTTCTTGCCTTGCTACAAGGTCATAAATACCCTAGGAAGGCATTTCTCTGTTAGTCTGAGAGCCAGAGTAAATTTAGCATGGGCAGTACTTGTATTCAATCTTTAATAGTACTGTGATTTCAGTGAAATATACATTTTTAATATTTTAAGTGAAAAAGAACTTGTGGTTGTTACTGTACTATAACCTAACCTAAGCTGACTGAGGTTCTTCTTAGCTGTGCCTATTATTTGTAATTTACATTTGTACTTAGCATAGCAATGTGAGCATCAAAATGAACCTGATATCTTCTTGTTATCTTGCTATCCACAATGTACCCCTTTAAGTATCTCGGAATGAAATCTTGAATTAAGTATTCTTTCTCTCATTGTCTACCGTTAGTATGTCAGTTATAACTTTATACTAATAAGCTGTTTAAAAAGGCCAGTGTATAAATTTTAGATTTTTCTTACCCATCCAAAAAATAGTAGCTTGTGGTATGAGTTAAATACATAAACTCAGAAAAGTATTGCTCATTTTAAGAAAGCATGGAAAAGACTATGGACCTTCTCAGCTCCATGTTCTAGAGTAGCACGAGTTTTAAAGATGGAAACCACTTTAAGGGAGTGAACATTTTATCCAAAGCCATACACCTGATGTCAGAGACAGAATTTGAATGAATTGGCATCAACTTTCTATATTTCTGTCTTTTATGATCACTCTCAACTCTCTTTAGTCAGACTAGTAGTGGATCATGTTTCTCTGACCTTTTCTCTGGCTTTGAATTTGTCTCTCTCTTCCTTCCTCCTTTCCCAACTCCATCTTTCCCTCTGTCTCTCCCTCCCTGCTTTTTCCCATTCTCTGATTATGGGTTGTTGATAGTATCATCTCCCCACCAACTAGAATACTTATATTTCATGGTAGGATGGGTTGATTCCCTTTGGGGGAAGGAGCAGATACATACAAAAAGGAGAGTTTTCCTTGCTATTTTCATTCTGATATTTCTCATAGGTGAGGTTTCACGAGGCTAGGGTCAAGATATATTCTGTCAGTGGGGGAAAAAAAAAAAACTAACAAGTATCTTAAGATAAATATATGGTTAATTCCTGACACTAGGGATGGAGCATTGGGACAAAACCTTAAATCAAACACCAACTACAGGGTTGGAGATATGGTTTAGTGGTTAAGGAATTTGCCTGCAAAACCAAAGGACCCAGGTTCAATGCCCCAGAACCCATTTAAGCCAGATGCCCAAGGAAACACATGAGTGTAGTTCTTTGACACAGCTGGAGGCCCTGGCATACCCATTCTCTCTCTCTCTCCATCCTTCCCCTCCCTCTTTTTCTTGCTCTCAAATAAACAAGATATATATATATATATATATATGTAGTCACTAACTAAGGGAATAATATGCAATTAGTTGGAATGGAACTCTAAATTTTACTTTTGGTGTTGGTCATTAGGCATTACTATGTTATTTTAATGATTGTCCTACCTCCATTTGTCACATAACTTCATCTCCTACATTAATGATTGAAAAGTTTCTAAAGCAATTTTTACTTCACATTAACTTTTTAAAAAAAATTATTTATTTATTTATTTGAGAGCGACAGACACAGAGAGAAAGACAAAGGGAGAGAGAGAGAATGGGCGCGCCAGGGCTTCCAGCCTCTGCAAACGAACTCCAGACGTGTGCGCCCCCTTGTGCATCTGGCTAACGTGGGACCTGGGGAACCAAGCCTCGAACCGGGGTCCTTAGGCTTCACAGGCAAGCGCTTAACCGCTAAGCCATCTCTCCAGCCCCACATTAACTTTTTATATACTTTTTTTTTTCAAAAAAGAACAGTAAGATGAGTTTTATTTAGGACTGTTATATTAGGTGCATAGATGATTGCTTTAGGTTTGCAGCAGGACACAGTCTCTCGCTCTACTATCATCTTGGAAGACAATTTATTTTACTTATTGTTTTCAGTGTGTTTGTGTGTGTGTGTGTGTGTGTGTGTGTGTGGCATGTGTGCATGTGGATGCAGTGTGTGAATGCAGGTATGTATGTGCTACAGTACAATCATCCCTTTAAAAATTTTTTTCGCTTTTCACTCTTCAATACTACATTCTATCAATGGTTTACATTCCTCATTGTACTTTCTAAGCCCACAATGTTCAGATTTTCCCCAAATACCTCCCATCCCCATTTGCACATACTCAAATTCTTAATTCCAAAGAGAAAGTCATGTCTTCCAGGGAACAAATATTCTGATACCTAGTTTTATATAATTTTTCACTATTTAGAAATACAATAAAATATTCCAATTTGCTTCTATGCTACATATCAATTAGTAATGTATTGTAAATGATCTGTGCTTATGTACCTCAAAAGATTATACAGTTCTTGAGAGTAGAAGTCACATGACATTGTTTACCTCTTATCCTCTTGTTTTTGTAACTCCTAGCCTTTATTTCCTCATGCAGTCATTTATTCATGATATGCAGACATTTATCCTACCCATAACAGTGGGCTAACTCCAGATTGCATGACCCATATACCATTTATTTATTTATTTATTTATTTATTTATTTATTTATTTATTTATTTATTTTTATGATTACATATGGGCAAATTTTGTATATAAACTGCACATGTGGGTGTCATTCTTTCCCTCCTCCCTGTCCCTTTTCTGAAGAGGCCTTCCTCTTTGGGGATGTAGGAATACCTCATGGCAGTTGTGGGTCATGCATTATGGGGGCAGCAATCAATTATGGGGGAGAAGCAATGCCTCTGTGTAATATGTCCCAACTGTGGCTCTAAAAATCTTTCCAACCCCTCTTCTAAAAAGTTTTCTGAGACATGATGAGAGCATTTTAAGTCTCCTTCGGTGATGGACACTTGGATGGGCATCTGGGTCTCTTGTTTGTAGGTGTTGAGTGTCCTCAGTATCTTTCTCCATCACCCATGAGCTGATATCAGCTTAACTAAGAAAGCCACATTCTTGTTCATTTACCCAATTTCTCTGTGGTTTCACCTCTGGCCTGGGTGGAGTGTGTTGGGTCATTTATCTACTCAGGTCCAATTTCCATCTGCATAAGAGAGCAAACTCTCCAATGGAGAGGCAAGTAAGTGCAAGTTATATGGGGTAACCATTATTAATTTGGAGAGAAGTGAAATGGTTTAGACACTCTTATAGTCTAAGGTTAGTGGGAGCTCAACAATGCAAGGCAGAATCATTATCTGGATATGATTCTGTCTTGTTTCCCAGTACCAGATATGGTTTCCTTTCCTGAGCAGATCTGTTAACCAAACCAAGAGCAGTTGGTTAACCACCATGGCTGTATGCCAATATTGCACTTGTGTGAGCATCACATCAATATGTTTGTTTCTGAGTCACTTAGACTTTGAGTTGTGTGGATAGATGTTGGCCACTTTCCCCTGGTAGCTTATTTGGTCCTTCTGGCACTAGATAGGCTAATTGTCTAGGGACTGGCTATCCTCTGGATTCCAACCAGGTCTCTGCATTGTACATGCCAACAGTGTTTGGTGTCTTCAGCAGTAGGGTCTTATCATTAACTTCTGGTAGGAAATAAAGTGCTTTTGTGTGTCTTGGGCGATCCAGTACATCTCTCTGGTCAACAGCTCATTGTAGATATAGACCACATCCTAGTACAGGGAATTACAGGCCAGTGAAAAGGGAAAAGAAAAAATAAAAAGACAGAGACAAAAGAAGAGAAACAGGAGAAATTTGATGTTAGGTTTCTCTCCAGGGCCCTTCAACACAGGTACTACCTCTACGGTCCCCTTGAGGGAGCCACCATTTAGTCTAACATTCAGGATATAGGATTCTATGGTAGCAGTTCAATTTGGGCTCAGTTTTGTGTCCCCCTGCCACACCTTTTCTCTTCCCCCAAGCCCTACCCTCTCTATTGTCCAAGCCTCAGAATGCTATTTGCTTATGTCTACAACTTGGGCTGATACAGGTTAGGAATGCAGATAAGTTACATTATGTGACTGTTGTCTTTCTGTGATTGTGTGAGTTCATGTAGAATGATCTGTTCCATGTTTGACCAATTTTCTACAAATTTCAATGTGTCATATTTTCTTACTTCTGAATGGATTTCCATCATGTAGACATACCACATCTTGGTTATCCATTCATCCAATGATGGGCACCTGGTTTGATTCCAATTTTTGGAGATTATGAATGTCAATTTGAGCAGCTATAAACATGATTGAGCAAATATTTCTGAACTGAGATGTGGAGCTTTCAGGGTAAATGCCAAGTAAGTGAATAACAGGGTCTGTTGGTAACTCTATATTCATCTTTTTCAGGAGTTTCCAAATGGATTTTCACAGTGGTTAAACCAGCTTACATGCCCAACAGGGAATGAGTATTCCTATTTCTCCACAGCCTTGCCAACATTTGCTTTCATTTGATATTTTTAATGTTTGCTATCCTTACTGAGGTAAGGTAGTGGAATCCCTCTCTCTCTCTCTCTTTTATGAGGTAGGATCTTGTTTTAGCCAAGGCTGACCTGCAATTCACTATGTAGTCTCAGGGTGGCTTTGAACTCACTGTGATCCTCCTACCTCTGCCTCCCGAGTGCTGGGATTAAAGGCATGTGCCACCATGCATATAGCTGGTTTTATTTGCAATTCCCTAATGGTTAGGGATGTTGAAAGTTTTCTTAAATGTGTGTTAGCCATTTGTAATTCTTCCTCTGAAAACTCCATAACTCTGCCCCAATTTTGGCGTGAGTTGTTTGATTTTTTTTTTTTTTTAAGGTATGGTCCCACTGTAGCTCAGGCTGAACTGGATTAACTACGTAGTCTCAGCACGTCCTTGAACTCCTATCTCTGCATCCCAAGTACTTGGATTAAAGGCATATGCCACCACACCCAACTTGTTTGATTTTTTTATTGTTTAGTTTTTTGAGTTCTTTGTAGATTCTAGATATTAGGCTTCTGTCAATGCCATAACTGGCAAATATTTTTCTCCCACTCACTTTGTGATTTATTGGCTCTGCTTATGTTATGTTTCTCTGTTCAAAAGCTTTTTACCTTCATGAGATCCCATCGGTTGAATGTTTGTTTAATTTCCTTGGCTGCTGGGGTTTTGTTCAGGAAGTCTTTTCCCAGTCATATATTGTGGAGAGTAATTCCTAGTTTTTCCTACCAGTAGCTGAAGAGTTTCAGGTCTTATATTGAGGTCTTTAATCCATTTGGACTTGATTTTTGTTTATGGGGAAAAAGTGGGTCTAATTTAATTTTTCTACACACATCGCCATTCAATTTGTCCAACACCATTTGTTGAAGATGCTGTCTTATCTCCAGTCTATATTATTGGTACCTTGGTTGAAGTTCAAGCAGCTGTAGTTGGCTACCCTAAGGTCTGGGTCTTCAATTCCATTCCATTGGTCTATGTTTCTATATTTATTGCAGTGCAATTCTGTTTTTGTCACTATGGCTGTATAATATAGCTTTAGATCAGGTACGGTGATACCACCAGAATTGTTTCTTTTGCTGAGGATATGTTTGGATATCTGAGGCCTTCTGCCATTCCATATGAATTTTGAGATCATTGTTTTTCAGTCTCTGTGAAGAATGATGCTTCTATTTTTATTAGTATTACAATAAATACGTGTAATGCTTTTGGTAGAATTGCTGTTTTCACAATATTAATACTACCTATTAATATATATATAGGATTATGTCATCTGTGAATAGGGCTAATTTGATTTATTAATTTCCCACTTGAAAACATTTTATTTATATTTACTGTCTCATTTCTTGGGCTAGTACTTCTAGTAATATGTTGAAGAGCAGTAGTTAGTAAGGGCACCCCTGTCTTGTTCCCGATTTCAGTTGGAACTCATTGAGTTTTTCCTCATTAAATATCTGGGCTTTAGGAGATTTATATATAGCCCATTGTGTTGAGATATAAACCCTGCATGACTATTCTTTACAGGATTTTAATTATAAAGTGCTGTTATATTTTGTCAAAAGCCTTCTCTGCATCAATTGAGATGATTATATGGTTCTTATGGTTCAGTTTATTTATGTGGCGTATTACATTGACTGATTTCCATATGTAAATCCATCCCTGCATCCCTGGGATGAACCCTACCTGATCAAGGTGGTAATGCTTTTGATGTGTTGTTGAATTGCAAGGATTTTGTTCAGGATGTTTGCATCTAAGTTTATTAAGGATATAAGATTATACTTTTATTTCCTTGTTGCATCTCTGTCTTGTTTTGGCAATACAGTTATGCTAGCTTCAAAAAAGGAGTCAGGGAAAATTCCCTGGTCTCCACTTATGCGGAATAGTTTGAGAATAAATGGTTTCAGTTCTTCTATGAAGGTGTGATAGAGTTCCGCTGAGAAGCCATTCAGTCCTGGACTTTTTCTTTTGGGGGAGGTTTTTGATTACCTTTTCAAACTCCATGGATGTTATAGGTTTGTTTAGGAGATTAATCTATTCTTACTTCAGGTTTGGTAGGTGGTATATGTCTAGGAATCCATCCATTCATCCATGTTATTTAAATTTGTGGAGTAGAGGTTTTGGAAGTATGCCCTGTTGATTCTTCCAATGTCATTGAAGTGTGTTGTGATCTTTCTTTTTCTGTTTCTGATTTTGTTAACTTGAGACTTCTTCTTCTTCTCCTTCTTCTTCTTCCTCCTCCTCCTCCTCCTTCTCCTCCTCCTCCTCCTCCTCCTCTTCTTCTTCTTCTTCTTCTTCTTCTTCTTTTTATTTTGCTTGATCAGTTTGGGCATGGGTTTGTCAATCTTCTTTTTTTTCTTCCTTCAACAAACTAGCTATTTGTTTAATCCATTTTTAAGTTTGTTTTCTTAGTTTCCAATTCATTAGTTTCTGCTCTAATCTTGCTTATTTCTTTCCATATGAAGCTCTTTAGGTTGGATTCTTCTTGTATTTCCTGTGCCTTTAGGGGGACAGTCAGTTTATGGGTTTTCAATCTCTATGTCTTTGTAATGAAGGCACTTATGGCTATGAAGTTTCCCATTATGACAGCCTTTATTGAATCCCATAAGTTTTGGTAGGTTGTGTTTTCATTATCATTCAAATCTAGGAATTTTACAGTTTATTTTTTGATTTCTTCCATGAACCAGTCATTATTTAAAAGTGTGTTGTTCAGTCTACAGGGGTTTGTGAAGTTTTTGGTGTGTCTCTTGCTATTTATTTCTAGCTTTAAACCATTATGATCTGGCATGATGTAGGGAGTTGCTTCAATTTTCAAGACTTTATGAAGGCATTCTTTGTGGCCTAATATATGGTCAATTTTGGCGAAGGTTCCATCGGCTGCTGAGAGGAATGTGTATTCTGTAGAGTAGGGGTGGAAAGCTCTGTAGATATCCGATAGGTCTAGTTGATCTATAATATTGTTGAGCTCTACCATTTCCCTGTTGATTTTCTACTTGGATGATATGTCTGTTGATGATAGTGGAGTATGGAAGTCTCAAACTATGATGGTGTTGGTGTGTATTTCTGTTTTATGTTCAAGTAGGTTTTGTTTTATATACTGTGTTACCCCTGTGTTTGGTGCATATATATTTGTGATTATTGTTTGTTCATGTTGGATCATTCCCTTGATGAATAAGAAGTGGTCTTCTTTGTCCTTTTTGATTATTTTTGTTCTTAAGTCAATTTTATCAGATATTAATATAGGAACACTCACTTTTTTTTAAGTTCCATTTGCCTGGAATATCATTTCCCAACCTTTCACCCTGGTGAAGTGTCTATATTTAATTGTGAGATGGGTTTCTTGAAGACAGCAGATAGAATGGTCCAGTTTTTTTTATCTATCCTGATAATCTGTGTCTTTTGATGGGTGAGTTGAGACCATTAAGGTTATTAACAGTAACTATTAAGGTTATTACTCTGAGCTTTGAATTAGTCACTGCTATGATGAGGTGTTTTATGGGGTTGGGTTCTTACTTATGTTATGTACTGTTTTGAGCCTGGTCTAATTTGGTTATTGTCATCTCCTTGCTGGATCTTGTGATTGGTTGTTTGACTGTTCTGTGTGGAGTATTCCTTCAAGTATTCTCTGTAGGTTTGGCTTTGTATTCATGTAATCATGGAGTTGACATTTTTTCATGTAAAGTTTTTCTTTCACCATATACTATGAGGCATCCTTTTGCTGGGTAAAGTAGTTTGGGTGGAAAGCAATAGTTTTTTAGACTTTGAAGTGTTCCATTCAGGCCCTTCTGGCTTTCAGGGTTTCCATAGAGAAATATGATCTTATTCTAATGGTATTACCTTTGTATGTTGTGAATTGTTTCTTTCTTGCTGCTTTTAACACTCTCAATTCATTTTCATTGTTAAGAAGTTCAGCTATGATTTGTCTTGGAGAGTTTCTTCTTTGATCATGACTGTTTAGTGTTCTGTGGTATTCT
Source organism: Jaculus jaculus (assembly GCF_020740685.1). Taxonomy (NCBI): domain Eukaryota; kingdom Metazoa; phylum Chordata; class Mammalia; order Rodentia; family Dipodidae; genus Jaculus; species Jaculus jaculus. The sequence goes on from NC_059125.1 coordinate 91,199,949, forward strand.
TGTATCTGAATGAATCTTTTGCAAGATTTGTAAAACTTTCTTCATTAATTTTGTTGTGTGTTCTCTCTGCCTTGGGTCTGGATTTCCTCTTCTTCTGATATACAGATGATCCACGTGTTTGGTTATGTTAGAGTGTCCCATAGTTCCCTCGTATTCTGTTCACTTAATTTTTTGACCTTAACAAAGTTTTTGGTCTCCCAATCCACTTCTTCTGTCTTATCTTCCAGGTCAGAGGTTCTGTCTTCCACATGAGTAACTGTTCGTGAATGGTTATACAGAGCTTTTTTACAAATTCTTTTTTTTTTTTTTTTGGTTTTGTTTCGGTTTTTGTTTTCTGCTGTGTAATTTTGTATCATGCCCATCTGTTTTTTGAGGTATTCTTTCAGTTTGAATTCTGATTTTCTTGATGCTTCTTGTAATTCATTCTTCCATTGAATTAAGTCTCCATGAAGCTTAATCAACCCATTGTTTAGCTCTTCCATTTCTTGACTTACCTTCAATTTATTCATATCTCTTTGGAGGTTTCTAACATTTTCTTCAATCAAGTTAAGCCTACTCTGAAAAGCTAAACACACTAGGAGATGATTCTGTTCAATTTAATTGATATGATTGCTGGTTCATTGATAGTTTTCTTCCAATTCAGGGATTTTTTTTTTTTTTGTCAGTCTCATTTGTTGTTGTGTTTTTATTTTGGGAATAAATTTCTGTTGATTTCTCTATGATATCATTGGAGCCTTCTGCCTAACCATTTTAGGAAAACACTTTATTTTACTGAGGAGGGAGCAAGCAAGGTATTGTCCTTTGGCTCATTCATCCTGTGTCTCAGGTGAACAGGGATGTTTTTACCTAGAGACCAGTCAAGATACCAGAGCAAAAGGTTGCTTCCACACCTCACACAGGGGTCAGGCCACCCTGAGCAAGGCACAATGGGACCTACCAGTTCCAGGCCACTAGGAGGAGCAAGGCAACTGAGATCTGGCCTACTTTGTGCTACATCCCCCAGGACACAAGCCAGTACAGCCAACCCACACTGGGGAGGTGGGTGGAGCCCAGTTACAGGGGCCTGGTGACTCACTCCAAACCACCATGCCTGCTTACACACTGTCCACACAAGGAACTCAGGCCTTGGAGGTGGGAAGGGTCCAGAAATGGGTCCATCCTACTCACTCTAGACTGCAGGGCCTGCCCACACACTGTCCTTTCAAGGAACTCAGACCTGGGAGGAGGCCGTAGGAACCCAGCAGTGGGTCTGTCCTACTCACTCCAGACCACCAGACCAGCCCACATACTGTCTGCAAGGAACATAGATCAGGGTAGTGGAAGGAGCCCAGAAATGGGTCCCATGTACTCACTTCAGACTGCAGTGCTTGTTCACACACTGACTGTGCAAAGAACTCAGACAAGTGAGGTGGGCAGAGTCCAGAAATGGGTCTGGCCTACTCACTCCAGACAGCTGTGCCTGCCCACACACTGACTGTACAAGGAACTCAGACTCAGGCCCAGTCATTTATTTATTTAACATTAGTAAGCAAATGAAAGTAAGTGTCTACACTCATGGAGCTACTATAGACTAGGATAAATATAACTAGTAAGTCTTTAAATACTTGCTGAATAAGCATTAATCTTTCATAAATTTATTTGTCATCTTACTTCGTATAAGCCACTAATATCAAATACCTTAGACTTATAGTATAATTCAGAAGAAACAAAACTTTAATGTGAACAAGCTTGGATGCTAGGAAGTTGAAGATCAAGGTGCTAGTAGGTCTTATGTCTGATGTTACTCATAGATAGCTTATTCTGTGTCTGTTTTGGCCAGAAGGGATGGGCTAAGAAAACAGGATTCCTCATGTCTCTTTTATAAAGGCTGTAATACCACGCATGACATTTGAGCCTTCTTGATTTAATCCTACCAAAATGGGGAATATATTCTAACATGTATTATGGGAGTATTTCTATTTTCAGACCACAGTTCTTGTCTCTGCTAAAATGGATAACCCTTAAAATAATAAGAAATATTAAATTTATATTTAAAAATCACACCAAAATGAATGTAAGGGCCTGTAAGATTAATATTTGTAAACCAAAAACTTCAGACTCTATAAATGAAATGAAAGTTGATATACTTTAAAGTATATATTAAAAAAAAAAACTATTTAAATATATTTTCAAGAAAAACCATCCATGCATGGGGGAACAACTTTACACTATGGACAGTGATTATTCCAGAAGTTATATGGTACAGGATCAGCATCCCAAGATGGAATCAGGAATACTCTGTACAGAAAATGTTCCTGATTAGCTCCAGTATTCCAGTGAAAGTTTATGGGTCCTAGGACTTTATTCTTTCACATTAAAACATTAATTATATAAGACAAGAGAGATTTCTCAGTGGTTATGGTGCTTGCCTGTGAAGCCTAAGGACCCACGTTTTGTTCTCTAGTACCTACATAAACCAGAAGCATAAGGTGGTGGCACTCGCAAATGGAGTCCATTTCAAATGACAAGGGGTCTTGGATCACCCATTCTTTCTCTCTCTCTTTGTTTTAAATAAATAACTAAATAAATAAAAACCTTTTTAAAAATTAAAAAAAAAATATTAATTACTGGGCTGGAAAGATTGCTTAGCTGTTAAGGTGCTTACCTGCAAAGCCAAAGGACCGAGATTCATTTCCCCAGGACCCACGTACACCAGATGCACAAAGTGGCACATGCGTCTGGAATTTGTTTGCAGTGGCTTGAGACCTTGGCATGCCCATTCTTTCTCTCTCTCTTCCTCTCTCTCTCTCTCTCTCTCTTCCTCTCTCTCTCTCTCTCTCTCTCTCTCTGACTCTCTCGCATATAAATGAATAAATAAAAATAAAATTTAAAAACATTAACTATAATGGTAAAAAGGCAAATTGAGCTCTTAGAGGGAAATCAAATTGCAGCTCTAGTTTGATAAGTGCAAGCTATAAAATCAGCAACATAGAGACAGCTACAAATAATGATTTTTATAGGCAATTCAATTCTTGCCTTTGAGCCTAACTAATTTTGATAGCTTTGACAATTGTTCTTCTAGCTAATCTTGAATAATCTAAATTAAAACCAGCTCTAAAATTATCAAAGTCTCATGTGAAGCTTGCTAATCTCATGATTACTAGGCAACAATATATCCTTAGACCTTGGGGGCATGGCAAACCCTACCATAAAGTTCAATATTGGGTAACACATCTAGGTAGGTAGATAGGTATGTAGGTAGCAAGGCTGTCACAAAAATGCTACTGTCACTAGGTGTCAATGCATGCTATCCTTGCGTCTTCCTATGTATGGTCCTAGCATTTTGTAAATATTTCTCTGTTTACTTATAATTCATATATCAATTATCTGACTGCCTTGGCCACTAAATTGAATGTGCATTAAGAGATAGATCTGAGTCCTTTTGTCTCTAGCAATTACTATTATGTCTGACCAAATCCTTAAATAAATATTTTATGACTAAATAAGTGAATAAAGGAAATAATGAATGAATGAGTGAGTGAATGAAACAGAAAATTTCATGTGCCAGGTAGTAATGCTTTAATAATAGAGATCATTTTAGATAATCATAAAGAGGTTTTATTCAATTTGACCTTCAATAATGACTAGCTAATTAGAAACTCATTTATTTCCTGATTTTAAACTGCCAATTTTACAAACCTATCATTTACTTTTGAACAAGCTTGGGAAGGGGCCAGAGACTTTGTGTTTCCAACTTCTAAGATGACACTGATGTTGCTGGTCATGCAGAAACACTGGCTTACTGTGATGGAATCTCAAGATTATCCCCCCTAGGCCAAAGAGAATAGCAGAGCATGAAAGGAGGAAGAAAGAAAAAAGGGACTAAGAATAGCTTGAAGGCAAGCTACACTTTACAAATTTTCTGAAGTCCTGAACTAGTGAGCAGAAATCTTTGAAGTATAATGCATAGTTGTGGAATTGGCACACTGCATTCACCTTGGGAATGGAAAATACGACTTTCTAAATACAATATTCTTTACACCTTAAGAGAGAATTTCAGTAAATGGGATAAATGCTTATTTAACAACTTATAAATATAGCATTCTTTTCAAGTCATTTGGCCTTTAAAATCTGTGATTGCATTTTTGTCCAACAATAAGAGACTATTTTGTGCTATTTTCCCCATGAGTACTGCTCTTATTACTTAATATTTATTAAGTAGCCAACATAGTGGCTTTATTCTAACAGAAGAGGTTTTTCTTCTTTACATTTGTGTGCTAAATAGGATTTTCCATCTGCCTGTCAAACTGAAACCACATTAAACTACACAGAACAACCTGAAGCAGACCAGGGTATAGGAATCAATGCCCACGTTTCTACATTTAGGAAAACCCAGAACAACAAAGCAAACATTTCCTCCTTTTAACTCAAACCTAATGTATCTATTAGGAATGCAGTTGCAAAGGCATGCAATCAATTAAACAGGTCACACACTGATGAGCCTTAAGATTTATGTTAGAAGTGAAACATAGTAACATATCATGTCAAATGGAAGCAGGAGTCCCTGTTTAAAGGAAGATAAATCAGACTCTGAAGGTAATAATATTTAGAAATATCATTTTAAAGAGACACTATGCATGCTGAATTCAATAAATTGAAGAGAAGAATTGTAATTGTGCTAAAGGGTGAAACAGAGAATATAAAGACTGAAAAATTTAATAGAAAAGAGTTCTGCTTTATAACACAGATTAGGAAACTGCAAGGACAGAATTCATAGTCCTCATTTTTGTGATTAAAACAAGAAAAATTATTTCATAATAACAATTATAGAAGCCTAAATATAATGATTTCTAGACCAAACGTATAAAAAAGGAACGACAGCACAAAATATGTCAGCAGAATAATGGAAAGAGAAAGCCTAGTGTCTGACATTGAATGAGTCATGCTACCATATTCTTCAAAGCCCATGAAACCTTGTAGAGGAAGTAAATATGAGTGTTGCTGTCATAGTTAGCTGAGAACTTTCTATAGGAAGATGACTGTAGACACTGAGGAGAGTCAAAATTCATCAAAGCAGAAACTAAGAGGCTGTCAAGAGCCCAACTCAATAGAGCACTTCTAACATGCCCTACATGGCTCACAGAACATTGAGTAAGAGGGGGCAGAAAGAATGTAAGAATCACAGGATAGAAAAGGGACTGTGAGGCATTGTTCTCCCACAGGAACCAACTCCTGCTTCTACGACCCCAGAGTGATTATGTATACCCCCACTAAAAGAGCCTTTAGTGGAAAAAAGGGCAGGGGAGAAGGGAGATAAGAGGATAAACTAATGGGCATCTGATCAATTTTGAATATGTTCATATTTTAAAGTTCCCAATAAAAATAATTTTTTTCTTAGTGTACTTTTTTAAATTTTTATTAGCATTTTTCATGATTATAAAAAAATCCCGTGTTAATACCCTCCTCCCCCCACTTTCTCCTTTGAAATTCCATTCTCCATCATATTACCTCCCCATAACAATCATGGTACTTACATATATACAATATCAACCTATTAAGTACCCTCCTCCCTTCCTTTCCCTTCCCTTTATGTCTCCTTTTTAATTTATTGGCCTCTGCTACTAAGTATTTTCATTCTCATGCATAAGACCAGTCATCTGTAGCTAGGATCCACATATGAGAGAGAACATGTGGCCTTTGGCTTTCTGGGCCTGAGTTACCTCACTTAGTATAATCCATTCCAGGTCCATCCATTTTTCTGCAAATTTCATAACTTCATTTTTCTTTACTCCTGAGTAGAACTCCATTGTATAAATGTGTCACATCTTCATTATCCACTCATCAGTTGAGGGACATCTAGGCTGGTTCCATTTCCCAGCTATTATAAATTGAGCAGCAATAAACATGGTTGAGCACGTACTTCTAAAGAAATGAGTTGAGTCCTTTGGATATATGCCTAGGAGTACTATAGCTGGGTCGTATGTTAGATCAATCTTTAGCTGTTTTAGGAACCTCCACACTGATTTCCACAATGGCTGGACCAGACTGCATTCTCACCGGGAGTGTAGAAGGGTCCCTCTTTTTCCACATCCCTGCCAACATTTATAATCATTTGTTTTCATGATGGTGGCCAATCTGACAGGAGTGAGGTGGAATCTCAATGTAGTTTTAATCTGCATTTCCCTGATGACTAGTGACATAGAACATTTTTTTAGATGCTTATATGCCATTCGTATTTCTTCCTCTGAGAATGCTCTATTTAGCTCCATAGCCCATTTTTTGACTGGCTTGTTTGATTCCTTATTATTTAACTTTTAGAGATCTTTGTATATCCTAGATATTAATCCTCTATCAGATATATAGCTGGCGAAGATTTTTTCCCATTCTGTAGGTTGCCTCTTTGCTTTTTTCACTGTGTCCTTTGCAGTGCAAGATCTTTGTAATTTCATGAGGTCCCAGTGATTAATCTGTGGCTTTATTGCCTGAGCAACTGGGGTTGTATTCAGAAAGTCTTTGCCAAGACCAATATGTTGAAGAGTTTCCCCTACTTTTTCCTCTAGCAGTTTCAGAGTTTCTGGTCTGATGTTAAGGTCTTTAATCCATTTGGACTTAATTCTTGTGCATGGCGAGAGAAAAGAATCTATTTTCATCCTTCTGCAGATATTTATCCAGTTTTCCCAACACCATTTGCTGAAGAGGCTGTCTTTTCTCCAATGAGTATTTTGGGCATTTTTATCAAATATCAGGTGGCTTTAGCTACTTGGGCTTACATCTGGGTCCTCTATTCTGTTCCACTGATCTACATGTCTGTTTTTGTGCCAGTACCATGCTGTTTTTGTTACTATGGCTCTGTAGTATAGGTTAAAATCAGGTATGGTGATACCACCAGCCTCTTTTTTGTTGCTCAGTATTATTTTAGATATTTGAGGTTTTTGTGATTCCAAATGAAATTTTGGATTGTTTTTTCTATTTCCATGAAGAATGCTTTCGGAATTTTGATAGAGATTGCATTAAATGTGTAGATTGCTTTTGGTAAGTTTGCCATTTTAACAATATTGATTCTTCCAATCCAGGAACAGGGGATGTTTCTCCACTTTCTAGTGTCTTCTGCAATTTCTCGCTTGAGTGTTTTAAAGTTCTCATTGTAGAGATTCTTTACTTCCTTGGTTAGGTTTATTCCAAGGTACTTTATTTATTTATTTTCTTGATGCAGTTGTGAATGGGAGTGATTCTCTGATTTCCTCCTCTGTGTGTTTGTTGTTAGCATATATGAAGGCTACTGATTTCTGTGTATTTATTTTGTATCCTGCTACATAGCTGTAGGTTTTGATCAGCTCTAACAGTTTGCTAGTAGAGTTTTTAGGGTCCTTTATGTATAGAATCATGTCATCTGCAAATAATGATAACTTCATCTCTTCCTTTCCAATTTGGATCCCTTTTATGTGTGTCTCTTGCCTTATTGCTATGGCTAAGACTTCTAAAACTATATTAAATAAAAGTGGGGACAGTGGACATCCTTGTCTTGTTCCTGATTTTATTAGAAAAGCTTCCAGTTTTTCCCCATTTAGTAGTATGTTGGCTGCAGGCTTGTCATAAATAGCTTTTATTATATTGAGATATGTTCCTTCTATTCCCAGTCTCTTAGGACTTTAATCATGAAGGGATGTTGGATTTTGTCAAATGCTTTCTCTGTGTCCAATGAGATGATCATGTGATTTTTGCCCTTCAACCCATTTATATAATGTATAACATTTACAGATTTGCGTATATTGAACCATGCCTGCATCTTTGGAATAAAGCCTACTTTGTCAGGGTGAATGATCTTTTTGATATACTCTTGTATTCTGTTTGCCAATACTTTGTTGAGAATTTTTGCATCTATGTTCATGAGGGAGATTGGTCTGTAATTTTCTTTTTTTGTTCTATCTTTGCCTGGTTTTGGTATCAGGGCGATGCTACCCTCATAGAAGGAGTTTGGTAGAATTCCTCCTTTTTTTTTTTTTTTCAAGGTAGGGTCTCACTCTGGTCCAGGCTGACATGGAATTAACTCTGTAGTCTCAGGGTGGCCTTGAACTCATGGCGATCCTCCTACCTCTGCCTCCCGAGTGCTGGGATTAAAGGCGTGCACCACCACGCCCGGCTAGAAATCCTTCTTTTTCTATTTCCTGGAAAAGCTTAAGAAGCAATGGTGTTAGCTCTTCCTTGAAGGTCTGGTAAAATTCAGCAGTGAATCAATCTGGGCCTGGGCATTTTTTAGTTTGGAGATTATTGGTAACTGTTCGGATCTCCATGTTTGTTATAGGTGTATTTAAGTGATTAATCTCATTTTGATTTAATTTAGGTAGGTCATATAAATCAAGGAAATCATCCATTTCTTTCAGATTTTCATACTTTGTGGAGTATATGCATCTATAGTATGTCCCTATGATTTTTTGAATTTCTCTGGAATCTGTTGTGATGTTACCTTTTTCATCTCTGATTTTATTAATTTGTGTCCCTTCTCTCTTTCTATTGGTCAGATTTGCTAAGGGTTTATCAATCTTGTTTATCCTTTCAAAGAACCAACTCTTTGTTTCATTAATTCTTTGGATTGTTTTTTTTTTTTTTTGTTTCTATTTCATTTATTTCTGCCCTAATCTTTATTATTTCTTCCCACCTACTGATTTTTGGTTTGCCTTGTTCTTCTTTTTCCAAGGCTTTAAGGTGAAGCATTAGGTCGTTTACTTGCGACCTTTCTAATTTCTTAATATAGGCACTTAAGGCTATAAATTTGCCTCTTAGAACTGCCTTTAATGTGTCCCAGAGATTTTGATATGTTGTGTTCTCATTATCATTTGATACCATAAATTTTTTGATTTCCTTCTTGATTTCTTCATTCACACATTCATCATTTAGTAGTGTATTTTTTAGTTTCCATGATTTTGTGTATGCTCTATAGCCTTTCTTGCTATTGATTTGTAGTTTAATTCCACTGTGGTCAGATAGAATGCAAGAAATTATTTCAATTTTCCTGAATTTTTGAAGATTTGCTTTGTGTCCTAATATATGGTCTATTTTAGAGAATGTTCCATGTGCTGCTGAAAAGAATGTATATTCTGCAGCCTTTGGATGAAATGTCCTGTATATATCTGTTAGGTCCATTCCTTCAATGACCTCATTTAGTCCTGATGCCTCTCTGCTTATTTTTTCCTGGGATGACCTGTCAATTGATGAGAGTGGGTTGTTAAAGTCACCCACCACCACTGTCTTTGGAGTTATCTGTGACCTTAGTTCTAATAGTGTTTGTTTGATGAATTTTGTAGCTCCCATGTTAGGTGCATATATGTTTAAGATTGTAATGTCCTCCTGTTGGAGTGTGCCCTTAATCAGTATAAAGTGACCTTCTTTATCTTTCTTGACTAACGTTGGACTAAAGTCTACCTTGTCAGATATTAGGATAGCAACCCCTGCTTGTTTTCTAGGCCCATTTGCTTGAAACACCGTCTTCCAACCTTTCACCCTAAGATAATGTCTATCCTTTGTAGAAAGGTGTGTTTCTTGTAGAGAACAAATTGTAGGATCCTGCTTTTTGACCCAGTCTGCAAACCTATGTCTTTTCGTTGGGGCATTGAGGCTGTGAGTATTAAGAGATATTATTGAAAGGTGTGTATTTATGTTTGCCATTTTTGTGTGTGTGTGTCTGTGTGGTTCCGGTTCTACCTGTGCTCTCTTGTGTTAACTAGTATTTGAGTATTGCTTATTTTTGCTAGGTTCCTTATATGTGTGCTTTTCCTTTTGTTCAGCATGGAGGATTCTATCAAGTATTTTCTGGAGATCTGGTTTTATCTTCAAATACTCCTTTAACCTGCTTTTGTCATGGAATGCCCTTATTTCTCCATCTATTTGAATGGATAACGTTGCAGGATAAAGTAACCTTGGTTGACAGTTTTTATCTTTCAGAACTTGGAGTATATCACTCCAAGTCCTTCTGGCTTTAAAAGCTTGTGTTGAATAATCTGCTGTAATCCTGATGGGCTTGCTTTTGTAGGTAACTTGATTTTTCTAACTGCTTTAAGTATTTTTTCCTTGGTTTGTGTGTTTGGTAGTTTGATTATAATATGACGAGGAGAGTTTCTTTCCAGGTTTTGTCTGGCTGGGGTTCTAATGCTTCCTGTATCTGCATTGGCACCTCTTTCCCAATTTGGGGGAAACTTTCTTCTATGATTTTGTTGAAGACACCTACTATCCCTTTGGAGTGGAATTCTTCTCCTTCTACTATGCCCTGAATTCTTATATTGGATGTTTTCATAGTGTTCCTAATATCTTGAAATTCCCACTCATACTTTTCTATACGGTTGTCTTTCTCTTTGTTGGACTGTATTATATCTGCCACCTGGTCTTCTAGCTTAGATATTCTGTCCTCTCCTTCATCCATTCTACTGGCGAGGTTTTCTACAGAGTTTTTTAATTCATTAACTGTGTTCTTCATTGCTAGTAATTCTGACTGGTTTTTCTTTATTATTTCTATTTCCTTATTTATGTCTTGTATTGCCTTCTTTATTTCATGAAATTGGTGTCCTGCATCTTCTTTGACTCATTTGATTTCCTCTTTAAGTTCCTCTTTGACTCCTTTGATTTGTTCTCTGACTTCTTTGAACATATTTACAATCATTCTTTTGAAATCTTTCTCAGGCATTTCCTGTAACTTATTCTCACTCGAGGTCATTTCTGATGCATTAATACTTTTAGGTGTATTTATATCGTCTTACCTTTTAGTGTTCCTTGTGTTATAATGTATATATTTTTGCATCTTGGATTAAGTTAATGCTTGGATTTTCTAGCTAGCTGGGTATTCGTAGCTGTATCAGTTGATCTGATGTTATATATTTTCAGGGTAGGAGCTTAAGGTGTTAGGTGTGGCTCTTAAGACTCTCAGAGTATCTACAAAGGTGCTCCTACGGGTTGAGTTTCCTTGCTATGGGAGTATTCAAATAGGCTGAGTGGAATAAAATACAGGTAGATTCTAAATCTTAACTAAACACTGTACCCATTCAATCAAAAACAGCCCCAATTATGTATGCCAGAGTATTTATTATTACAACCATATCCTCTATCAACATAGAGGTTTAGATTTCTGGTCTGTTGTGGGATCCAAGTCAGCTTGTGACCAAGTGAGACCCTTTCCTGGTGTAATCCCAGTTACCTTGGATGATTTTGGTCTCAATAAAGTTGCTGCCTGGTCATTGGGCTGCTGTTCTGATTTCTGGAGCTGGGCACTGGCTTTTCCTGTGGGGCAAACCAAGCCTGGCAAGTGTGGCCCTGCAGATCAGTACCCCTGCTGCTGGAACTGCTGCTGGTAAAGCTGCCTCTGATGGGTCTGTCAGCTGCTAAAGCTGCTGCTGCTGGGCCCACCACTGCTGCTGCTGTAGCTGCCACTTCTGGAGCCACTGCTGCTGCTGAAGCTGCTGCTGCTGGGTCTGCTGCTGTTGGGGCCTCTGTTACCAGTGTGGAGCTGCTGGGTCCCGCTGTCGCCCCAAGTTCATGTGGCCAGGTCCCAGGACCGCTGCTCTGTTCACCGGAGCTGGGTTCAGGCGGTGGGGGAGGGGAGGGAGCCGCAGCTGCTCTGGATCTCTCGCTGCTCCACATGTTCCTCTACCTTGCAGTCTGCTCCTCCGTTGCTCACTGCCGCTCTCCCTTCAGGTGTCCTGAGTTGTGGAGAGTGCCGGTGTGAGGGGAAGCTCCTGCACCTGGCTTGTCCTGTGGCTGGAGCTGAGTATGGCGGCTTTCTGCTGTGCCACCGCTGCTGCCGCTGCAGTTGGTGGAGCTGCCAGGGCCGCTTTTGCTGGCCTGTGCAGGCTCTGGATGCTCTGGATCCCTTCTACTTCTCTGCTGCTGCTTCAATTTCCTATACACCTCACTTTTTAGTAAAAGTGTGTATTTTGCTGGTGTTTTTTGGTCTTTTTCCCCCCAGGCTGCTTTGGCGTGTTACCTACGCCGCCATCTTATCCAGAAGTCCCAGTAAAAATATTTTTTAAAAATGTCTTCAGATATTTTATGCACTTTCCCCTTTCCTCCCTTGATTCTTCTCTACCAAATGAGTAGATTAATAAAAAATGGGGGGAAAAAAGGATTATTTTTGCATTGCTGAAGTTTGAATTTATGGTCATACATACATTAGGGAATGTTCTTTCAGTGAACTTCATTTCAACACCTGAAAACATTTCTTTTTTGTTTTTTCAAGGTAGGGTCTCGCTGTAACCCAGGCTGACCCAGAATGCACTATGTAGTCTCAGTGTGTCCTCTAATTCATGGCGATCCTCCTGCCTCTGCCTCCCATGTGCTGGAATTAAAGGTGTGTGCCACCACTCCTGGCTCCTGAAATCATCTTTTCTTTGCAGAACTGTTACTTAAATTATTTGACATTTACATCCTACTATGGAAATATTGGTATATATAGTATTCAATGTATGACAATTTTTCAATTATTTATATGATATAGCCAAATGAATTTCAAAACTGTAATCAATATTTTTAAACACATCCTTACAAGCTCCTTTTACATTTTTTATTAGTTATGTACACAGTGTGTATACAGCCATGTTGGTATCATCTTAAGCCTCCCCCATCGCCCCCATCTGAAAGTACCCTCCTCATTGGGGAATGTGTGTCTTGTATTGTGGGCATAGCCACCAGTTATGGGGAAGAGGCAATGTGCATAATGCCCCAAGTTGTGGCTCTAACAATCTTTCCAGCCCTTCTTCCACGAATTTCTCTCATCCATGTTAGGTTTATTTTAGGTCTACTTCAGTGATGAGGTTTTGGGAGCCTCTATGTCTCTAGATGACTGGTTTGGTAGGAGTTGAGTGTTCTCTGTGTTTATCTCCTTCACCCTTGTGCTGGTACCAGGCTCAAAAAGAAAGCAGCACTCTTTCTCATTTCCCCAGTTACTCTATGGTTACAGCTGGGGCCCTGGTGAAGTGTGGTGGGCTGATTCCCTCCTCAGGATCTGCATCCATTTGAAAAAAGAGAAGAAAATTCTCTAATGGAGATTGAAGTCAGCACCAGATAAATGGAATAACTATTATTATTTTAGAGGGAATTTAATAGGTATAGACCTCCCCCCTATAGCCCACAATTGGTGGGAGTTTGATATTGGAGAATGGGCTCGTTTCTTTGACATTTCAAATGTGTCTCATCACTTACACCCCTGTCTTTTTACTTTTTTCTTTTTTTACTATATCCGGTTAAAGCAGTGCAGAGTATTACACAAAAAATTAATAATTTCATTAGTAGAGTTATGTCTTATTTACATCTTTGGTCATGTTTCTAGTGTATCTAAAAGCACATATTTATATTTTTATTTAATTTTATTTTAAAAGGTAAATTATTTATCCAAATGATATAAAGATAAGCATCTATATTCTTCTCCTCCACCTCACCCCATTTTATTTGCTCCTAAGTTTGTAATAAATCTTTCCATTCCATCTATATTTATATTTGAAAATACAACTAAGCCTTCCTATTTTAAATGTTAAAATGTTGCATGAATTTCACTGGGTGAGTGAATCATCCTTTATGCAACCAGTCCCTTATGAATGGATATCTAAGTTATTTCCAAATTTTGTTATTACAACTGTAGCAATGAATAACCTAGTGAGTAAGTTTCATACTGCTATTGCTGTAATTCAAAGTAGATTCTTAAAGGTAGAATTCTTCAACCAAAACAGTAAAATCATCTAATTTTGTTAGATACTTCTTACCACATGCCTCTCCGTGGGGGTTTTAACATTTCCAACATCACCAACAATTTAAGCATCAGTGTTTCTCCACATTAAGCTAAAACATTTTATTGTCAGTATATGTGTAAGAAATCAGTTAGTTGTAATTCAATGTCATAAGTATGAAAATAAGTGTTTATATATGCTAAAAGATAATTTTTATCTCATGTGAATAGTTTGTGCTTTTGTAACTTTTTATTGTTTATAAATTTTGAAGATAAAATTATATAAACTATGTTTTTTATAGGTAGAAAACATATTTTTAGTAATAAAATCATAGTATTTGAAGTATTTATAAACATTTCTGTTAAGGAATATCTGTCCTTAGTGTCTTGCATTTGAAAATGTGATATGACCTTTCTATTATTGAAGCAATATTATTTTCCTTTGAAGGTAGATGGTTGCTTATTCTTTTTTTTTTCTTTTGTCAATAGTTTTAAATAAGACATTTTAATTTAACAAATTTTATATTAAGACACTCTGTATAATATTAACAATACCATATCATGAACATGTGATTTTATCAATTCACTGATTGTAATTGAAAATAATATTATTTTATTTTTATTATATATAAAACATTATTTTACCTATTCAATACATATTTTATTTTTTAGATATGAGCACTGATACAGTAATTATTAATATTACAACATTATATGCTTCAAAAGCAAAATTCATAAGGCATTTTGCGCTCTTTCTCTTAAACCATGCTTAGCACTGCTTACATTATTCTTGCAGTGATAAAACACTATATGATCTCTTCATCAAAAAATTCAGAGTATCCTTCCTGGTAAGTAAATGACAATAATATGCCATTGTATCATGCTCTTTTTTTTTTTATTAAGTAGTTTTGTACTCAGTGAATACAGTCAATTTTGTACCATTGTTAGGCTCACCAATGTCCTACTCCCTCCCTTTGGATCTTCCTTGTTGAGGTATATTGGTCATGTATTGTGGAGTTAGCCCACAGTTATGGGTAGGAGAAATGTCTCTGCGTATCATGACCCAACATGTGGCTCTAACATTCTTTCCTCCCCCCTCTTCTGCAAAATTTCCCTGAGCCCTGTTGGATTCATTTTTGCTCTGCTTCAGTGATGAGGTGTTGGGGGCCTCTGGGTCTCTGGATCTCTGATTAGTAGGAGTTTATTGTTCTCTGTGTTGGTCTCCTTCCCCCTTGTGCTGGTACCCGGTTCAACAAGAGAACAGCACCCTTGTTTGTTTCAACATTTATTCTTATATGATGGGTTGGTTCTCTCATTAGGATCTGTGTCTATCTGAAAAACAGAAGCAGATTCTCCAACGGGGAGTAAAGTTAGCACCAGACAAATGGGATAACCTTTATTCTTTTGAAAGTACATTTTAGCTAACACATTACATTGTCTTCAGAGTGTAGGTCATAACATTGGGACACTTATCTTTCAATAAAATGGAAGTATCTAATGAATCTTCAAGTTCTGTAACTTCTAACACTCTGTAAAGTGCTTTGTGATGAGATAATGAAAGAACCTGTACATAATACAAAATAGTATCTGGGTCACTTGCCATACCTATGTTGAAGATATTCCATGACTTAGTGCTTTGATTCTTAAATTATTTTTCTTTTATTTATTTATTTTTTTTTTAAATTTGAGAGAGAAAGAAAGAATAGGTGTGTCAGGGCCTCTAGCCACTGCAAATGAACTCCAGATCATGTGCCACCATATGCATTTGGATAACTTGTGCACTAGGAATTGAACTTGGGTCCTTAGGCTTCCCAAGATAGCACTTTAAAAACTAAGCCATATCTCTAGCCAAGTGGCCTATTTTATATAAAATACATGTGTAGCCAGGCATGGTGGCACATGCCTTTAATCCCAGCACTTGGGAGGCAGAGGTAGGAGGATCACCGTGAGTTTGAGGCCACCCTGAGACTACATAGTGAATTCCAGGTCAGCCTGGACTAGAGTGTCTTCAGCAACAGAGTCTTACCATGTATAGCTGGTGGATAAAAAAAGTGCTTTAGCAATGTTCTGCATTGTTGTGGAGGCCTTATGGGCCTCTTGACCAACAGCTCAATGCAAACTATAACCCAATTCTGGCACTAGGATTTACCAGAAACAGCCTGTGGCTTTAGGGTTCATTCCCATAGTACATTTCTGATTAAATTATCCCCCCTAAAGAGAATTCTAGCCTTTATTTACTTATTTATTTTATTTTATTTTATTTTATTTTATTTTATTTTATTTTATTTTATTTTATTTTATGTATTTTGGTTTCTAGAGATAGGGTCTCATTCTAGCCCAGGGTGACCTGGAATTCACTCTGTATTCCCAGGGTGGCCTCAGACTCACAGTGATCTGCTTACCTCTGCCTCCCAAGTGTTGGGATTAAAGGCACACACCACCACACTCAGCCCAATGATAGGTATAGCTCTTAATTAACTAGCCAAGAAGAAGGTTTCTATGGTCATGATTCATGTCCTCATTAGTTTTGTGTATCCCCCCTTCTTATTCCCTTACCTTAATCCCCTCCCCCAGATCCTTCCACCCATATATTCTGTCCTTTTACTAGTCTGTCTACTGTCCCCTCCTCTGGTCCCTACATGCTTGTCTTCTCTCAAAACCTCATTGTAGCTTCCTTACCAGTATGACTGATGCTTACTACAACTTACAGACAAATCTAATCAAATTATGTCATTTAAACTTAGTAGCAGAAGCCAGTAAGTTAAAAAGGAGATATAAAGGGAAGAGAAAGGAAGGGAGGAGGGTACTTAATAGGTTGGTATTGTATATATGTAACTACAATGATTAAGATGGGGAAGTAATATGATGGAGAATGGAATTTCAAAGGGGAAAGTGTGGGAGGGGAGGGAAGGTATTACCATGGTATATTTTTTATAATCATGGAAAATGTTAATAAAAATTGTGAAAACAAATTAAAAAAATAAATAAAAGAAACTAGAAAATAAATAAATAAAATTATGTCATTTAAGATTCTTTAGAGAGAACATGCTGCATTTGTCTTTCTGTGCCTTAACAATCTCGTTTAGTATTACTCTTTTTTTCTCCCTAAGTCCATCTATTTCTCTCAAAAATTTATAATGTCATTCCAACTTGCCACTGAGTAGAATTCTACTGTGTATATACACAACATCTCCATTATCCATTCACCAATTGATGAATATCTGAGCTGATTCCATTTCTTATCTATGGTGAATAGGGTAGCAGCAAACATGGCTGAGCAAATATCTCTATAGCAGAGTCTTTAAGGTATATTCCCAGTAGTGGTATAGTAGAGTCAAACGGTAGATCTATTTATAGATTTCTGAAGAATATCCATACTTATTTTTGCAATGTGTATACAAGTTTTCACTCCTGCCAATAGTGGAAGTGTTGGGTTCCTCTTTCCCTACAGTCTTTCCAGCATTTTTTGTCATTTGATTATTTGACAATAACCATTTGGGCCAGAGTGAGATGGAATCTCAAGTATTAGTCTGCATTTCCTTGATAGCTAACAATGTTGAACAATTTTTTAGATGTTTATTTCTTCCTTTGAGAACACTCTGTTGAGTTCCCTGACCAGTTTTTGAGTGGGTAAATTTCTTTACTGCTTAGGTTTTTTTTAGTTATTTTTATATTTTTGGTATGAATTCTCTGTTTGGGGAATTGCTTATGAAGATTTTCTTTCCCATTGTGTGGGCTGTGTATTGATTTTGGTGATGGTTTGCTTGGTTATGCACAAGATTTTTAGTTTTATGAGATCCCATGGTAGAGTGCTTGTCTTACCTTTTGGGCTCTTGGGGTCTCATGCAGAAAGACATCCCCTATGTCCATATCTTGCAGTGTTCTCCCTACTTTCTGTTCTAGTTGTTTTAGAGATTCAGACCTTATACTGATGCATGTGATTTATTTCAAGTTCATTCATATTCAGGATGAGAGAAGAAGTTGTAGTTTTATTCTTTCACATGTGGTTATTCAGTTTCTTTAGCACCATTTGGAATCATAATTTATAATTTTTAAAACATGTATTTATTTATTTATGAGAGTGAGAAAGAGAGAGAATTGGCACACCAGGGCCTCCAGCCAGCGCAAATGAACTCCAGATGCATGTGCCACAATGTGAATCTGGCTTATGTGAGTTCTAAGAAATCAAACCTGGTTCCTCAGGCTTCACAGTCAAGTGCCTTAACAACTAAGCCATCTTTGTATCCCTGTTTCTTTTTTTTTTTTATTTCAACTTACATAGTTTTCAAACCTCATCAGTATTCTTGTAAATATTAGGTCTTGTTGTAGTTACCTTCTCATTTCTGGGACAAAAAGCATGACCAAAACCAGCTGATGGGAAGAATGTTATTCATTTATTTATTTTATTATTTGACATACAGTTTTGAGGGAATCTTCATGATGGCAATGGAAAGTATGGTGTGAGCAGAAGATACATATCACTTCTGTTACAACAGGTGGGCAACAGTAGCAGAGAATGAGATAATCTCTGGCAAGGGGAAAATTGCTATACAATCTCAAACTTGCCCTCAGCAACACACCTCCTCCTGCAAATTTCTACTTCCCAAATTGACACCAGCTGGGTAGTCAGCATTCACAATACAAGACTTTATGGTTTATATGGGACATCTACCTTAGTGCTTTATTCAAACTACCTTAGCGTTTTATTACTTTTTTATTGCAGAAAAATAGTCTTTTGTTGTTGTTGTTTGACTTTTTTGTTTTTTGGATATCTATTGATAAAAATATGACTTGTTTCTATTTTGGTTTTATTACAAGTAACACTGTGAGGAACATGTGTGTACATGTTTTATGTGTATGTTTGTATTTCTTTTTGCAATATATATAAGAAGTAGAATTTGCTTCAGACCATTTTTAAAAATTATTTATTTATTTGAGACAGTGATAGAAAGAGACACATGAAAAGAGTGTGAGTGAGTATGGGCATGCTAAGAATTCTGGGCACCATAAAACAAACAAACAAACAAAACCCTCCACATGTGACTCTTTCATTATTTGGCTTTTTACAGGCACTGATGAATCAAACCTGAGCCATCAAACTTTGCCAGCAAGCACCTTTAACAACTGTGCCATCTTTCCAAGCCCAGGGACAGAATTTTTAAACCAGCAGCTATATACTTTAATTTCAAACTGTTTTGTAAAACAAATGAGTCACATTGGATTTCTAGCTCAGCTCTTTACCTTTTTATTTTTATTCCATTCCTTTTTAAATTTTATTTATTTTATTGATTGAGAGGAGAACAAGAAGAATGCATGATCCATGGCTTCTTGCCACTGCAGACAAACTCCAGATGCATGAACCACTTTGTGCATCTGTGTCTATGTGGGTACTATGGAATTGAACTCAGGATGACAGGCTTTACAAGCAAGCATGTTTAACTTCTGAGAAATTTTCCCAGAACCGTTGTCCATTTAGAAGTAAGTTATTTGTGTATATGTTATTGTGTTCTTAAATCCTCAATACAATTCCATGATAGTATATTTTACATATAGTATGGCTTTACATTCTTTGGGTGGTTCTATCACTTCTTTTTTGTTGTAAAGATTTTAATTTAATGAAGCCCATTTGGCGTTTTATGAAATCATTGCCAAATCCAAGGTCATGATCACTTATAGATATGTTTTTCTTCTAAGTATTTATGGTCTTAGTTCTTATATCTGTGTCTTTAATCAATGTTGAGTTAATTTTTATAATTTATGAACTGGAGGCCCACCTCCCTTAATTATCTTATGTATACCCAGAGGTCTATCACTATCTGTTGAAAAGAGCACCTCTTGTTGGTTTGTGTTGGTACTTTCACTAAAAATTAATTAATCCTAAACGATTGGACTTCTAAATATTTTTTGGCTAATGTATTCACTCACCACTTCTAATTACAACACATTTTTTAAGTTGTCTCATAGTATATTTTGAAATTAGAACAAGTGAGTTTTCCAAATTCATTCCTCTTTAATAAGATTATTTGGGACCTCTTTGTCCTTTTCATTATCACATGAATTTCAGCTTAACCTTATCAACCTCTGCCAAAAAACTTGTTGAGATTTGTATAGAGATTGTGCAAGATCTATAGATAAACTTAGAAAGAACATCTTTGTTTGAAATCTATTTATTTATTTATTTTCAAGAAGAGATAGATACAAAAGAGAAAGAGAAAACAGGCGTGCCAGGGCTAGAGAGGGTGTATCTGTAGCCACTGCAAAGGGATTCCATATGCATGCATCGTTTTGTGCATCTGGCTTTATGTAGGTACTGTGGATTTATACTTGAGTTGTTAGGTTTTTCATGCAAATACCTTAACTTCTGAGTCATCTCTCCAGCCCCCCTTTCTTTTTCTTTTTCTTTTTCTTTTTCTTTCTTTCTTTCTTTCTTTTTTTTTTTTTTTTTCAAGGTATGGTCTCACTCTAGGCCAGGCTGGCCTGGAATTCACTATGTAGTCTCAGGGTGGCCTCAAACTCACAGCAATCCTAGTACCTCTGCCTCCTGAGTGCTGGGATTAAAAGTGTGTGCCACCATGCCCGGCCCCCCTTTCTTAATAATATTAAATAATCCAATATTCATAAGCAGGAGAAGTGTTTCTATTTATTTAGTTCTTTTTTAAATTTCTTTCAAGGACAATTTATACTTTTCTTATGAACATCTGTGTGTTTTGCATAATTTATTCTTAAATATTATATAAATTTGATGGTGTTATAATTGGAATTGTTTTCTTAATTTCATTTTTGAATTGTTCATCAATAATGTGTGGAAATACAATTTTTGTGTATACCTTTCCTAATCTGTTTATTAGTTTTAATGCATTTAAGAGGACACTTTAGAATTCCCTATATAGAAGGTCATATTATCTTCAGATAGAGTTAAAAAGACTTTCTACCATTTTAAGATACCATTTGTACACATCTAAGCCAACAAAGTGTGCTTTTACAATGCTACCATTTTCTAATGCCAACAAACAGATTTATAGGATATTCGGTTTCTCAATTATCTAATAATGCAGAATGTTTTCTCTGGTGATCCATATGACAAATTTTAAGTACTTAATTGGCATTATATGGAAATGAATATATAATTGGTATGTATTGTAAATAAAGTTTTTCTGTATATATCTCATTTAGAAAAAAAATAGCAGAATATTTTTATGTTAGAGCATTGATTATTGATAATTTCACAGAAATCCTTTCCTATATAGGAAACAGGGAAAACTGAGGTTAGATTATAGGAAGCCATACCCTGAAGCCTCAATAGCCCAACAGTTATATAACACTGTCTTGGTGAAGTATCTATATAGCTGTCCCAATTAGCTATAGTAACATATTTGTGGATATCGTACTATAGAACATACCTCACAAAATGTTAGAAAGGTATATCTATTAAAAAACAAACCCCTCTTATCCTTTAAGCAGTAAAGTGCAGCATGGAAGTATACATGTATAATCAAACTGATAAGGAAAAAATGATTTAGATCCTGCTCCTACCTCCTAACTAGCTTTGAGTATTACTACATTATAAATAAAATTGTTAGTGTTATAAAAATTATAAAGTTTATTTGTAAATAATTCTTAAATGGTGATGGTGTACCTATTATTAGACATCACTTAGTTTCTGAAAGCATCTAAGACATGTTAGAATCTTATAGAACAGAGAAAAACACATTCTTAGGATAAGCCTAGGGCCCACTGATAGGCTTAAGCATAATTTTCCCTCATATATTTTGGAGATAAAATATTTTACACACATTCTATGACCAAAAACATTTCAAGTTTTAAGTGGGCATTGCATAGTTTGATGTCATAGAGTTGATTTAGTAGAAGCCTTTGACGAATTCTAGTTGTTAGTGCCCTCAGTATGCCCTCTTTGGAAAACCATTCCTGATTCACTGCATTGAAGTTATGGTAAGTTCATATGCTTTTATTTTCATTGGTTTCTAATAGGATTTTAGGTGTGATGACAGTCCCAGATTGAGTGTCATGACTGACTCTGATAGGAACAATTATTTTCATTAATAGTCATGTGATCAGATACAGGCCAATAAAAACCTACCTTGTAATTCATGAGAGTTAATAGAAAATACAGTATCATTTTATTCTGACATTTTATTTTGGTTTCTGTCCTTAGAACTGAAAATATTCTGATTGACACATGATTCCTTCTCAGTAGAAATTTAGAATTTTCTAATTCATCTTGAGGCTTGGATTTAACAATAGAAGTGAAATTACAAAGTATATAAGAGTAGAAAAGGCTCCAACAAAAGTAGTGGAACATGGGAAATGTAGGAGGAAAAATAAATACATCCTCATTATAGTAAATGATGAAGAAAGTGGCAGAGACACTTTTGTAACATTCTTGACTTTATCCATGCCTTTATGGTGGAAATGGTCCATACTTAAGTAAGCACCTATGAATATAAAGTTATTACACCAAAGCATTTAGCAGACATTCCAGGAATCAAACGTGAAGTTCTTTAAGTTCCATATACTATAATAAAAATGACTTTGAAGAACTTTACCAGTATGAGAGCAGGTTGACTAGGGTGATATCAAATACTGAAGCACAAGTTGGAATAGTGAGCTGATTTATGCTCTTGATCAACCCATCCATAGGACTTTTATCCATTCTATCTCAAAAAGACATGAAAAGAGTTCAGAAAATGTCTGTGGATAATGTGTTCTCCACTAGGAGAGTTGAGGAGTTTCAACAGGGTTCACATCACATATGTTCCTAAAGTATTTACTATTTGGTATTTTATAGAATAAAATTTACCAATGCCTGAGTTAGGGCAATGGGGAAAGAAACTTAGGAAGTTGGAGGAAATAATAATGTGTCTAGGAAGACAGTGTGGGTTAAGATTTCCCTTGTTTTGTGGAAGTTTTCTTTACCAAGTTACTTAGTATATTTTAGATTCAGTTTCTTCACATGCTGAAAAGGATATATGTGAGAACCAAATGATATAATGTCAACAAAGCATTTAAGCTGTGGAAAGTGCAAAAAAAAAAACATTAATTTTTAGGTGGGAAGTGAATTGTGCACCTGGTAAGAAAGAATTTGGTCTCTGGTTATGAGTTATTTTCTTTTCTTACAAAAACATATAGTTCATGAGTGTGTTTTTATGAACATAATTAAGCTACCAAAAATAAGATTGCTTGTTGAATAATGAAAAATTATTGCTTTGCAATGGTTAATTTGTGTGATGAACTTCAGCACACTTATCTGGACGAGGAACCATTTACTTGTACAATATAAAATCTTTGTGCAGTATGATAATGAGGAAGGACACTTAAATGATGATGGGAAAATTCAGTCATCATGAACTTCATTCAAATGTGTATATGAGGGGTGAAATGATAATACCATTCTCAATGTTTGAGTCTGTATATTTATTGATGGTTTAGGAAAGATTATACTTACTATACATTGTTTTGACATTACTCTTGATCTTCATTTACTATAAGCTGAAGGACTGGAGAGTCATTTTGATAGTTTAAAAATTTTCAGAGTTCTCATAGATTTGTTGAGTTCTTTCAAAGAAGGATAGTTGCTACATCTGCATAGTCGTGCTTATCACTAGTGAGATAATTCATTTCCAACTTTTATCTTCTTCACTTGGAAAACTTTCACTGCCTGTATTTCAATGACAGAGACTTTAAGTGCATAAGCACCTTCTACATGAGAGTATAGAAGAATGTAAATGAGCCGGGCATGGTGGTGCACACCTTTAATCCCAGCACTTTGGAGGCAGAGGTAGGAGGATTGCCATGAGTTCAAGACCACGCTGTGACTACATAGTGATTTCCAGGTCAGCCTGAGCTGTAGTGAGACCCTACCTCAAAAAAAAAAAAAAAAGAGAGAGAGAGAGAGAGAGAGAGAGAGAGAGAGAGAGAGAGAGAGAGAGAGAGAATGTCCATAAGTTGTCTTCAGTGTTACACCTAGCAAAGAAACTGGAAATAAATCTCAGGAGTTCCAATTCCCAGATTCCCTTTCAGTTTTTAGACCTAATGAAAATTTAATAGTTGAGAAAACATAATTTTATCCTTTCATTATACATAGAGGATGTTGGAAAAGATAGACAGCAAGAAAGCAGTCAAAAAATTAGAAAGAAATAAAATAAAAGCATTTACCCTTCACATCTAGCAGTTTTCTAGGATATAAGTAACAAAACTGATATCTTGAAAAGATAAGTCAGAACTCATTACCAAGTGGTTATCTCAAACTTCCATGTTAATTCCTTTTACTTTATTTAGCTTCTTATTGTTCTATATCTGAATTTAGAAGTGTATAGCAAGATAATCACATTTGACTCACTGTAAAGTGCTATACATCTTAGGCAGCTTGGTAAAGTGATTAAAGAATTTAGAAAATGGAGCATAAAAACAAAACAAAAAAAAACACCTTTTTTTTTTTTAACCAAATGAATCAGTTTTCTCATGGGCATGAAATAGCAAGACCTGTGTATCCATGACAGACAATCTCAGAGTAAATACTAATAGGCACAGAGTGTCACTTGGGGAAGGCCACGTTCAATATGAAAATGACACTCTTCTTTGCTAGGAAATAACGAACAAACATTTAGGAGGGATCCGAGTCACCCAGTGTTACAAACAGTTAACATCATAGAGCTTGGAATTTCCATCTATTTTTTCATTTGTATGTGTGTACAGTGTATGCATGTATACATGCCCATATACATGTGGGCACAAATGTCTTTGCTATTGTGAGTACACTGATGTATGCAGGAATGTGGAGGCCACAGGTCAATGTAGTAGCTTTTAACTTCTCACTAGAACATAGAATTCCTTGACTAGGTTAGACTAGCTGGCTAGCAAGCCCTAGGATCCTCTTGTCTTTGCATTTCCACTGTTAGAAATACAGATGCATGCCACCATGTCTGGCTTTTCTGTGGGCATTTTGAATCCTAAATCAGGTCCTCAAGCTTGAGTGAAAAGCACTTTACTGATTGAGCTATCTCCCCAGCCTCTAATTGGTTACTTAAATATTTTGATCTGGATACTATGATGACATGAATTATTGAAGCCTTTAGATTATTTTTTGATTTTATTCTGATTTTTATTTTTTATGTGTATACTATCTTAACTTTTTGTATTTAATGTTAAATGCCTTTTGGAAGTCAGCCTTGCTATGCTAATTAAATCATGCAATGATCAAAAAATAATAAATAAGACTTCCTGTTAAGATAGTGTTTGCCTAATTGTACTACACCTCCCAGAGAAGGAAAGGCAAGACATTTAGGGTCTTCTTGGGGCAGCAGACTCTAATAGACATACAGTGGGAAGGCACAGAGGGGCAAAAAAGGGAATTTGCTGATTACTACACTCTCCGGTAGCCCACCAGTCCTCATACCCTCAAGCAAGTGTCCTAGCCATAGTCCCAGCTGCATGTTCCTCCTGCTCAAACTGCAGGCCAGTAGACCCAGGGCAGTATAGCTCCAATAGCTCCATCTGCTCCTTAGGGAGCAGGCAAACATCCCACACCCCCAACCCCTGTGACTGCTATGCCACTTGCCCTGCCCCACATGACCACTGCCCCTCCCTCTGACCCGAATGACCGCTGTCCCATTCCTCCTCTCCCCCATGACTGCTGTCCCACTCCCCTCACCCTGCACAATCGTCTTCCCACTCCCCACTCCCACCCCATGCAACTAACATCTCACTCTCCCACCCAACATGAACACTGCCCCACACCCTCCACCCCCACACCACTGTCCCATTCCCCAGGCCCCCTGCAACTGCCATCCCACTCTTCTTGACCCCTGAGACCAGCCCATTCCCCTGTGACCACACCAGGTCCCCTGCCACTTGTAACCACCATGCCACTCCCCCACCCCAAGCAACCGCTGTCCCACTCCTCCTCCTACTGGCACAACTGTCATTACAGTCCTTCCTGCCCCTCGCAACACCTGCCCAACTTCCCCGCCCTGTTCAAACTCCATCCCACAAAATTCATCCAACTTTCCAGTGACCCCCCATCCCCTTATAACCCAGGAATTCCAGGTTAGGTTCACACACACGTCCATGCTACAGGTCACTATCCCATTGACTGCCATACCCCATTCTCCTGACCATGCACACCCATACATCAAATAAAAGAACAAGAAACCTCTACATCAGGTCCTTGACCCCCCCCCCCCCCGCTGCCCCAGAGCCTCATGGGTTCCTTCTCTGTGAGCAGACAGGCACAATTGCTACCAGAAAAATAGTGGAAGCAAACATAAAAGGGAATGAGCACTGGACACACACTAATGGTAGACTATAGCTTCCTCCTAAATTAAATAACAATCATACACTGTGATGAGCAGACCACAACCAAAAGGAATAACATGAAAAATCAAATGCAAGTAAATCCAATAAGATAGCCCAGTCCTACAAAGGCTGTCTCTAATCAAAACATAGAAGAGACATTAGGATCAGAACCCCAAAACAAAGTTATAAGCTATGCAACCCTGACCAAGCAAATGACAAGATTTACAGAAAAGCAACAAAGGGATGATAATTATATGAATGCTGTAATCATTAGATTAGAACTAATAGATAAGGCCCTGGAAGGGGTCCTAAGACAGTTAAAGGATCTGAAGAAGAATGAAAAAAGAGGACCTCAATAACCAGCTGGCTAACCTCAATGAAGACATAAAGAAATGCAAGGATGAAAGCCAAGAAAACCAGAAAATGACTTGAAAAGGAAACTTGACAGAGGAATGGAAACTATACATAGAAAAGTAGTAAAAAATGCAAACAAAAGTGAACAATCCCAAAATTCTATAAATGCTCTCAAGAATAGAGTCCGCCATGTGGAAGATAGAAACACAGATCTGGCAGACAAAACAGAAGAAACACTTTGAACGCTCAAAAGTTTCAATAAGTTCAAAAATTTCTGTGAGCAGAATAAGAGGAAACTGTGGGATACCCTTAAACATCCTAACATTCAGATCATGGGAATACCAGCAGAGGAAGAAATACAGACCAAAGGCATGGAGAAATTATTAAACAAAATTATTGAAGAAAACTTTCCCACTTTCTCAAAAGAAAGACACATAAAGTTACAAGAATCTAACAGAACTCCAAACAGACTGGACCACAGGAGAAACTCTCCAAGACACATTGTCTTTAAGACTCTAAATACTGGTACCAAACAGGAAAATCCTAAAAGAAGCTAGGAAAAAACAACAAATTACATTTAAAGGTAACCCCCATCAGAATTACTTCAGATTTTTCAATGGAAACCCTGAAAGCCGGAAGGGCCTGGAATGAAACACTGCAAACACTAATAACCCATGGTTTCCAACCAAAACTACTCTACCCAGGAAAACTGTCTTTCATAATAGATGGTAAAAGAAAAACTTTCCACAATAAAATTCAGCTTCACAACTATATGAACACAAAGCCAAACCTGCCGAGAGTTCTTCGGGAAATTCTCCACACACAAGAATAAAATAATCAACCTCAAGTACCTACAAGAAACAGATCACAATAACCAAACTTAGAGAAGGCACAAAAGTCTATAAAGTTCAAGAAAACACCAAACCACATAAAACCAACATGATATGGCAGGGATCAAATCAAATCTCACAGTCATTACCCTAAATATTAATGGACTTAATTCATCCATCATGATACATATACTAACAGTGTAGATAAGAAAATGAGACCCCTAAATCTGTTGTCTTCAAGAAACCCACTTCACAACTAAAGTCAGACACCTCCTCAGGGTGAAATGATATCCAAGTAAATAGGAATAAGAAACAAGCAGACATAGGTATACTAATATTGGATAAAATAGACTTCAAACCAAAAATAATCAGAAAAGACAAAGAAGGTCATTTCCTATTTATCAAGGGAATGATCCAACAAGAGGACATCCCAATCATAAATATTTATTCACTAAATAGGGTGCTATGCTTAGAAGGAAATAGCATAGTTACTGTAGGATCCCTCAGTATTTCTTGCATTATGAGCATTATTAAAAGAGAAAAAAAGCTTAGTTCTTTCTCTCTCTTTGGCTTAATGTCTCACCATGTGACCCATTTCACATGAGCCAGCCATGAGGCTATCTTGTACTAGGCTTAAACTTGTCCAGAAACCAAATCCATGAGGCTATCCAATTTTGGATTTTTCAGCTTCCACATGGTAAACTAAGTAAAACTGTTCTATTTTAATGAAGTGCCAGGCTCAGGTATTTTATTATATAAATTATAAAAGGACTTAATGCAAACAATATGATAGAAATAAAGCAATCCAATACTTTTGATAATAGATGATGAGTCAATAGGGAAAGGTAGTTGTGTTTGCATAGCAAGAAATTTGAATGACTTAACTTTAAGGTATGATGTGCATGATAAAATTAAGCCACACAAAATTACCTGTAGAGAATTTTAAACAAGGGAAAGAAGTAGATTAATTAGAAAATATGTAAGGATTTATTAACTGAGTTTTATTGGTTAAGATGTTGTTTAGGTTCTTAATGTCATGGGCAGTAATTCTGACAATATTATATATTGCTTGCTTGCTTGGCTGAAAGTTACACATAGCAGGGAAAACTTATTTATCATTTCCTCCTGGATATTTTAAAATCATTTTATTGTTCTTTAATTTGTTTTCATTTTATTTTATTGGATTGTGGCTGTCCACCCTTTATAGGTTATTATTTTTCATGAACGTTACTTACTTGAGCTTCAAGAAGCAGAGCAAAGAACTACTGTTTTTGATCAATCATCAAATGCCATCAATTTATCCTATTTTTATTTTACTTTAAAAATTAACTTGTTTTTGTTAGCATACAGAGATTTAAGTATAATTCATTATAATTTTTACAAATAAAATTTGTTTTAGTCAATTTTTGTACTCCCTTCTTTGCCAAACTAGCCTCATGTTCCTTGATTTATTTTCCACCAATATTCTGCCCGCTTCTCTCCTCCCTTCTTCTGTTTGAATGGCTCATATGTCTTTAGTCTCTTCTTTCACTCCTCTTGTTTTTATACTCACTCTTGGTTACCATGCTACCTTTATATATATTTTACTGACATTTGCCACCTACATATACATAATTATAGATAATACATGCTAGGATCTGCACATCAGAGAAACATGCAGTTTTGGTTTAAGTTTAGGCCACTTTATTTAATATATTTATTTTCTGGTCCATTAATTTTATTGTAAATTTTATAGTTTACTTTTTTCTGTATTGCTGATTTACATTGCACTTGTATACTAAATTTTCATTTTCCATTCATTTACCAATGGGCATTTAGGCTGATTCCAATTCTTAGCTAAAAAAAAAAAAAAAAAAAAGAAAAGAAAAAAGAAAAAAAAAGTGGAGCAGCAGTAAACATCATGGATGTGCAAGTATCTTTGTAGTCCACTATGGAGTCCTTAAGGGTATCTGTATAGAAGAGGTATAGCAGTGTTTTATGGGAGTTCTATTTTTTTTTTAAATACCACCATATAAATTTCCATAGTGGGTATACAATTTTGCAGTCCCACCAGCAGTAAACTAAACTTCTATTTTCCCCACAACCTCTCCAGTATTTGGGGATCATTTTTCTTGATGATAATCTTTCTGACTGCAGGAGGATGGTATCACAAAGTGGTTTTAAATTGTTTCTTCCTAGGGAATAGGGATGTTTAACTAATTTCTGAAGTACTTATTGGTCTTTTGTGCTTCTTGTAATGCAGGGAATCATTTATGAAGAAGTTATATCAATTGTAAACATTTATGCAACAAATACTGGGCTCTGAATTTAATAAAGCAAATACTAAAAACCATTAAAAAAATCACATAGGTCCAGACATACAGTAATATTGAGAAACTTCAATACCCTTCTTTAATACTTAAACATATCATCAGGACTAAAAATTAACAAAGAAATGTCAGACCTGAATTAACCATAGATAGGCAGCAGACCATTTCACCCAACAGCTAGAAAATACACATTCTTTTGAAGGGCATATGAACTCTTCTTCAAAATCAATCCCACAATAGGCAATAAAACAAGTCTTAACAATTACAAAAGAAATTGAGATAAAACCTTGTGTCCTATGAAACCATAGGGGAACAAAATAGAAATGAACGGCAAGAAAAAATACAGTAACTATATAAATTATTTTTTTCTTATAGGTAGGGTCTCACTCTAGCCCAGGCTTACCTGGACTTTATTCTGTAGACCCAAGCTGGCCTTGAATTGATAGGTTTCCTTCTATTTCTACCTCCTGAGTGCTGAAACTGAAGGCATGCACCACCATGTCTGGCCTTAGACAAATTCTTGGAGACTGAACAGTCTTTTTTTATTAGTTATGCAGACAGTGTCTGAAGTCATGTTGGTACCATCATTACTCTCCTCCCTGTCCTCCCCCCTCCACAGGGACCCTTCTTGTTGGTGAATATGGGTCATGCATTGTGGGGTTATCCATTGGTTATAGATAAGAGGCAATGTCTCCGTGCATTATGACCCAATGTGTTGAACAGCACATATTTGACTAAACAATGGGTTATTGAAGAAATAAAAGAGGAAATTAAAACATTCTTAAAAACATATGAAAATGATAATACAGCATACCAGGTACAATACAACCTCCTGGTTATAGCTATGGCAGTCCTAAGAGGAAAGTTTATAACTATTTTAATTTTATTTAGATTTCAAAGGATAAGATTTATGATTTTCTGGAGAAAGAAACACATAAAATACTAATTAAATGGCACAGGCTCTATTTTTTGACTCAGGCATATTTTTAAATAAATTGTAGGGTCTATTTATTTTATAACACCCCTTTAATCATGTTATTTACTGAGCTTGTGTTATGTCTGTGGTATTGTAATAACTAGTCAGATGCTTTAAGCCATATAATGTGTTTGCTTATACAGACATTGTTTACTTGGATTTACTTTTGCCTGTGTAATAGTAATTGAAATTGTACTTTCATGTACATTAATTCTCAATAGTTTTGCTAAATCTGAGCTTTTTGGAACATGATAGGGAAATTTAATTGATACCATTATATGAATTAATTAAGTAAATTTTTTAATTTTATGTTGTAAAAGCAAGTCAACTATTCTGTGTACTTATTGATCGAAAATTTACTCTGATGTGAATTACTGTGAGAATCACCATACAAATTAATGTTATCATTAATGTTTGGTTATCAAAAGAATTAATAATTGCAAGTTTTTTTCTAAGAGAAAATTGGAACAAATTCTGAAAGTCTATGTAAATTTTATCCAGTAAACATTAACTCAGTAGTAGTGTCTTAGGTCAGACTACTGTAAATCTGTTTTGAAGTCACTTATTTAGGAATACTATGTATATATATGTATATATGTATATATATATATATATATATATATATATATGATTAATAAATGACTGACTTTAAGACTATGTATATGTATATGTGTATGTATGTATGTATGCATGCATGTATATATATATATATATATATATATATATATATATATATATATATATATATATTGCCAGGAGTGATGTCACATACCCATAATATCAGTATTTTGATGAAATAAAGAAGATTAGGAATTCAAAGTAACACATTTCAAGCCAAAGTTAATACTAATAAAAACAACAACACATCAAGAACATATAAATGTAAATTAAAAAACAAGTACATGTTGCAATATTAATATATGATTAAATAGATTTCAAACCAAAAGTAATCTAAAAGGACAAAGAAGGCTGCTTCTTATATGAGCACATAACAATCATAAATATATATGCACCAAAACACAGGTGTACAACAGTTTATGAAACAAAATCTACTTGACAATAAAACAGAAATAAACACCAACACAATCATAGTCAGAGACTTCAATACTCCACTATCATCAATAAACATATTCAAACAGAAATTCAACAGGGAAATAATAGAGCTCAACAACACCATAGATCAACTAGACATAACAGATATCTATAGATCTTTCCACCCCAACTCTACAGAATACACATTCCTCTCAGCAGCCCATGGAACCTTCTCCAAAATTGACCGTATATTAGGCCATAAAGCATGCTTTCATAAAATCAGGAAAATTGAAGTAACTTCCTGCATCATGTCAGATCATAATGTTTTAAAGCTAGAAATTAACAAAAAGTGACACATCAAGAACTCCAGCTATTGGACACTAAACAACACACTTTTAAATAATTAATGGTTGTGGAAGAAATCAAAACAGAAATTGTAAAATGCCTAGAACTGAATAAGAAAAACACAACCTGCTAAAATTTATGGGAAGCAATGAAAACAGTCCTAAGGGGAAAATTTGTAGCCCTAAATGGCTTCAATACAAAGACAGAGGGATCCCAATTTAATAACCAGACTGTCCACCCAATGGCACTGGAAAAACAAGAAGAATACAACTCAAAGAGCTCTATATGGAAATAAATAATCAAGATTTGAGCACAAATTATTGAATTGGAAACTAAGAAAACAACTTAAGAAATCAAACAAACAAAGAGCTAGTTTATTGAAAAAATAAACAAGTTTAACAAACTCCTGGCCAATTTGAATAAGCAAAAAGAAAAAGAAGAAGAAGTCTCAATTAAAAAAAAAAAAAAAAGCAGGAGAGATTACAACAGACATCAATGAAATTGGAAGAATTATCAGGGCATATTTCCAAAACCTCTACTCCACAAAATTGAATAACCTGGAAAAAAACGGATGAATTCCTAGACCCATTCCACCTACCAATACTAAACTCAGAGCAGATTAATCTCCTAATCAAACCTATCACATCCATGGATATTAAAAAAGGTAATAAAAACCCTTCCCCCAAAAAAGTCTAGGATCTGATGGGTTCTCAGCTGAATTCTATCGAACCTTCATTGGGGAAGTGTAACCATTTTTTCTCAAACTGTTTCACATAACCAGAGACCAGGGAATCCTCCCTCACTCCTTTTATGAAGCTAGCATCATCCTGATACCAAAATCAGACAGGTGCAACAAGGAAAGGAAATTATAGGCCTATGTCCCTAATGAACTTAGATGCCAAGTTTCTGAACAAAATCCAAGCAAACTAAATTCAAGAACACATCAAAAGCATTATCCACCTTGATCAAGTAGGCTTCATCCCAGAGATGCAGGGAAGGTTTAACGTATCAGTCAACATAATATGCCACATAAACCAACTGAACCAAAAGAACCATATGATCATCTCAATTGATGTTGACTGTCTGCCCACACCAAGTAAAAGTGGACAGGGATTAACTGCCAAGAAGGAGGGACTTCCTCCTTTCTAATTAGTATTACACTGAGGCATAGAAGCCATTTTATCAGCCAAATTGTTTCCTCAAGAGAGACAGTGCTGTCTACCCCAGTGTCATTTTTGGCCTTAGTCCCGGAATCAGGGGCATGGTCCAGTGTGTAACAGGGCTGGTGATTGCCCCTGGGGGAGTTTAAAGTCTCACCCTGAAGGCTGAATTTGGATTTGCAATGCTTGGCCCAGTGGAACCCTGTTGCAGTCTGATTCACATTGCTGGTAGAAATCACCCAACCAAGAGTAGCTTCTGGGAAAAAGAGATTTATTTTGGCTCATAGGCTGGAGGGGAAGCTCCATGATGGCAGGGGAAAACGATGGCATGAGCAGAGGGTGGACATCACCCCCTGGCCAACAGAAGTTGGACCACAGCAACAGGAGGGTGTGCCAAACACTGGCATGGGGAAACTGGCTATAAAGCCTATAAGCCTGCCCCCAACAATACACTCCCTCCAGGAGGCCTTAATTCCCAAATCTCCATCAGCTGGGAACCTAGCATTCAGAACACCTATGTTTATGGGGGACACCTGAATCAAACCACCACATTCCACCCCTGGCCCACATAAACTGATATCCATACATGATGTAAAATACAATGCATTAAGTCTGACTTTAAAAGTCCCATAGTTTTTATCAATCCCAATGATGTTAAAACATCCCCATAGACCAAGATCTTTTGACTGAGCCATAACACCAAAAAAATAACCTCAAAAAACCCATAATGACACAGAACAAATATTCACACTGCAATAGATGGCATTGGGCATAGCAAAGAAACATTCAACCAATACAAGATTTAAACAACCAGGGCAAACATCAAACTCTGTAGCTTCAAGTCCAACAACTCTAGCCAGTGACAAACCTTCAAGTCCGATAATTCTAACCAGCAACGAGTCTCTGGCATTCCAATTCCACCCCTCCACCTAGGCTACCCACAGTCCTGGAAAACTTCATCAGGGCCAGCAGCTCCTTGGCAGCCATCTCATGGTCCCAGCATCTCCACTGGGTCTCCACTGCAAGCCACGGTTCATCCTCATGGCCCTATGGGGTCTCTATGCAGGCACCCAGCAAGCCCGCTTCACACTGCCCATGGCCATTTCCAAAACACAAGACCATGTTGCAAACTCAATGACCCTCTTTCCAGCATTTTACACTCCACTATACCAGGTAGGTGCCAATTTGTTAATCCAGGGGGGGATAAAGCAGAACAGGACACTCCTTGAGCACTCAGGCCCTTTCAAAAGGGTTGACATTCTTCTTGTTGCCCCAGTGCAGGTCATCTAGCCCAGTCTCAAAGGTTGCAATCTCTCAGTTGTAGCTGGATGGGCAACAGTTCACCCAAAGATTTTTCTTTCTGTGCCATATCCCTCTGCACACACCAGTTCATTTCTATGCAAAGCAACCCTGCACAACTTCTCAGGGCATGGGCATAAGAGCAAGCTTCTCACACAAACTGCTAGCCCAGTCCAGGCAAAGTTCTTTCTCACCCTCATAAACCAAACCTCACAGTCCATAGTTCTTACTGCATTCAGGTATTGTAGCTCTGACCATAATAGTCCATCAAGCTGTACTTACAGCACTGCAAGGCATCTCTTAGGCCAAGGTTTCAACTCCTGCCACATTCCTTTTGAAAATCAGCTCCAAAAGGCCGAAGCCACATAGTCAGGTGTCTAGCAGCAACCCCACTCCTCAGTACCACTTTACTGTTGCAGTCTGATTCACATTGCTGGTAGAAATCACCCAACCAAGAGTAGCTTCTGGGAAAAAAGAGATTTATTTTGGCTTACAGACTCAAGGGGAAGCTCCATGATGGCAGGGGAAAACGATGGCATGAGCAGAGGGTGGACATCACCCCCTGGCCAACAGAAGGTGGACCACAGCAACAGGAAGGTGGTCCAAACACTGGCATGGGGAAACTGGCTATAAAGCCCATAAGCCCGCCCCCAACAATACACTCCCTCCAGGAGGCCTTAATTCCCAAATCTCCATCAGCTGGGAATCTAGCATTCAGAACACCTAAGCTTATGGGGGACACCTGAATCAAACCACCACAAACCCTTTCTTGCATTGGGGGCAGGGCGTGCAAGGCAAATTAGGTGCTGTAGGAATTGCTGGGGCATTTTTGGCCTAGTTGGGGGACTTTTTTTTAAAAAAATGGCCTTCTTTACTGTGCCCAAAACAGGACCTTCCCTTCCCCCAAAGGCCTGTTGAAGGACACAAACTATGACAGCCATATCTTCAAGGCAGGCATTCTGTAGGGCCGACGCCACGGCCCTTGCCTGATGGGACGTGGATCCTACAACTTTAGTGGCCACGATCCATTTACTCATAGAGTAATCTTTTAGCTCAGCGCAGGCCAGTTTATGGTCACTCATCATGCCTTCCCAGACCAGAATTTTAATAAACTGGTCTCACAGGGGTCCAGGGGGAAACTTTCTTTGTAGACTTTTTTCAACCCTCTCTATGAAGGTAGCCAGGTCTTCACTAGCTTTTTGTATGACTCCTGTGATGGGGGGCTCAGATGGGCCTTCCTCCAGTTTCCTCTATGCGGCCATTCCCAAAGCCCGCACCTGATCCTGATATGGATGAGGGATGGCAGCTTGCTGGAGGCCCGTGGAACATGCATCAGTGGTGCCCAAGAGCTTGCCAAAGGTGATTGGGACTGGGGGCTGAGCAGCCTGATTCTGCTCAGCCTAAGTCCGGCACTCATGCTGAAAGAAGGCACACCACTTTATGTACAGGGGCCCAGAAAGAATGGCTTTAGCAAGGTTTTTCCAATCTTGGTTGTACACTGATGACGAGCCAAGCACTGGAGGATGGTCTCCACCCAGGGGGAATTAGGTCCATCCTCTGACACAGCCTTTTTAATGTCCTCTAGATCATGAGCATCCCAGGAGTACCAAGCAGCAGGGGGATTACTGCCAGGGTTAACTTCGACAGGGAAGAGGTTGGTTGTTTCTCCCCCGGGGGTGCCATCCCTATAGTAGGACGGAGGTGCAGAGGGGGTCTGAAAAGGATTTGTCTGAAAAGGATTTTTAGGAGGATCTGGGAGCATAGGACCCTTAGAGGGCCAAGGAATGCTTCCAAAGGGGTCTAGGAATGGATACAAGGGCTCAGGCGAGTGAGGGATTTAGGTTGGACAAGGACTTCCCAATAATTTATGAGGGTACACTCACCTGTGGACCGATTGTCCTGTCAGCGTTGTTCTGTTGGAGAGATTACTCACATGGGGCATCAGTCTGCCTGGTTCTCTGGTAGGTAGGACTGTAGGAGAGCTAGTCCCACCAGTCTCTCCTTGGGATGAACAGGATGGTGAATGTCGATGACCAAGACCCTCTCCTAGTCACCGGAGAGAAACACACTGAGTTGAGAGACTTGTTGAAGCAGGATCTCGTTTTATTGTATCAAGCAGGCACTTATCTAGCATCAAGGTAGGGGTGGGAGTCTTAGGATGGGGTGAGGATTAAGGGCCAATAATATTTCACCACATTAGTAGTAGCTGGCCTGAGGCAGTTTTAGGTCAGGCCTTGCTGAGTCACTCCTATGCGGAAGTCATAGGCCAAAGATAGGTCACCAAACTGTAGCCAGGCTCAGGAAGCTCCACTGGGCCTCATGTCTGGGCTTCTTTAGGCCCAAAAGAGGTCCGGGATTTTTTCTGGGGATCCAGTCTCACTGTGAACCCCAAGAATGGGGGGAGGATCCTCGTTCACTGCAACCCCCAAGAATGCTGCGGATCCAGTCCCAAGATATGATCAGCAGCAGTTCAGGCTGCTGAAACCTTCCATAGCCTGGGGCCTTCATGTCAGACAGCTTAGGTTTGCTTTAACCTAGGGCCCTGCCTATGTTCAACAACTCCCCCTTTGTTTTTACAATAGGAAGGTGTCATCATATTGAGTAACATCCATATAGTCTTTCGTAGGCTCAGATAGAGATAGATGGTGCATGAGAACCTGATTAGTAGCCACCTTAGCAATATTGGTTATTTGTTGTCTGAGAAATTTGATGAGGCAGAGGGCTACAAGTAATAGCATTCCTATAGCAAGGAGGGGGCTAAGGAGGGGGAGAATCAAAGTGTCTAAAGGGTTAGAAAATCAGGTGATCAGATCTTCAGGCTTGTATCTGTCAAGCAGCTCCTTTTGGAGGTTTTTGAGAGTTTTAACATCTTGTTCAACAACATTTTACTCATTAACAACAACAAAAAAATCTGCTCCCAAGATCACAAATGTCCCCCCTTCCACAGTGGTAATGAGGTCTAAAGCTCTATGGTTTTGAAGCACCACACCTGTGAGAGTTCAGTTACCTCTGAAGAGATTCCAGGCTGTCAGTGGTGGATATCACGGCCTGGTCAAGCTTGTCTCATAAGTCTCCTGTGAGGTAGTTGGTTTGGGCAAGAGTAGCTCCTGCAGATGAGGAGGCACCAAGGGACAGTGTTCAGCAGAGGCCCACCAGCATAGGGATGAAAATCCCTT
Source organism: Jaculus jaculus (assembly GCF_020740685.1). NCBI lineage: Eukaryota > Metazoa > Chordata > Mammalia > Rodentia > Dipodidae > Jaculus > Jaculus jaculus. The sequence continues at coordinate 91,237,423 of NC_059125.1, forward strand.
TTTGTTGGTGCAGGCAGAGCTGGTAGGCAGCTTCCTCTTCTTCATATAGATATACCTGTGGAAAACAATGATTAGGGTAAAATAAGTGGGAGAGGAAATATTTATGCCTGGGGTGGTTAGCCCTTCTCACCATTTTGATACAAGTGGTCCTGGTTATGAAAATATTGAGGGGGCATTCAGATCTGGTCAGCTTAGAGCTGGAAAGGCAGAGAGGCATAACTTGGCCAGAATCAAAGGGGGAGATATCAGTAAGGCAGGTTGGGGAATAGCTTGTTATATAGGGTATTGTAGAGTGGCATTAATAGGAACTGCACTTAGCAGGGGACATGTAGGAGATGCACAAAAGAAGCATTAGGACAGTTAGTAAAGAGGAGAAGGTTGGCTACATATTGGATATATTGTGTCCATGTTATAGTCTTTTGGACTTCAAAGTGCCATCCTCCACCGGTGAGGGTGGGGAGGGAAGGACGGGAGAGGTGGCATGAGAGACATTTGCATTGGAATTAAGATTGTTAAAGCCACCAACACAATGAATGAGAGGGACATCTATGATGGGCATATGGCTTTGGCTGTATGCACAATATTATGGTCATCCCCTCAGGGGGTTCCCTTTTTCAACTGGAAGGGGCAGTGCTTTCTCCATTTCTTCCACCTCTGGTTTGCCAATGTCAGATGAGCCATTTCTTTGGTCATTGGGGTGGAATCAAACATTTTGATCCAGTACCCAGATAGGCCTGGGCTGGTCCTGTGGGAAGACACAAGCAAATCCCCTTCCTGTGGTGAGGAGGGGGACTGGTCCCTTCCATATTCCATCTTAGGGGTATCTCCATATCACCAGAATGGAAGGGGCAGTCTCTGGTGTATGCCAGTGGAGAGTGATAGGAGTGTATTGGGAGTTGTTTTTGTAAATGTTTAAAGTAGTCAGAGCCATGCATAACTGAAGGTTGGGTGGATAGCTATTGAGCTGCTGTTTTTTTTTTTTTTTAAAGTTGGGATTTTAAGGTTTGGTGTGTTCTTTCTACTATATCTTGGCCTTGTGGGTTATGTGGGATTTCTTTATTATGGGTAAGCTTCCATTGCATGCAAAACGTTTTGAATGAGTAGCTGACAAAAGCTGGGCCATTATCAATTTTTATTTGATGGGGGACACCCATGATGGCAAAGGTAGAGAACATATGGTTTTTAAGTTTTCTGAGTTCTATCCTGTTTGTGCTGTGGCCCACATATAATGGGAGTATCTATTGTCACAAAGACATATTTCTGATGACCGAATTGGGGAATATGAGTGGCTTTAATCTGCCAAAGGACATTGGCCTTTAGGCCTCACGGGTTAATGTCCATCATATGAAGGACAGGTGTTGTTATCAGTGAGGCACAGGATTGGCATGTTTTTAGTATACATTGGAGTTGAATTTTGGGAATCAGAAGGAAGCGTGATTGTAATCCCTTAAGGTTTACATGGGTGTTAGCATGAAATTTCTCTGTTTCCTCAAGGGTGGCAAGGAAGATGTCTGTTGGGCCTCCATAAGAGGCCATCTGGTCTACTAATGCATTTCCTTTGGTGAGAGGGCCAGGTAAGGGGCTGTGAAACCTTGTGTGTTGCACAAACAAGGGGCCCTTCTTTCTCAAATGAGGTTGGAGACTTTTATCAACAGGGGTGAAGGAGGGTTTTCATCTAATCAGATATGTGAGTGAGCAAGCCAGGGGAGTAAGTTAACAGTACAGATGCTATCTGAAAAGAGTTTAAAGGGGAGTTCTTCCTCAAGAAGTGACAGATAGATGGAATATATTTCCTTATATTGTGGGGATCTCTCAGGAAGTTCTTTAAAAATGATGGTGGGAGGTTGATCCCCTAGGTGGTAAAGAACTACCATTGCTCCTCTCTTTCCCCTGTCTGTAAAAATGGGGGGGGGATCCCAGGATTTTTTTTTTTGAAAAGAGGTGGGGCATGAGCCATTTTAGAAGGGGTATTGCAGGAATCCATTTTTCATTAGAGTATTGGTTGTCAATTTGACCAGGGACGCCTATTAGGCTGATGGCAAATTGGAAGTGCCTCCTAAATTGCCATTGTATGTCAGCAAGGGAGAAGGAGGTTATGAAAGTGTCAGGTTCTTTGCCCAAGGTTTGGAGAGCCTGATCTCATCCGGTTTTGATCATGGCAGGAAGGGCATCAAACTCTGTTAATATATGTGGGGCACTGCCAATGGAAGTGTGGAGCCATTCCAGGACTCCTTGGGGTTGGTATAGCACTCCCATGACAGTTGGGGAGGAGCTAAATATCAGAAGCTGAACAGGCTTTTCTGGTGAGTACCTGGTGAGCCACATCAGAAAAATATGTTATTAATCATAGTTAATGCCTATTTTACCTCTGGGCTTAGGAGGTGGGGGAGGGGAGGATGGGTCTTTGTCACCTTTTAATTTTTTTAAAATTTTTATTTATTTGAGAGTGACAGACAGAGACAGAAAAAGGCAGATAGATAGACAATGGGCACATCAGGGCCTCCAGCCACTGCAAACTCCAAAAGCATGCCTGCCTTGGGCATCTGGCTTATGTGGGTCCTGGGGAATTGAGCCTCGAACCAGAATCCGTAGGCTTCACAGGCAAGTGCTTAACCGCTAAGCCATCTCTCCAGCTCCTGTCACCTTTTAACATATCAAATAAGGGTTGTAAATCACGAATGGGAACAGGAAGCCATGGCCAGAGCAGTTGAGGTTCCCCAGAAAGCTCTGAAGTGTGGCCAGTATAAGCTTCTGGGGAAAGGAGAGTGTGGATTTAAGAGGCCAGGCAGACGTGAGGGAGAGTTTTGTCCCCAGGAAAGCTATTGGTGGGGTAAGTTGGGCTTTATTTGGGTTAATTTTGAAGCCTGCCTCAGAGAGGGAAGGTATTAATTGATTCTTTACCTCAGCTGGTGAGGTGGAAGAGTCTTTCCATATTAGGATGTCTTCCATATAATGATATATATTAAGGCCTTGATCTAAATGTGGCCTTAATGCCGTAGCAACTGCTTCATGGCATACAACAGGACTATTAGCTATACTTTGGGGCAGGACTATCCACTCAAAGCATTTAGCAGGTCCTGCAATATTGATAGAGGGGACCAAGCACCCAAAGCATTTTCCATATCGTGGGTGCAGGGGTATAGAAAAGAAACAATCCTTAATATCAATAGCAAGGAGGGGGTGTTGGCTGGAATGGCTGACACAAGCAGAAGTCCCCTCTGAGAGTCTCATCCTTGAGGCTTTGGCAAATTAGCGTACATTATGAAGTCATACCTTCCCAAATAATGTTTTTGAGAAGGAGGGCCCTGGCCGATGGGTCAGGGAATTTTCTCTCTAAATTGGTTCTTGCCCTTAATATAAAATCAGAGAGGGTCTCCTCCAGCTTCTGACAAAGATACAGTAAGGAAGAGATATTATCCTGGGTGCTGGGGGGTGGGTTATTCTATTCCATGCCTGGAAGGCACAGAGGCAAACTTGGTCATAGAACCCTGGGGCTATTGAAGGCATATGGAGAAATTGTCCTATCTAAATAATTCATCAAATCCCCAGGAGATGTTATCTTGATTTTGGTTTCGTTTTATTTGTTGGAGGCATTCGTCTCTATAGAGGGATTCCCATTGAAGGAACAGGAAACTAGGCAGTTAAGACCGGCAGATATCACCACAGTCTTAGGGGATATTAATGAATCCCTGTAGACTCAGAAGGAGGGACTTATCCTCTTCAATGACTTGTCTGAGCTCTTATAGATACCAGCTTGATAACAATACCAATTTAGGGGTTGAGCCTGAGTTGGTTGAACATTAGCTGGAAATGCTGCTACTTCCTGATTGAATAACTTTTTATTGTTATCTCTGGCCTCACATAATTGTTGTGTGATTGCAAGTGGGGGAGGGGAGTCCTGGCCCGGGGAATTCTTCATGATAAGATCCTTTTGGCCTGTGTTACATGAGTCCAGAGGGGTCAGCCTGGATTGGGAGGTGGATATGGTGTATAAAACGGAGTGGGTGTGGTGGAGTTTTGGGTCGTTTTGCTCTGTAATTTCTTCTATTGGAGTTTCAAGGGGACTGAGTTCCACTACTGTCCAGTCCTCAGGGCTCCTCTCATCGTAGTCATCATCTGGATTTTGAGTGGAGGTGTTTTCTTTTTTTTTGGGGGGGGGGAATAATGCATTGCCTAACAGTTGCTATGATTGGGAGAAAAGAGAGAGTGGGAATTCCTTCCAGAATCTCCCATTTCCTGGCTAGATAGGCTCTTCAAGTCCACATGTCTGGGTCATGTAGATCCCCAGAAATCATCCAAACATCCAGGGGCAACCTGGAGGACTTCTTTCGAAAAGGAGGTAGCCTCTTTCTGGGAAAGCTTAATACTCCTAACTTTCAGGAGAGCTCTTATCCCATGAATGTGTGATTTCTTTTGGAAGGAGGCAATGTTACCCATGACAGAGAAAGATTAGAAATGCCAAGCTTAGAGGGCAATATTCCCGAGAGCTGATTAGCACAAAGGAGATTCCCCCCAAATCTGGGCATGAGCCTTTCCAGAACTTTAAGAGACCAGCAACCTGCCCTACAGGCTTTTTTTTTTAATTTATTTTTTTTAATTTATTTATTTTTTTTTATTTGAGAGCGACAGACACAGAGAGAAAGACAGGTAGAGGAAGAGAGAGAGAATGGGCGCGCCAGGGCTTCCAGCCTCTGCAAACGAACTCCAGACGCGTGCGCCCCCTTGTGCATCTGGCTAACGTGGGACCTGGGGAACCGAGCCTCGAACCGGGGTCCTTAGGCTTCACAGGCAAGCGCTTAACCGCTACGCCATCTCTCCAGCCCTTAATTTATTTTTTTATTGACAACTTCCATAACTGTAAACAATATCCCATGGTAATCACCCCCACTTTCCCCCTTGAAACTCTACTCTCCATCATATCCCCTCCCCCTCTCAATCAGTCTCTCTTTTATTTGATGTCATCTCTTCCTATTATGATGGTCTTGTGTAGGTAGTCTCAGGCACTGTGAGGTCATGGCTATTGTTTTTGGGAATCAGTTTTTCTCTGTAGGCCATACTGGCCTGGAACTCACAATGTAAACTCAAGCTAGCTTTGAGTTTGTTGTGATCTCCCCGTTTTGACCTTTATATATATGTTTGTTTATTTGAGAGTGACAGAGAGAGAGAATGGGCACACAAGCACCTCTAGCCAACGAACTGGAGACATGTGCGCCCCCTTGTGCATCTGGCTAATCCCTACAGGCTTTTAAGAGGTTGATGTGTCACCAGTTCTTTGTGCTGATGAGAAATAGATAGAGGATGTTTGCAAACATGCAAAGGGCAGTTGAGGTCCAGACAAAGGACAGCTGGCCTTCAGTCAAAACTGAAGAGTGGCCTTGGCAAAGAGACGTCTTTGCCAGTTAGTAGTGCCTGCTCCCTTGTGATGGTGTGAACCAAAAATAAAGGAGGAAAAGGAGAAACTGCAAGCCCTCAAAACTGTGGAGGAAAAGGCCTGATGCCCCCCAAATGACAATTGTCCATCTGAGAAAGCGTACACTTACCCTGGCACATCTCACAGTGTCCCTGTTCAGGTGCCAGCTATTGATACCTGTGTCCTCTGGGGCCCAGCCGTGGTTCCCCCGGAAGGCATTACAGGCACCCATGGAGACCAAGGTTGTGCGCATGTTACCAGAGAAAGAATCAATCCAGGAGTCAGTTTCATTAATAGCTCTTGGTTTATTGTCAGGGAAATGGATTTATAAGCGGTTGAAGATGGGAAGAGAACCCTAAGAGGATTGGAGGGTTTAAAGGTTGCTAGCCTATGCCTAATATGGGGACATTCATTCCAGCATGTAGGCAATGGTAAGGGGAAGGTATGCAAAGATGCTAGCTGATGCTATATAAGGAGTTTCTTAAGCAACTGGACAAAGGCCGCAGGGATATGGGAAAAGCCTAAGTCTTATCTGAATGTCCAGGTATCCTGTGCTTGGAGAGGGAATGGCCTTCTTCTGCTGATCTCAGAGGTCTGAAATTTTGTCCGAGGGTCCAGGCTCACTGTGACCCCCAATAATGGGGTAGGAGCACCCCTGCTGGTCCAGTCAGCAAGATACGATCATTGGCAGATCAGCTGTTGCAAACCCTCCATTTCCTGAGGCCTTCCTGTCAGATAGATTAGCTTTAATTTAACTCAAGGTCCTGCCTATGTCCAACGAAAGGTGTGCACCACCACACCCAACTCTACCCTACTTTAAAGAAGAAAAAACACCAGTGCTCCTGGAACTCGTTCTGGAACTAATCCACAAAAGTCAGTATTATCTTGATACCAAAACCATAGGAGGACACAATGAAAAAGAAATTTATAAGTGAATTTTCTGATAAATACAAAGGAAAAATTCTCAATAAAATATGTGCAAACCAAGTTCAACAGCCCACTAAATAGATCACGTGGAGAGTGATAGCATGCACTTAAAATCTGGGTATTGGTGAGCCTGAGGCAGGAGAATTGCTACTCATGCAAGCTCAATCTGAAGCTAGTCTGGGCTACAGAAGAGAAGCCCTGTCTGAAACAAATAGGACAAGACAAAATAAAACAAAATACAATGCCAAAAGAATTAAAGCAAAGACCATTCACTTTTATCAAATTCACAAGTTTACTTCTTTAAAGGATTTCAAGATGTTTAAACACACACAAATGAATAATTTGAATACATCATATCAATAGATTCAAAGACAAAAATAGCATGATTATCTCAATAGATATAGAAAAATACTTTGACACATAATTCTTCATAATAAAACCCTGAGAAAACCTGGGAATAGAAGTAAAATAGCATAGACTGGAGAATCAACAAATGGTGTTCTCTCTCTCTCTCTCTCTCTCTCTCTCTCTCTCTCTCCATATATATATATGAAATTAGACCCACTCATTTTGCCATACACAAATTCAAGTCCAAGTGGTTTAAAGATCTCAATATAAGACCTGAAACTCTTCAATTACTGGAAGAAATAATAGGAGGCACTCTCCATGATATAGGAATATAGGACTAGGAAAAGGCTTCCTCAACAATCCCTAGTATCCCAGAAAAGTAAACATGCATTCAACCAATGTGATCTAATGAAGTTAAGAAGCTTTTGCACAAACAAACATACCATAATCAGAACCAATAGATTACTCACTGAATGGCAGAAAATCTTTGTCAGAAGCCTAATATCTAGAAAGTACAAAGAACTCAAAACACTAAATAAAAAATTAAACAACCCACTCCAAATGTGGGGCAGAGAACTAAATACGTAGTTCTCAGAGGAAAAATTATGAAAGTGGCCAACACCTGTCTAAACAACTCAAAGTCTAAGCGACTCAGAAGCAAACAACTTGATGTGATGCTCACATAAGTGCAATAGTAGCACACATCCATGATAAGTAACCAACTACTCTTGGATTGACTATAAGATCTGCTCAGTGGATGGAAACCATATCTGTGACTGAGAAACAAGTCATAATCATATCCAGGTAATGATTCTGTTTTCCACTGTCAAGCTCCCACTAACCTTGGGCTATAAGAGGGACTACACCCTTTAAATTTTACTTAAATTAATAATTATCTCATTTTACTGGTGCTAACTCATTCTCTTTTGGAGAATCTGCTTCTCTTTTTCAGATGGGAGCTGAACCTGGGCAGATAAACAACCCAGTGCACTCCACTTGGGCCCCCACTGAAACCACTGAGGATTTGGGTAAATTAGCAAGAGTGCTGCTTTCTTAGTGAATCTGGTATCAGCACAAGAGGGGTGGAGATAGACACTGAGGACACTCAATACCTACCAAAGCACAAATTCAGAGGCTCCTAAATGCCCATCACTGAAGTAGACTTAAAATGCTCCCAGCATGGCTCAGGGAATTTTGTGGAAGAGGAGTCAGAAAGAATGTTAGAGCTACAAGTTGTGACATTTTGCAGAAACATTGCCTCTCCCTCCCCGTAATGCATGATCTGCAATCCCCATGGGGTTGAACTGCATCCCCAAAGAGGAAAGCCTCCTCATAAAAGGGGCAGGGAGGAAGGAAAAGATGGTAACAACATGTGTTGTTTAAATACTAAGCATATACATATCTAATAAAAAAATAGAAAAAAAAAGATGTAGAATGCCTCAGTATAATAAAGGCTAAATATGCCAAGCCTATAATTAACAGTTTACAAAAATGGAGAAAACTCTCAAAATGTTTCTGCAAAAATAAGTAATGACATAACTGTATTGACTTTTTCTGCTATTATAATATCATACCTAATGTCTTAGTCTAAAGCAATATGGAAAGATTAAAAAAATGGGCATATTTATACATAATGAACTATAAAAAGTCCTGTAGAAAATTTTTAACTTGATAAACACTTTCAAAAAAGTAGCAAGATATAAAACCCACATACAATAATAAGTAGCCTTTCTATATAACTAGGAATGAATATGCTAGGAATACAATCCCATTCACAATAGCTTAAAAATAAATAATTAGGAATAAACCTAAAGAAGTGAAAGACCTCTACAATCAAAAATTTCAAACACTGAAGAAAGAAAATAAGAAGACACTATAAGTTGGAAACCTCTTCCATGTTCATGCATTAGAGGAATGGATGCAGTCAAAGTAGACATGCTACCAAAAGAAATGAATATATGTTCATTACAATCCCAATAAAAATTCCAGCACCATTCTTCACAAAAATAAAACAATATCTAATATACATATATAAGTACAAAAGATCCTGGTAGGTAGTACAATCATAAGGTTTGCATGTGTGTGTGTGGGGGGGGGGTGAGCTATGCTTTAGGTATCAAAGTAAAATGATTTACTACAGAGCCATGGTAACAATAACAATATGACACTGGAACAAAACAGTTATATAGATCAATGTAAAAGAAGACAGTGCCCAGAAATTAATTCGTACATCTACAATCACCATTTTTTTTTAACAAAGATGCTAACAATTTATATCGTATAAAGAAAGAATCTCCAACAGATGATTGTGAGAAAATTTGTCATTCATATTTAGAAGAAGGAGACTAGAACCAAATCTTACACACTATGCAAAAATACATCCAAAATGGAGCATGAAATTTAATAGTAGACCTAAAACTCTTAAACTGTTAAAGGAAATCACAGGTTAAACATTTCAATGTATAAATACAGGCATTATCTTTTGGAAAATTACTTCAATAGCTCAGGAAATAAAATTAAGAAGTGAAAAATGAAATCTCATAAAATTACAAAACAGCCTTTCCATAGCAAAGGAAATATTTGATCCAAGAGATAGCTGGCAGAATGGGAGAAAAATCTTTGTTATCTATACATCTGATGTGATCAACATAGATGTCTGTTGAAATGAATGAATAAGAAAATATGTTATATACACATAATAGTATTTTCAGTCAAAAGGGTTAATTTTTTTTTTCCCTATGCAGCAAACTATATGCAACTGGTGATGACTATATCAACTTAGGTAAAAGTCAGAAGGACAGATATGTCATGATTTTTCTCATTTGTGGTTCCTATATTTGATATATGTATATTACCTGAAAGTGTAGGTGAGAATGTAGGGGATAAAGAGGACTGGGGGAAGAAGTTTGAAGCACAATGGGTAGGCTATAAAGAGTAGGATATGATCAAAGAACATCATATGTTTGTATAAAAATGTCTGTTTAAAACCTGTCACTATATAGAGTAAATATGTATCAATTTAAAATAGGGCTTAGTGGTTAAGACACTGGCCTGTGAAACATAAGGACCCATGTTTACTCTCCATATCCCATGAAAGCAAGACTCACAAGGTTATGCAAGCCAATGTCACACATGTGCACAAGGTGGCACATGCATCTGAAGTTTGATTGCATTGGCTGTAGGCCCTGGCATGCTAATTCTCTCTCTCTCTCTCTCTTTCTCTCCTGCTCTTATTCTCTCTCTCTCTCATGAAAAGGACAGTCTGTTCGACTTGCCTCAAAAATATAAATAATGGGCTGCAGAGGTGTAATAGTGCTAAAGGTGTTTGCTTGCAAATTTTGCTGGTTGGGGTTTGATTCCCCCATACCCATGTAAGAGACAAACGCACAAAGTGACACATACATCTGGAGTTCATTTGCAGTGGCAATAGGGCCTGATGTACCAGTTCTCTCTCTTTCTCTTCTTGCAAATAAATAAAAATATTAAAAATAAAGTAAATCAGTATATATAAATATTACTTATACAATGAAATGATTTAGGAAAAGCATCAAAAGTACTACACAGGAAAGTCCTCTAGTACCGTATAAGAAATCATTGAGGCCTCTCTGACCTTTCTGTGAATACCATAACTCCACTGAGCAGGGCATCCAGGGTAATGAGAGCAGAGGAGAGGGATAAAAGAGAAAAACCTGTTATGATTAATAAATTAATGTTAAAAGTTGTCCATAGGGCTGTAGAGATAGCTCAACTGTTAAGGCACTTGCCTGCAATGCCTAATGTCAAGGGTCCAATTGCCCAGTAAACACCTAAAACCAGATACACAAAGTGGTGGTGCATGCATCTGGAGTTTGTTTTCAGTGGATAGATACACTAGTGAATGCATTTCCCTCCCTCCCTCCTTCCTTCCTTCCTTCCTTCCTTCCTTCCTTCCTTCCTTCCTTCTTTCTTTCTTTCTTTCTTTCTTTCTTTCTTTCTTTCTTTCTTTCTTTCTTTCTTTTTCTCCCTCTCTCTCTCTCTTTCTCTCTTTCTCTCCTTGCAAATAAATAAATAAAAATATTTAAAAAAATAGTGCATGGACTATGAGTATACAATAAATAGTAACTTGCATTATGATGTATTATTATATTACAACTAGAAATGATAATAATTATCTTCAAAAATATATTATTAAGTCCTTGATAATGTTTGCTTTTACTTTGCCTGTTGTGTTTCCTTGAAGACGATTTCCATTTGAGCAGCTTGAGTCCTACAAAAGAAAATAAAAGATAGGACTAGTAAAGCTAAAGATTGAAGACAACACCTGTGAATCTGACACATTGATGGAGGTAGAGTAGACAGAGAATCCTGAGAATTTAGGGCAGATCTCACACCCAGCAAGAAGAGAATGAAGATGCTAATCCCACTCACAAGCGCTCCAGAAGGACACATTTCTGCAATTAACATTTCAAACTATGATTTTGAGGGGGTGATGCAGTCAGCTTTGTGTTGCTGCATTGCTGGCAGAAAATACTTGTAGGAGGAAATTGTTTATTTTGGCTTGCAGACTCAGGGGGAAGCTCCTCAATGGCAGAGGAAAATGATGGCATGATGAGAGGTTGGGCATCATCTCTTGGCCAATTTCAGGTGGACAACAGCAGCAAGAGAGTGTGCCAAACAATGGCAAGGGAAAACTGGCTATAACACCCATAATCCCACCCCCAACAATGCACTATCTCCAGGAGGCTCCAATTATCATATGGCCAACAGCTGGGAACCTAGCATTCAGAACATATAACTTTATGGGGGACACCTGAATCAGACCACTACATTCTGCCCCTGGCCTCTATATACTGATAACTCTCCATGATGCAAAATGAAATGCATTTAGTCTCAGTTTAAAAGTTCTCATACTTTTTATCAATCTCAATGATGTTCAAACATCCCCATTATCCAAGGTCTTTTATCTGAGCCATAATACCAAAAAAAAAAAAAAAAAAATACACTGCAAAATCTGGCATTAGGCATAGCAAAGCAATATTCAACCAATAAAAGATTCAAAACAAATAGGGCAAACATCAAAGTCTGTAGCTCCAAGTCTGACAACTCTAACCAGTGACAAATATCCAAGATTGATAATTCTAACCAGAATTGAACCACCACAGGGGAGGATGCAAATATTCATTCCACAATAGTGTCATATTCAAATCTATGACAATAATCATGGGTTTGTCTGTTTCTCCTTGTTTAGTTGACTCTTTGGTTCATTATCTGATATGTACCTCATCACAAACTGTGTTTATTGATATTTAGCAATAAGGGTACTGTAACACCAAAAAGAATATATAAATTTTAGACAAAAGGCTACATGAAATTTTGGAGCTTATATTTTGAAATTCTGCTATTAGTTCATATTTAGTTTTGTTAATTCCTCTTTTTCAACTGACTCTGTTGTTAAGAAATGTTCTTGTGCTGGGCGTGGTGGCGCATGTCTTTAATCGCAGCACTTGAGAGGCAGAGGTAGGAGGATCAACATGAGTTTGAGGCCACCCTGAGGCTACATAGTGAATTCCAGGTCAGCCTGAGCTAGAGTGAGCCCCTACCTCAAAAAAAATGTTCTTTATTTTGATATTAGTGTTTTTATTGAAATCTACTTTGATGTTAATATGGACATTATTTTTTGTGACTATAGTATTATTTTCCTTTCTTTAACTTTAAAAATATTTGTATCTTCACAAACTTGTTGCCTGAAAATTGCATAAAGTGGGCAATGCTTTCCCAATATGACAAAATTTTCCCATAAATTAAAGTATTTAGATGATTTATGCGTCATGTTATTATTTATATCATAAGGTTTAAAATCCTCATCTTTATGTTTTTATTTTTTTATTTTTTAAGATTTTTATTTATTTATTTGAGAGAGAAAGACAGAGGGAGAAAGAGGCAGATAGAGAGCGAAAGAGAGAATGGGCGCGCCAGGGCCTCCAGCCACTGCAAACGAACTCCAGATGTGTGCACCCCTTTGTGCATCTGGCTAACGTGGGTCCTGGGGAATCGAGCCTTGAACCGGGGTCCTTAGGCTTCACAGGCAAGCGCTCAACAGCTACGCCATCTCTCCAGCCCCTTTATGTTTTTATTTATCCCACCCATTCTATAAATTATATTTTGTATATTTATTGCTGTGTGTGTATGCGTTTTTGTGTATGAGTGTGGACATATCCTAGCATGCCAAGATGCATGGGTGGATATCAGATGACAATTTTTCACGTTAATCCCCACCTTCCAGTTTGAGGCAAGGTCTATCATTAGTCATTATTCATGAGCTTCCAGGAAATTGTCCTGACCTCCCTTCTTCCCTTTGGCACACTGGGATTACAGAAGCCTGCGATAGCTTTTGGCTTTGACACGGGGTCTGGGGATCCAAATTCATGTATTGAGTTATGTAGCAAGAGCTTGATCCACTACTGATCTCTGTAGCCTTTAACTATACTTTCTTTAGTCTACTTTTCCTGTATTTTGTGGATTAATTTATCATTTTTAATAATTAATTTGATCTCCTATGTGGTATCTTCAATATAACTATGTTTTATTGTTTATTTATTGTTTACTTATTAGGGATTTTTATTTATTTATTTATTTATTTATTTGAGAGAGAGGGGGGAGAGAGATAAAGAGAGAGAGAATGGGCACACCAGGGCTCCCAGCTACTGCAAACAAATTTCAGATTCATGTGCCACCTTGTGCATCTGGATTACATGCCTCTGGAGAATATAACCTAGGTCCTTTGTCTTTGCAGGCAAGTGCCTTAACCACTAAGACATCTCTCCAGGTTAGGGATTTTGTTAGGGTTGATAATAACTGTTTTGGTCTAATATTTAGAAGTTATGCTATGAAAATAATGTATACTTCTAGGAATAAATATTTGTGCTTACCCACACCCAGGCTTTATGCTACCTTTATGTATATTGTAAATAAATGTATTGTTACCTTTTTGTGAAAGGTGAATTGTCTTATAAAGTAAATTTATTCCTAAGAAATTGTACCTAATTGCCATCAAACTGGTGTTCTTCATTCTCTCATATAGGTTAGTATTTTCATTTGGTATAATTTTCTATCTGCCTAAAGGACTTCTATTAATATTCTTGGCAGAGTAGTTCATTGATGATGATTTATTTTTCTTTTTGTATGTGTGAAGACATCTTCATTACAAAAACATTTTTAGCTTTATCTTTATCCCCACAACTTAGAGATCATATTCTGCTGCTTTTGCAATTATCTATTGTCTGATGATAAGCCTACTGTTGTTCTTATCTTTGACACTCTGTACCTAATATCTCTATTTGCTATTTGCTTTTAATATTTTCTTTTTATCTTCCTTTAAGCAGTTCGTCATGTGCCGTAAAATAATTTTCTTTGTTTGTGTGTACTTGCAATTTTTTAGTTATTTTAAATGTTTGGGTATAGATTTTTATCACATGTGGAAAAAAACATTTTGGCCATTATTTCTTCAAAAGTTTTCTTTGCCCCTCATCTTGAACAGCTCTAAAAAGATGAAAGATTTATATTATCTGAAGATAAACCAGAGTATTACCTGAGCAACTCTAATTACATGTACTTTATGTATCAAAATTGTTTTAGATGCTATGCCTAATTTTTCATCTTTTTATCTCTTCATACAATTTTGCATAATTTCCTCTGCTATAAGTTTAAGTTCATTGACTTTTATTCTACAATGTCTAACCTACTTACTGCTCATGCCATTTGACATATTTTCATACTTCACATTGTAATTATTTTACTAAAAGAAGTTTCCTTTTATTTTAAATAATTTTGTCTATACATAACTTTTGAACACATGAAATTCATTCAAAATAAGTATTTTAATACTATAGTTTGCTAATACTACCATGTGTGTCAATTATATCTGAGTTTCAATATATTAATTGTTCTCCTCATTATGCATTGTATGTTGATGCTTCTTTTCATTTGTGATATTTCATTAGGTAGGAGACTTTAATGATTTTACCTTGCTGAATGTTGGGTAATTTTGTGTCTCTATAAATAATTTTGTTATGTAATCTAGAAAGCAGTCGGCAGAGCAGAGTATGGCCCTTGCTTTTAAGATTTGTCAAGTAGTGTCAAAGACAGGTTTATTCTAAGAAGAAGTATTCCCTGGTACTAGAGCAATAAAAATTAAGAAGTCTATGGAACATGAGTTTTGCCAATCTGGCTTACAAGAACAGGCACTATTCCTCACCCTCTAGATACTTCATGCAGTAACTTGACCTGGAATTGTCTCATAAAATGCATGTAATAATCAGTAAGTAGTATGCCGAAGAATACAAGAGGCACCTGCTGTAGACTGCTAGTGTCTCTCTGCAGTTTTCTCCTCTCAAACAGTATCCTACAAACTCAAGATGCCATGGTCTCTCTGCCTCAGTCTTCTAGATTCAGATTTGTTATTAAAGTCATGCAGAGAAGTTTTGTTCTCTCTGTACTATGGCCTTTAAATTTCTATACAACATTTATCCAGAACAATCCTAAGATCTATTTCACACCTTTAAGCAATCACTCTCACTTGTTGTCAGATACTAAGAATCAGAAAAACTATATTTTCATTATGTTTTGTCTAATTATTTGATTGCTTCGTGCAGGAAAGTAAATCTAGCCCCTATTACCTCATTTTGACCAGAGGTTAAAATCTTGTTTTTTATCCTCAATAAGAATCAAATATTTTTTTCCTGACTTAGATCATCAAAACAATGGTCAATATTATTCTGACCTGTAAACCTAAAACATTACTTTGATAACTTTCATTTTATGTCAAACACATATCATAACAACACAAATTAAAATATTTTAGGGGGATAAAAAGCTTTTTGTAACCACCAAATCCTGGAAAATTATGTATTTTTTTTCCTATATACATTGGAAATGGATAAATTTCTTAGTGATTAGTAGTTGGTGATATGCTGAAAGTTAATTCCAGTTAATATTTCTTAAAAACTGTAATATTTATAAATACAGGCTAAGATTTTGCAAGAACTAAAGCAAATAACAGACCAAGTGGTTCTTTTTTTTTTTTTTTTAAGCCACAGGCTTCAGCATATAACTAAAGTCTCCATGACTTCCTTTAAAAATATTT
The DNA here is from genome assembly GCF_020740685.1 of Jaculus jaculus. Classification (NCBI taxonomy): domain Eukaryota; kingdom Metazoa; phylum Chordata; class Mammalia; order Rodentia; family Dipodidae; genus Jaculus; species Jaculus jaculus. Next base: position 91,253,229 of record NC_059125.1, read on the forward strand.
ATATGCAAGCAGAGAGAGAAAGAGAGAGGGAAATGGAGAAAACAAGAAAGAAAAACAGAAGCGCCAAGTCCCAAGCCACTGCAATCAAACTCCAGATGCATGCACCACTTTGTGAATCTGGCTTTATGTGGGTACTGGGGATTCAAACCCAGGTGATTAGGTTTTATAGGCAAGTGCCTTAACTGTTTATCTTTCTCTCCAGCCACAGACCAGCTAGTTCTACCAACACCTATAGAATAATGATTTCACTTCAAACTGCAGGCTGACTGATGTGATATTTTCTAGATTATTTTTTTTTCCATTTGAGATTGTGAATCAAACAGACAAGGCTGATGATTAAACTTGAATCACACTTATCAATCTTGCAAATGGATTACAAGAATTCTGCTGTTTTGAACTTGAAAGCATAATTTGCATATTCAATGAAACTTGACCTCATATCTAGCTTTCCATCTTTGCTTTCCATCTTTTTCTTTAGTACTATAAGTCTGGGAATTAGAGTAATGCTCTGAGAAATGTGGATATCCATATAGATCGATATATACAAACACGATTATAAAATAAACATTTATATTCCAAGCTAAGATTGTTAGAGTGGTTATAAACTACAAGTTGCCCATGTTTGTAGAGCTGACAAGCTTTATTTCTGCCTTTGTCTAGTATTCCCAGTGTCTGGAGGATAGTTCTTGTTCACACAAGCATTGAGATAATTTGACTTCTGAATCCATGGACAGCCACAGGAGTCTGTGTTTCATATTGACTTTTCACAAAATCTGCATTTTCTTGATGATGAGAATCTATTGATATTCTACAAGGGAGGAATGGTTATTTATTCATTGTATACAAGGAAAAAAATCCAATACTCTATAGTGCTACCTGGCTCTTCATTGTGGAGCCAAGTAATAACTACTATCTGTAAACTTTTACCATTTTAATGATGAACAAAACTATTTTGAGTTCAAAGATAATGTAAGGCAGTATCTTCAAGGTTAAAACCATGGTTGAAACATGAAAAGTAATTTTTTAAAAATATGAATTTGACTCATTTTCAGTGAATTTATGCTATATTTTGTCATGAACAGGCACTAATTGATTCATTTCATTCTTAGGAGAAATAAAGCAAAATGTTCAATGAATTTTCTTGAATATAATCACCACCAACATTTTCAGCCAGATGCAGTCTGCATCCTCAGGCATGGTGACACTGCTGATCATTCACTATACTTTGGCTTAAATCTCCCTCCATTTTAAAGCTTTCTTCAAGTAATTTCTTTGCAATAAATGATTCTTCCATGATGGATGTTATTCTATTTGAATCAAAGACTACAGCCACTCAAAACAAGCAAAATATTATTTTAAGAACTTTAGCATATACAACAGAGTCATTATAAATAAATTACTCAAATCACCTTCACTAGGCCAAAGATTAGCATGATTGTTTAAACAATATGATGATGGGTCAATTTGACTACTAATTCTTTTTCAAAATTAGCATCCAACTCTCCTGTGTATTTTACATGTCCATAAGGTAAACACATGAATATTTAGGTTGGAAAACAAGTTTAAAGAATTTCTTAAAGACATAAAGTGAGGCTCAGATATTAAAATCTAGTAAAAATATTTGTGATCAATTTTAGCAACTTAAGAAATCTAAAATGACACCAGGTGTGGTGGTGCATGCCTTTTATCCCAGTACTTGGGAAGGTAGGAGGATTGCTGTAAATTCAAGGCCAGCATGGGAATAGTAAGTGCCAGGACAGCCTGGACTAGAGTGAGACCTTATCTCAGATAAAAGAAAAACTAAATTTAAAAATACATTATTTATGACTCTTAACTTCTATGTCATCAGGTCATCATACTCCTGAACCTGGAATATATCTTGCCCTACCCTCCAAGTTCTAGTTCTAATCTAATTTTTGACCACTATGTTCCAGTATTTGGCAACGTAATTTCTCCAATCCTGAATGGCCCATTTTGTTCTCTGTGCTATGTCTATGCCCTTTCCCCAGTCATTCATTTATGAATACCCTACATAATATAAGGTGCAATTCAGCCTTTCTTTGCCATTGGTACCTTAGATATAATTCATAGATTTGAAAATCATCATGATGACTGAGCTTGTTAGAAATACAAAATCTTGAACTGTCCCTGGGCCTGCCAATAAAAATTTGCATTTTAACAAGTCTCTCAGACTCGTTCATGTAAACTAACATTCAAGGCCTTTCTCCAGCTCAAAAGTATTTGCTTATTTTAGTTTTCCTCAGTGATGCTTATCATGGCAATACATAATTTATAGTGCTTTAACTTACAGTTTTACTTTATAATGGTAAGATATTAATATACATATAGTAGAAACCTTTAGTAGATATTCATTCAAATTCTGATATTGAAGTTTTCTTAGTTTAGTGACTGGCAGGACTATTACAATGCCATGCTGGGCAAAGAGCCATAGCTTCTATCCAGCCACTCATTTGTGAAGAGAAACAATTATTATTCTTCATTATAACCTTGTTGCTATGAGCTTCTTTAGGCCAGATGTGTAGCTGAGCTTACAATTCACCATCTATTCAACTTAAGATAGAGCTAAGATAGAGCATAACCTTATTGTAAGCCAAGAACTATCTGTGTAGCTACCTGGCATCATAATAATAAGTTCATATTTTATAGGAATGTTCTTGAAAGCAGCTTCCAGTTCCTATCTTTTGAATAAAACCAGTGCAACCTAGTGCTTTGTTTTTTATGTTGTGTTTTGATTCAGTGTTTCAACTTGCACTAAAATCATGATGCTATTTTCCCCTCCGATTAGAATGCAAGTGCCCTGTCTCTCTCAGTACCTGAGGCATGGTGCCTAGTCAAATAAATAGTTACTTCATGAATATATTATAAATAGTAATATTTGACAGGATGATCCTTTTTTTCAATTTGGATTCAGTGGTACCTGTTCCCATTCATGATCTTGGGAGAACAGTCCACAGGGACAACATTACATAGCTGTCAGCCTGGAAGGCTGCTCAGAACATAATTCAAATTGGATTATTATAGCATTACTGATGATGTGCCTAGAATAGCCTTGCATCTTCAGATTGATGGAACTTAGCAACTGTCTTTGCTCTTCTTTGTAAGTCAATATTATGGGATTTCTTTAGATGCTAATTCAATGTATCAGTGATATGGTAGATAGTAAAGACTAGACTTTGGCTTGAGAACACCAGGGTTTCCATTCTGGCCCCATCACTTCTTATCTATGTGACCTTTGGAATATTGCTTACCTCCTTTGTGCTTTTGTTTATATGTCTAAATGATGGAGATAATATTCTCCATAGGGTTTTTGTAGAAAGTCTGTTAGCTAGCAGATATTAAGTGCTCAGCAGCGTGCTAAAATTAGTCCTAAAGGGATGATAGTCCTTGTTATTTAAAAAAAATATGGTCAGGAAGTCTACACTCCTGAAATATCATTTCAGAGTTCCAATTACTTATAAGTAGTAGAGATCTCTATTCTGTTCTCTTTCTCTTACTCAGAATTTAATGTATACTTACTTGTGGGAATAGCTTCCAGCACTTTCTAACTCTGATACTTGCTATAAGGATGTGTGTGTTTCTACTCATGTTTCTATTGTCCAGTTCCTTGGTAAGGCACATTATTAAAACTGAGTGCTGACTCATCCCAGAAAAGACAGAAGACTCTCTCCAGGTTCAGATGCAACTGACTCAGTCAATTTAAATGACTTTCTAATAAATGGTTGAGTAAGCAAATGGGAATTGGGTTATGTCCAGAATGCTTAAGACCTTGATCTCTGTCATGCCTCTCAATGAAGCAAACACCAAAGCTGACATTTCTTTTAAATGATGTGTGTGATACATAGATAATGTCATAATAGTAAATAATGAGGCTTTGTAAATGGGGAGACTATAAATAGGGCATTTCTGGGCAGTGAACACATGTGTTACAGCTTGTCAAGTTAAATATTTTCTGAAATACTGTTAGATATTTACAAAAACATTGTATATTTATCCACAATGGAGCAATTTTTACAAGAGTGCTGTTTCTAAAAATGTAAAATAGCCACATATTCAGCTAACCAAACAGCACAGTTGATACTTTATCATACTGTATTCAAAGCTGGAGACACTGAGGTTTCTCACCCTTAAGTATTAGCCCTGGGGTTTTCAAGCTTAGGGTGAGTTTAATTAAAGTCAAGGGAGAAAAGCAATTAAGCACTGTGAAATGCTGGCATCCCTCTTGCACCCTAAAGACAAAAATACTATTTAGAATAAGATGATGCTGTAATTTCAGTAAGAATTCCATTGTCTACTTCAGCAGTTCTGGTGGCCCAGGTGTTCTGAGCATTTTGAAGAGCAGCTAGCTTATGAGCTTCACTTTATAACTATATTAAATAATTTCTATCTGCTTTAAATCTCCTGTCATAAGAAGTGCTTAGAAAGAAGATTGTGTACATATGAGTGACCCATGCTTTAAATCCTTCTATAGACCTATATTACAGAGCATGTCTCCTAAAAGCACTTAAATTCAATTCCTATTTCAGTAGAATTGGAAAGTAGAGGGTTAAGATTTTCCATCATTGCAACATACAGAAGTGATGTAAGTAAATGAATAAAGGGATATGGATCCATACAATGGATAAGTTCATGTCATATTTATATTTTAGTGACTTTGATGCAGTGTCATTATGGTTTCTCATCACTATTGTGCAGTACCACCCACTGGGAAAATGGTAGAGTACAGCAATGTGCTGCTATACAGCTTGTCAATCAATCAAAGAACCATAAAAAGGAGCGATTGCAAGTATTAGTTCAAATGCAGTCTTGGAAGCTGTTGGATATTGGAGGGACAAAGCAGTCAGTTGCAAACAAAAATTGGAAGCTGATTAAATGCGATTTTCTGCTATTTATTGTCTCATCTTCTCCTCAGTTTCTTACAAACATTAATTGCAATGTAGAAAACAAATATGGAAAGTGCATTACAGGAATTCAGGGATATTCTAATTGGTGACAAGCAAATTATCTATCTGCATAATATAGCACAACAGTGTGGAATCCTTTGCAATTGGTTATGTCCCCACTGCTGATGAAATGCATCAGTTAGCTTCTTAGTTCTGGGACAAAATAACCAACCAGAAGTAATTTAGGGAGGGAAAGGGTTTATTCCAGCTTGTAATTTTGAAAGAAGGATCATTATGGCAGGGAAAACATGGCAGGCCAAAATGCTGGTGTCACATCTTCATATCACCAAGAAAGAGTGTGAGAACAGGAAGTAGGGTTAGGCATAAAACTTCAATTCTCGCTCCCAGTGACACACTTCCTCTATCAAGGCTACCACCAAATTGTTCTCCATTTCCAAATATTACCACCAACTGGGGATTAAGTACTTTCAAACAGAATTTGTGGGGAAATTCTACATTTAAGGCACCACTTGGAGCCTTCCAGTTTGTGATATCAGTTGATTTCACCTACATAAGATCTTGTACATGTTGTTTTGCCATTATATAGCAGATCTTTCTTCTTTAAGAGAGAAGGAAGAGGCAGAGAGAGGAAGAGAGGGAGAGAGAAAGAGAGAGAGAGAGAGAGAATGGGCATGCCAGGGCCTCTAGCCACTGCAAACTAACTCCAGTCACATGTGTCACCTTGTGAGTCTTGTTTATGTGGGTACTGGGGAATCGAACCTGCTGCACCTTAAGTACTAAGCCGTGTCTCCAGCCCCAGATCTTTTTCTTAAGGGAAAAAAATGTACAAATACCTTTTAATGTCCATTTTAACAATTAATTGAGAAAATGTTCTGTGGTTATTGTTTAGTATAAGTTGAAGTTGCCTCATGTTTGGAAAATACTAGCATATTTCAGTCAAGATGTTCATCAATCAAATAATAGTGTGGTGATAATAAATAATTTTCTAGGTGATTGAATACTACCGCTCAAATCTCCTTTAGAGGTTACTGCATAACATATTTGTAATTTTCAAAAATAAAATACATTGTTAATAATCCCTCAGTTAGGCAAGATGGTATTGAGTAAATTATATTAGATGTGGCTCAAGACTACTAGAATGCAGTCTGTCTCCAAAAGAATATATAGACTGGTCAGCTTTTCAAGTCTCTGAAGCTCAATTTTCTATCTGTGAAAATCAGAGTTATGTTCAAAATAATATGTAAACTCAATTGTAACTATTCAGAAATTCTCTTAACCATAATCATACTTTCATATAGCTATAACTAGGATTTTAATAAAATGTTGGAAAAGTGACCATCAAATATTCTCAGAGAGGGCAATAATCAAGCAACTAAAGTTTGCTGATCTTTTAACATTGAGGTGGGAAAATAATTTGCAAGTTTGCCTAGTACCCTATCATTTTTTTGTGAACATGTTGCATCTTAATAGTTAGCCAAGTGACTCAGAAGGCACTGCCTATCTAACTTTCTACAAGTGACTACCACCCACATCCAATTTGTCACCAAGTCCCAGTGATCCTCCATTTCCTTTGACTATTTTGCTATTGCCTTTCCTATCCACATACCACAGAGATAGAAAACTGAGATAACCTCCTAATTACTATAAGCAAAATGCACATGCATATGAATAAGCTTGGTTTTGACTGCTAATTCTAAGTTTAAGTAATGTACACTCATGTTCAAAGAAGGGAAAGAATAGCTGGCAGGAACTAATACAATCATCACTATAGTACTAGGAAAGAGTAGTGACTACAATAAACAGAAGCTGGCCCAAGCCTGGTGTGTTGTACATCTGAAAACAACACCAATACATAATGTTTGCTTATGGATTCCCTGTATATCAAGACAGTTAAGAAATTTAGAACCTGAAAACTATTGCACTCAGAGAATATGTAAAAATCATCTAGCACATCGTAAATTACTAAAATTTACAGCTTAATGTAATACAAGTCTATATCACCAGAATGCATTCTATTTTAATTATTACCCTCCACAAAGGAAAAAAAAGCATAAAACCAAACATAATCCAATGGATAGGAGAGACTTATGGCTTTTAATCACATCATGGTAAAAAATGCAAACATTCTTTGCAGAGAAGTCGATGAAACCAGCTCTGCAATTTCCAGCTTTGTGATTTGGGATTTCTGTCTAAAGCTTATTTTCTTCATAGGCCACATGTAAGATCTCAATATGTTATTTAGCTTCATAATTATTGATTTTACATATGTGCTTGGCGTATCCATAGTAAAAGAAACAAACAAAACTAAAACACAACTATCACTTAAGATTTACTAAGTACTGCTAGGTTTGTATTTACATCATCAAAATAGAAAAGCTTCAAAGTAAGCCAAGTGAATTAACACCTACAGAAATATCTGAAAAGTGGGATTGAAAATAAAATGTAAGACTGTATAGAGAACTGAAATAATTATGTTTAGTATTTGATACAAAGTAAGCATTAATAAGAAAAGAAAACTGGACACAACATGACACACAGATTCAGACCACCTTTCCCAGGATTCAAATAAAGCCTTTCATAGGAGTTATTTAGTACCTATAGTCACAAAAATTACTTTCCAATGACTTTCTTTTATTCTTAATGTAAGGCATAAATCAAATGTTTTCTGTGTTCTTATTAAGACAAAAATAAAATGAAAGAATATATTGCAAAGGAAAAAATATTGACATGGAAAACCACTTTCTCCTTTCAAAAAACAGTAATACAATGGAGGAAGGGATGAGTAGAATAGTAGGAATAGTTAAAGCCCTACCGCAAAATTCTGGATGTGAGTCAAATTGATTTCTGCACCCCCTTCAATAAAGTATAAAAGAAATATAAATGTTTGAAAGGGTTGGTGCTTCTCAAGCTTTAAAGCAACTAGATCAAATGATTGAAGATACACGCAAACCCAGGAATAAGAAAGCTGATGGAGCCGGGCGTGGTGGTGCACGCCTTTAATCCCAGCACTCGGGAGGCAGAGGTAGGAGGATCTCCGTGAGTTCAAGGCCACCCCGAGACTACAGAGTTAATTCAAGGTCAGCCTGGACCAGAGTGAGACCCTACCTCGAAAAACCAAAAAAAAAAAAAAAAAGAAAGAAAGAAAGCTGATGATTGGATTCATCATACATAAGGCAAAGTTAAATATTGCCCTAAAATACAGACGTTTAAAACTTTTTATCAGAATTCCTATGAAGGGCATAGAAAATATAAACTCAGAAAGAAATTTACTTGCTAGCATCAAAATTATTTTAAGTCTGGTGGCAGAAACTGACATGCAGTATCTTTTTCATCAGAATCCATTCATTCAAAAATAGTTTGTGGAGAAATGTTACATACTAGGAGTTCTGGGCGTAGGTACTATATCACTATAGTAGAAAGCTTCACATCACCAGGATGAACTTCCAAACCAGGCACAATTTATGGGAGGAAGAAGTGATTTATTTGAAGCTTACAAATCCAGGGGACGTTTCATAAAGGCAGAAGAATCTGGCCTCCTTTCCTAGGTCCAGGCAAAAAAGAAAATCAACAAGCCACTACCAGCACAACCAACAAGCAAGCACAATTCAGGAACTACAGGCAAAGCTCAAGCACTTTGCATATCTTTAGACTGGAACCCCAAATCTACCCTACACCTTACAGCTGGACCCTAGGATCCACCCCGTAATACATCCTCCATCCAGGTGGCTAGGGATCAAAATTACAAACCTTATTAAAATCTTGAATATACTTGGGGACATCCATTCAAACTAACACAATTAATGAGCAAAAAAAATAAAAGTTTGACTTCTACAGAGGAAAGAATAATAATGAGTAGCATGTAAATATTATAGCATGTTAAATGGTGGCAGAGTAGCACAACATGGAAACACACTACACTATGAGATACAGGGAGTGAATCCATTAGTTTCAATTACAAATAGGGTGAACTAGTGGCTTTCAATTATTATGCAGCCTTACTTGGGATGATTAGCATATATAAAGAAAACATCTATTTGGTTTATGATTTGAGATATTCCACTCTTGTTCCCTTTAGGCATGTGTTAAGTCAGCACATCATAGTGCAGAATTTGCAATATAGGAATCATTCTGCCCATTGCTAGATGTGAAAGAGAAAGAAAGGAAGATAACTGATTCTCAATGTCCTGTTCAAACTCATGTCCCTCGGTGACTGAATGGCATCTCACTAGGCCCCTCTAGTTAAAGCACTCTAGGACTTAGACTTTAAAATATGGACTTTTGGGGGACATTTCAAATCCAAGTTATATGTTTTGAGGCCTAAATCATTAGAAAAATGGAATTTCTATCATGTAAAATAAATAAGACTATAAGAAGGACAGGCTTAAAGAAGAAGGCAAGAAACAGCCATGATTGCTTACACCTGTAATCCTGGCACTCAAGAGACTAAGGCAGGTGGATTGCCTAAAGTTCAAGGCCAGTGTCATCTACAAAGTGAATTTCAGGTTAACCAGTGAGTGGTTCCCTATCTCCAAAAGTAATAGAAAGACAGGAAATTTCAGTTTAGAAGCATTAGGTTTTGAGATGTCTATTAGGTAACAAATATCAAGCAGAAGTGTGAGTAGGCAGCTGTACAAATATTAATCCAAAAAGGCAGAGAAATTGTTGATGGAAGTGTAGCTTTGGCAGTTATCAGTTAACAGAGATGGCATTTTAACACACAAGAATATGAGACCACTTAAGGGATTATTATTGATAGGGAAGAAAACAATTACCTAACCCAGCTCTGGAATACCAATCTTGAGGAAGCTATAGAGAAGAAAAGAAAGTAGCACCAGATGCTGAAAAGGTTGAGGTGAGGTAGGAGGAAAACCAGGAAGCAGGGTATCCCAGAATCCAAAAAAAAAGAAAGTCTATTAAGTGTGTCTGATGAGGTGGGTCAAGGATCTTTATCCTTAGAACCATTGCCATTTTGGTTGAGAGAATTCCTCGTTTGGAGTTGAGGTTATCCTGTGTATTATAGGAGGTCTATGAACTTCCCTGCATTCTACTTCTAAGATGTCAGTAGGATGTTACTGTTCCCCACAAACTTGTAACAAAGAAAAAATACTTCCAGACATTGCTACTTGTCACATACTAGGGGTAAATGGCCTCTGTTTGACAATTAGTGCAATTGAAAACTGTGAATTGTCCACTGAAATTAATGGCATAGAGGTCACTGATGACATTGAGAAGAGCAATTTTTCTGCAGCAGTAGGAAGTGAAAGCTGAAATAAAGTGGTTTAAGAGAAAGGGAGGAGAGGAACCAGAAACAGCATTGGATAAACAACTATAGATTTTTTTAAGATAGCAAACACAAGAGCATTAATTGGTGGGTGAGACAAGAACTAAGAGGTCTTTTTCATTTTTTTTGGTTTTAGTTTCAATATGTGAGACATAATACCATGCTTGTATGATGATGAAATGATTAAAGAGAGAGGAAACAATTAAAGATGAAGAAGGGTGACCTTGAGTAGTGGAGAATGCTTGGGATATGGTCTTTAAGAGGAATAATAGCCTTTAGATAGCAACATGGAGATTCCTCTATGGTAGCCTGCAGAATGGCAGACAGAATACTTACAGATATTAGAAAGACAGAGTTTTGTTGGGACCTGCATTATTTTCCTGATTATTTAATTTCTTAATGATGAAGCAATAATGTTATTAGCTCTCTTAAGGGTAGGTGTTGAAGTGCTTAGAGTTGGAGGAGTAAGAACAAATTATGAAATATTTATTTATGAGAATATGATAATTAAATAATTGAGTTTATTGTAATATCCTGGTATCAATGTTTGTACTTGAGATTCATGGTCATAAATTTAAATTGAGCTAGATAGTATGATTGGACAATATTTAAGACAAACTTAGTTGTGACAGTACAGACATAGAATTGGCAAGGAGTTATGATGTATTAGTGAAGTCTAGAGTAGTAACAGAATGCTGTAGACTGTTTTAGGAGCAGCAAAAATGTATTTCCTCCAAGATTCTAGAGAATGGAAGTGCAGAATAAGGTTTGATAGGGTACGATGAGGGGTTACTTCCTTGCTGTAAATAGCCCTTTGTCATTATATGGCTGTTCTTCTCCCTAAGAACTCTCTCTTCTTTCCCTCTTTCTCTTCAACTTCTCATAAGAGCCAGTATTATCAAATTATGATCTCCATTAACTACTTCCTTAGTAGTCCTTTCTTTGGATACAGTCATATTTGTATGAGGGGGTTCAGTGTGTGAATGTGGGGAAGAACACAGTTTAGACTCAACAGCTGAATGTAGGTAGTTATGCTGTTGTAAAAAAGAATGGGAGTATATACAAGCCACCATTATGCTGGCTAATTGTGGAGTGTCACAAGTCCACAATTACTAGGTATATAGAGGAAAGCAATTCTTTGAATATTCACTTCAAATTATTATTGAACTTAAGGGATTATAGGGTATAAGATTATGAAAGGAAGAATTTATATTTGCAAAATAGAATAAACCTGAAACTGAAATTCTGGGAGCATGGCTGCTATTATCACTTTGCATGGCAAAACTATCATGTGTCACTCCAACCTTCAATTCTGGGATAAAACATTCATGATCCTAGCTTTTAGGACTATTACCTGTTGAAAACTTAACTACAGCTATTTCTGGGCTCTGTACTCCACAGAAGACAGTTGCTTTTTCCAAGGTCATGTACAGCCCATATCCTATAACTGGTTTAAAAGCCTTAGGAGCCTTTGTTTGAGAGCTTCCCGTGAGATAAGGCAAGGGTTTTGCTGTTCTTGCTCTGCAATTAATCTTTCTCTGTTTAAATCTGCTTTGTTTACTCCTTCATAAGCATTGTTTCAGAGATAATTCTTCAGTAAACTTTCAGAATGCTAATAGCCACTTCAAAATATTTCACATAGAACTGTACTTAAGATAGTTGGGGTTAGGCAATCTCTGATGAAGTGGACTTTAAAATGGGATATTGTAGGTGGATTACCCATCAATTAGTAGGAAAGGAGAACACTCTCTAGAGATAAGTGAACTATGGATTGGCTTTGGTGTATTAAAACAATGCAATTGTTAAAGTCTTCAGGATTGAAAGGATACACTGACAGTGGCTGTATCTCTAGACTTTGGAAGTTTCAGACAAGTGGCAATGATAAGTAGTGATAAGGATAGTGGACAATGGATGGCTGTTGCTGAGTATGATAGATGCATGAGGAAAATAATTAAAGGCTGAAGGTGATTAATCACCAATTTAAGGTAACATATAAAAGTCAGTATAGACTGGAAATATTTAAAGAAATTTGCACTTTGCAAACTTAGGGAGCAGGCCAAAAACCTTAAAAATGTAGTACTAGCAGGATTTTGGATAGTATGTATGGGTCTGTATCCTGAGAGTGATAAATGGTGGAGAGTGTGTTAACTTAAAATTGATCACTATGGATACATACATTATTATACATATTTTATCATCCATATTTTATAAATCCTAGAAATTACCCTGGATGGTGGTTCTTAGAAGTCTGGGTAAAGTAATATCTCAAACCAAGTGAAATAAACATTTCAGAACCACCATAGATGACAGTGGAAGAAGGGATAAAATACTTAGTAAAGTGTGCCTGTTTGTGTGAGTACATTTTGCATGACAAAATATGTTCCAATATCTATGGTAAGGAATATGTTAGTGAGACAGGCATGATAGTTTGAGTGTTTGCCCCCCACCCCCACCCAGACTCAAGTATTTTGTTAAAACTTGTTACGTGGCTCTCCAGCCACCTGGCTAGAGAAGGTGACACTGGAGGTGAATCCTGACATCCAGACTGAAAGTGTGTTTGAGGGAGGACCTTAATTCGAGCCAAATATTAGGCAACAATGTTTGAGTTCTGGGGGTTCTTGTTTGCTGCAGGTGTGTGTTTGGTGCTGCTTTTGTATTTTTCTGGATACTGGTGGTTTCACTCTCAGTTTATATCTATAAATGGGATCCAGCTTCTGTTACTGATGGAATTTTCCCTTGAATCTATAAGCTTGAAATAAACACCTTCCTCTCATAAACTTTTTTCTGGTTGAATATTTTTCCCAGCAATGTGAAGTTGTCTACAACAGAAATCTAGTAACAAGAATTGTGAGTTGCTGTTAATGAATCTAATCATGTGGATTTTGTTCTTTTGGAACTTGTGTACTGTAGGAAGAATATGTATGAACTTGGTATTTTAGACTGAAGGAACCATAGACAGCAGTAAGCCATCTTTTATGGTCTATTTTGGTGATAGTTTTAAAATGCTAAGTTATAAAAAAAAAAGTGTGTTGGTTAATGAACTTTCGAAAAGGAAGCAAAAACAACAGAGAACACTGTTAGAACTGGGCTTCTGACATAATTGGCTGTGTTCTGTTGCTGCTCATGCTCAGAGACTGTGATCAAGGTTGAATTTGAAAGTAATCAACTGATGTGCTTGGAGGAAGATATAGAACTGAATGGCATATGGTTTAAAGTTCAAACAATCGAATCAAGGTCAAAATTTCAGGCACAGAGACAAATTTTAGGTCACTGAAGCTGTTATTTTTAAGAATATTACTATACTTGAGGGTCAGTAAACTGCTTTACATTGAAATAATGGAAAGGATGCTTGAGGTGATTTCACCCAGGAAAGTTTGAATGGTAGAAATGCAAACTCTTTTGAAAGAAGAAATCTGCTCTTGAAGGTTGTGACTTATTTCCTCCATGGGTTAACAATGGTTGTGTACCTATATACCTAGAATTAGTTTTGGAAACATGAAGAATGCATGGATGTGGGTCATGAAGTATACACAGTTCAAGGAGCCGCTGCTGAGATATGACGAGTGGAACAGGTCAATATCCCTAGGCCATTGTAAGATAGACTGTGGGTTTCAATGGATACCTAAAGATAATTTGTATATACCACAACTATTCAAGGGCTATGATAGAGCACTGCTGGCTTATAAGAGAAGTTTCCCAGGCTTCTCAGCCCACCTGGAGTATTGGAAATTAAAAATCCAGAAATTGCCATCATAGGTGATGGATGTTACACTTGAACTACAGATGCTTGATATTTCCCTGATGATTATTGATTTTGCATTTGTTTGGTCTCTGCTTATTATGCATTATAACTATGGCCATATTTACTCTGTGCCATTATATGTTGGAAGTATGTAATGTGTGTTGGTTTTATAGACTCACTATTAAGACATAGTCTTGAATCTCACATAAAAATGAAAAATATTAAAGCTGGGGGCTGGAGAGATAACATAATGGTTAAGGAACTTGCCTGCAAAGCTGAAGGACCTTGGTTCATTTCCACAGGACCCACCCACATAAGCCAGATGTGCAAGGGGGCGCATGCATCTGGAGTTCATTTGTAGTGGCTGGAAGCCCTGGAGCACTGCTATTCAATCTCTCTCTTTCTCTCTCTCTCTCTCTCTCTCTCCCTCTTTCCCTTACTCAAATGAATAAATAAAAATAAATTAAAACAAAGAAAATATTAAAGCTGGTAAAGATTATGGGGATCTTTGAAGTTGGACTGAGTACATTTGGTAATGTCAGCTAGTCATGAGTCTATTGGGGAGCAGAGGCTGAATGTGGTACTTTTAATGTATGTCTCACATAGACTGAAGTACTTTCTTCATGATTATAGCATAAGTATTTAGTCATCTGGATGGAGAAGTTGTCAGTGAGAGAGGATCCTGAGATCCAGCCCAAAGGTGTGTGTGGGAGTGGACCTGAATTCCAGCCCAATGATATGCTGAAAGGTTTGAGCTCTAGGGGTCCTGGTCACTGCAGGTTTGTGTTTGTTGCTTTTTGATATTTGCTGGGTGCTGGTGGTTTCTCTAGTTAGGTCTGTGAAAGAGATGGAGATTCTTCCACCAGTGATGGAACATTCTCCTTCTTCTATAAGCTTGAAATAAACCCTTTCCTCCCATAAACTGTGTTTGGTAAGATATTCATCCCAGAAACATGAAACTTTCTACAAGACAGGCATTATAATTTTTATGATTATTGTTTTTCTTATAATTGTTTACTATTAGTGTGATGTACAGTGGTGGCCAATTTCAGTTTTGCTGGCAGGAGATACTGTTACTGAACTGAGGGCTCTGAAATGTCAGGTAGTCTTGGATTCTGAGAAAATAAAGATTAGGTTTTGTGGATTACCTACTAGAAGCAAGGTGGAGTAAATTATTATAAGAGGTAAGAGTAGAATAGAAGCTACTAGACTTGATTTACAAAGTTCTATAGACATGTTTAAGGGAGCATGATGTTACTAGGAGTGAGATAGTTAGACAGAAAAAACTGAGGACACCAAATGATTTTCCATGCCATTGTCTTTGAGGTTACACCTTACAAGTAGAGGTTATGATTAGATAATTTATGGATGACTCTTGAAGGTGAGGGTCTGTATGAACTTAGGAAATAAAACTAGTTTAAGGAATTTGGGGAGGAAAAAGAAACTTTTTTTTTTAAGTTAGACCCTAGCTATATTTTTATCTCTCCAGAAATTTTGTACTATGAATTCAGCAGGGTTCTAGACTAGCCTTGTAATAGATTGTGCAGATTTCTTCCCAACTCCTTGTTCAGTGATATCAAATTGTTAGAATAACATCAGTGATATAAAAAATTATGGTGTAGAAATCAGAAAATAGTACTCTTATATTCTGAGAAAAATATGTGTGCTATATATTATATACACACACGTTCAACACACACACACACCTGATTTAAAAATGGTCTCTGTCCCTCATTTCCTAGCAAAGAACATATAAAAAAAGGTTTAATGTGATTCATTGTTTATGATCGCCACTTATTCACACAGAGCTCCTATGATTATTGTATTTTGCTGAGTGATATGAATGTCTGTAGCAGAACTTCTAAATCTTTGGGGATTTTCTGAGTTATAGGAGCATATTGTCAACTCAGCTCTTTCTGGGATCCTTGTGTAGCTTCAGGAAGAAAGCTGGTTTCCAGGAGAGTCAGCAGCAAGGTGACTCACTGTCCTTAAGGAGTGGAGAGGACTGAAAGAACAGTTGATCACCAATTTTCAATCATGTACTTAATCAAGCCTATACATTAAGCAGCCACAAAACCCAAAAGAACCTTAATTGGAAGTTTTATGACAGTTGAACATGCAAAGATGCTCAGAGCATAGTGCATCAGGAGATGTCATGGAAGCAAAGCCCCTGGTTCTGTACCATGCCTGTGCATGTTACTTATTATCTTTTATAATAAATTGGTCATCACAAGTGGAATATTCCCCCGGGCTCTATGAGTAATCCAAATTAATAAAAATATAAGGGTGAAAAGTTATCACAACTTCAATTTATGATCTGTTCAAAAACTTGTGACTGGCATCTGAAGATGGTGGTAGACTCATGGGACTCAGTCATTAGCCTGTAGGATCTTAGACTGTCTGTAGATAGATTCAGTTGAATTGAATTACAGGATATACAGGTGGGGCCAGTGGAGAATTTCTTAATGTGTAAGGAAACCTCTCACTCTTTATATCTAGTGTCAGGAGTGTTGTTTTTAGTAAATGAAGAAGAGGTTAAAAAAAAAAAAACTATTTCCTCCCTATTTCAAAAATTGTAATACAGGACTTTAAAAAGCAGGATATTTTATTAGAGAATAACTACAAATTTCATCACAGAATAAATCCTGAGTATATTGTCAGTCAATCCTTGGCTACACGCTGCCAGTTGGGTTAGTAGAGCGGTATTACTACTTTGGTGAACATACTTCAATCTTAAGATAATTCCTCAGTGAAAGTTGCTACTGTGAGCAGTAAGTAATCACTAATCATATAAGACAGAGGATGGACAGGGAGTCTAGGTTAGCTATTAACAGCATCCCACTACAGCCAACTTCCATTTTCAAAGAAAGAAGAAGGTAAAATACAGTCACATCAGTCCTTCAAATAAAGACAGAAGAAATGACCTATATGGTGGTACAAGCAAATCTATTGAGTTCAAGTAATTTCCCAATAGCAAGCACCACAACAAGTCATGCACAGATGCCTCTTGTGTAACACTTCAAATCCTCTCAGCTTCACCTGTTATTCCAGCCTCTATAAGAGTAGCCAGATTGTACTTCTGAAGCCATGCTCACAGGACCTCAAGGGTGCAACTAACACTACTTTGCTTTAGCCACTATCTTTAGTTCTGCATAGAGCTTCTGTGAATATGGAGCATGCCAATGAGGTTTATGTGGAAAATACACAAAACAAGTTGAGATCAGCTAAGTGATTTTCTCTGTGATGGGCCCATTTCATGCCATTAAGGCATTCAGAGAGGGTGAGTTGGTCTATCATTAGCAGAGTGTGACATAGTCAGTGTGTGTTCAGAG
Organism: Jaculus jaculus; assembly: GCF_020740685.1. Classification (NCBI taxonomy): domain Eukaryota; kingdom Metazoa; phylum Chordata; class Mammalia; order Rodentia; family Dipodidae; genus Jaculus; species Jaculus jaculus. Next base: position 91,270,506 of record NC_059125.1, read on the forward strand.
AAGAGAATTATCTGCTTCTCTAGATCACCTTATGCAGGATCTCCTCCGCTCTATTTCCTTATGTTTGTCTTTCAGTCATATTTACTGTCTATATTTCAATCTGCAATTTTAAAGAATGCTCCATATATGGCATGGGATGAGAATAATCAATTTCACCTCTATATTTAAAGAGTCCTGGAACATTGGTGTTATATCTTACATCAGACACCTAGTGAAACCAACCAAAATAGTTATATTTTGGCTCCTTTTTGTAATTTAATGAATAATTATATTTAATGAATTTGCCATGATAGTTAAAACACAGCATAGTGTCATGCCCTGAATTAAAATATAAAGACCTCTTTATCAAATACTTAGCTGCTTCATGAATTCTGTTTTAATATGATAGATACTTTCATTTTTCTGCTTTTACAGAGGTTGTATGAATGAATATGATTTATAAATCCTTTGAGATTCTAAGTGGAAAAGAAGAAAATGTGAAAAATGACTGTTTTAAGGAATTCTGGAAATAAAAGAAGTGAAACAAATGGCCGTCTCAAATATCACCAGCTGAGAATATCAAACAGCAAGAAGATATTTGTTGCCTCTTGCTACAGAAATGTATATTTCACTTCTTTATTCTTAGTTACTAATTTGGTCCTTTGGTTGAGGTAGGGAGAAAGAATGCACTGGATACTGAAAGAAATTATACTGCAATAATGAAACAATATTCTCTTTTAATTTATTTTTTAATCTTTTGTTCATTTTTATTATTTATTTGAGAGTGACAGACAGACAAGAGACAGAAAGAAGCAGATAGATAGAGAATGGGTGTGCCACCTTGTGCATCTGTCTTTCATGGGTTCTGGAAATTGAGCCTCAAACTGGGGTCCTTAGGCTTCACAGGCAAGTGCTTAACCACTAAGCCATCTCTCCAGCCCCCGAAACAAATAGCTTGAAGCTAAGGATGAATTCATTGCTTCACCTTATCAACTCTAAGTTGTCATCACACCAATCAGAGTGCATCAGAATGCATCTCATTTGATAGTCCTGTAAATGATCATATGGTAAGTGCTCAATAGATGTTCATTGGAAGTATGAAGAGGGAATGAATGAGGGAGTGGGTTCTAAGCTGTGTTTACATGAAAGAAAAAACATTGTTTTCAGATTACTTGGTGGTGCTTATCATGAGTATGCATAAAAGCTGATGATGGTAATAGGGGAAATAGTAATGCAATTAGAAAATATCCTCACACTGAAGCCATAGTAGTTGAGAGCTTTTTCAAAGCAAATGTGCCATTATGTTGCATGATTTTCACTCCATTTTTAATTTTTGCCCTTTAAAAATCTTTTTAACTATTGCTAATTATTTAGGAAATTAGAGAGTGCTTGTGAACATTTCTGTATCATTTGCAGTATTATTTTTTCCTGCTAGAAAACTGTCCAAATATCTTTTGTTTAATAAATGGTGCTTCTAAATGAAAATGAGAGCTCCTTTCTTTTGTTGGTTCTTTTGATGTTCGCTTTCAGTTAAAATGATATTTGCTGACAGAAGTCTATGTTTTTTCAGCATCAGCCTGAGAAAAGTTTGTTAGCTCTTACTAGCTCTGTGTATTTTAGCAGGATTCCCCACTTTGTCAGTACTCAGGGAATGATTTTGATGAAATGTATTCCCAAGGTCTCCTATTATCATCTGTAATTGACAATTATATCTGTACCTCCTCAAAGAATTGTACTATGTATTAATCACTAACCATAGTGTCAGGCTTATAATAAAAACTTAAAATCACAGTAACTATTTTTATTTGCTCATTATTCAACTTTATTCTTTTTCTGTTCAAATATACTGCGATTTTAAAACATTTTCTGTGTAGAAAAATGGGCTAAATTCTATTATTATTTTGAAAAAAAGTTTTAAAAATCACTTTATATAATTTTAATAGTTGTGTGGAGCATCTATATTAAGGTACATTCAAGGGGTGCCACAAGTAAACTATAAGCAAACTATATTTGATGATAATATAATCAAATATTAATTTATGCAATAGTTATTGTTTCTAATGATTGCATATTGATATGCCTACATCTATACATACTTATTTCAGAAAATTTTCCAAAATCCATAAAAATGAAAGGATGAAAATATAATCAAAGTGAGAAGTTATCCCAAACTATAGAACACAGTCAAGCAGAAAAGCTATCTAAACCAGGAATACATTTTATGCTCTGCCCTCCCAACCAGCAGGCTGGATGAGGAGGAAGCTTGACTCACATGTATCCTTGTGGCTTGAAAGAAGAGAGATATGCAGGCCAAGCAGAGAAGCAAAGCAGAGCTGAGCTGAGTTGTGTGAACGGCCAGAGTCCTTGGCAAGAAGAAGACAGGAGCCTTTTTAGGGAAGGAAAAACCCAATTGGCTGGTAGATTTAGAGGTCAGATCCCAAGGCCATACAATCCAGAGCTGATTGTCTAGGCAGTATTCTAGACTAGGCAGCAGGGGCACTGTAGATCAATCTCCATGAGATATGAGTTCCTTTTCTGTGTTTTTGTGTCCAGGACAAGATGGCACATGAGGTGGCATCTCCTGGTTCTCTTTGAGCGTTAATCCCTAGCTGAAACTGCCTAAAGAAAAGGTAGCTTTCTCCTATTCTTCATTCACATATCCTGATATTAAAGTCTAACTGCTTTTAGAGGGATCAGGACAAGCATACTGTAACATCTTCTGGCTGAAAGGTGTGATCACCAGAGCCTAAAAAGTAAATTAGCATATGAATTGGTTCCTACTACAGGTTGCTTTAGCCTGGGGTTGGTTACTTGCAGCATTTGAACTACAGGCAAACTCCATCATTATTTATCCTTTTCTCTGAAGTTTTCCTGAACAAAGTGAACAAAACACATAATTTCATATTTTTTCATTCTTACATAGTCCCTAATCATGGTCACCACGTATGAACCCCAAGTTTTGGGTTATGTCTTACTTTAACAAAGAATTAATAAAGTCTGAAGAAGGATACATTATGAATTATTAAGTTTTTGGAGAGGAAATCATAAATTGTGTCATTTATTTAAGGGAAAAATCACAAATTATGGGGTTTATGAGACATTCTCATTCGGTAACACTGCATAGATTATAAAAGGTTCATTTAAGAGAAAGTGAGATTTCATGGTTAAAAAAAAAAAAAAAACCTGGAGTTTTTAAAGACAGAATAGAGTAAAGCTGCTGGCATTTGTAAAGTAGAATGAAGGAGCATGTGTAGGGAAACTTGTGAAGGACCTGCACATGGTAGACTCCGAAACCAGAGAAAAATCATGCATGTAATCAAAGAGAGAAGTTACCCCAAACTATAAAGCAGAGGTAAACAGACCAGCCATCCAAAAAGAAAAAGTTTTGTGCTACCCCCTCACCCATCAGCCAACTGGGTGAGGAGAAAGCAGGACTCACATGTACCCTTTTGGCTGGAAGGAAGAGAGGTAGGTGGGCAAAGCAGAGAAGCAGAAAAAAACAGAGCTTAGGTGAGCTGAGAAGAACTGACAGGAAGAAAACAGGAGCCTTTTTAGGCAATAGGAAGACCTGATTGGTTGGTAGATTGAGGGTGATCCTTGAACCAGCCCACCCAGGGCTCTCTGTCTAGGTAGCATGCTAGAATGGGCAGCAGGAGACACTGTCTTCATCAGACAATAGTTCCATTTTGTGGTAGCATGTGGGATATCACATGATTCTCTTTGAGCCTCAATCCCTGACTGAAACTGCCTAAAAGAAAAAAAAAAAGCTACCTTTCTCCTTTCCTCCTTTCTTTAGTACACAAAGATGGACTTACAGTTATGGACTACTTTATTTGTCCCTCTTTTCAATGGAACACATAGAGCAAATATGTATTCTTTGCTTTTTCAACAAAAACGGTGTACTATTACTTCTTTTTTGTTCTAATAGTTATAGCTGTGACATCTCTTCCCTAGATCATTACAAATCTAGGCTACTATGCGTATGTCTACTCTATTTATCTTTCAGATTGATTCTATCAGCACAAACTAGAACAGTGTTTTCAAAACACAAATCTGACTAATCAAGCCAGTCTTCTTGGCAAGACAAATGGATACATCTAAACCCTTTGAAAGGTTTCTTACTATTTGAACTGAGCCTGTCACACCTCTATTATACATATTGTTATTAGAATTTGGGGTGTCTTGGAGAGCAATAGTGCCTTTCTCAGCTCTTGGTTAGAATTTGAACTGAGGAGATCATTCTGGTCCTTATGGTAACAAAAGCTTTCCAATGAGTCAGTGGGCTCCATTTACTTGTCTTGTGAATTCAATAAATGAAATCCACAGATCACAATGGGTAAAGTTTAGAAAAAAAAAATTACTATAGAGCTTAAGAAAGGAGGTAGACTACCTATGTAGTACGAGGTGTCCCCAGGAATGAGATACTGTTAAAGAAAGTAAAGCAGAAATCTCCCCACTTGGGAAGGAGTCCCAATAGATAATATGCATGGTGATTTGGGGGTTTCTTTTAGGAATAAGGCTTTACTAGATGAGGTGAATGAGCTGGTTAGTCTAGTACCCAACTTATTTGTCTAGGTGTCTTCCTCAAATTCTCACATCTGGTTTCTAGGAAAGGAGAATCCACAGGAAAAAAAAAAAAAATAAAAAAGAAAGAAGGAAAACAAATGCCGTATTCCTTTAGGCATTTCTGGCCTCTGACAAAGGTGGAGGTGTTGAGAACTCCTTTGGGAAAAAATAAAAAAGGGAAAAAATGTACTCCCTACCCCTTCTAGATACTTCCCACTTTTAGGTAAGAGGAAAACTAAATAGAAAATCTGCAGCATCCACTGTTGAGTATCTTCACTGGTTATTTCTATTTCTTCCATTGAACTGCATGCAGTGTGGCTTTTTCCAGCTTTCTATCAGCTGGTCTACATGGAGGAGGTTTTCAGCTCAGCTCCAGCAGTTTCTCAGCAATCTTGCAGTCCAAGTATGTAGAGTCTTCAGCAATAGGGTCATACTATCTATTCCTGGTGGGAAACCAAGGGCCTCAGCAATGGCCTGTCATGTTTTAGGGGCATCAGTGACCTCCTTGGTCAACAGTTCACTGGAAGGTATCCCATTCCTGGCACTGAAATTTTCTAGTAACAATGTATGGCTTCTGGGTATTCCATTGTCCAAAAAAATAGGTTTCCATATGACTTATTTATACCATCTTAGATTATGATTAGCCGTTCCTCATAACTATTTCCAATCTCCCCTTTCTTTTATTTTCCTCACACATTTTCCTACTTTTATTTCTATGGATCTGTCATGTTTATTGTTTTTTTCTGTAGCAGGTCTTCACTATCTTCTCTATCTAAAATGCTATTCATCACAATATCCTTACATTTCAATGCCGCATTAATTTATATGTATCTGCTCAATTGTTGTATTTGTGTTTTTGGCACACAGAAATTTTCCAGAACAGCCCCTATTCATCTATGTTCATACATAACAGTTTTTGTCTGTGAAAGTAACAAGTTTATATATATATATATAAACTTGTTCCTTTCATATATGTGTGTGTGTGTGTGTGTGTGTGTGTGTGTGTGTGTGTGTGTGTTTGTGTGTTTTTCAAGGTAGGGTTTCATTCTAGCCCAGGCTGACCTGGAATTAACTATGGAGTCTCAGGGTGGCCTTGAACTCACCATGATCCTCCTACCTCTGCCTCCCGAGTGCTGGGATTAAAAGCGTGCACCACCACGCCCGGCAAGTTAATATTTTTTTACATAAGTGTTCTTTTAGTATCCGTCTTTCATGCTATGCTACAAGTGTCTTGAGAATGAGGATAAGGTCCAACTTACCACAATATCTGCAACATCTAATACAATACCAGGCAATACATAGGTTTTCAACAGATATATTTGTTGATTAAAAGGAGAAATAACATCAGACTCATACCCCCACTCTATTACTAATCTCATTTGAAGGATGATAATAGCATTATTGTTAAATCATGCAGATATTTAAATTTTAAATTTCAGTTGGTTGCTCAGCAGCATATGAAATATTCTTTATTCTTTCTAGCCACTGCTTTCTAAAAAAGTCTTCCTTTGCTTTATAAGAAAATAGATGCTTTGGACTTCTGTGTTTGTTCCGATTTTATTCTCACATCTTTATCTAGCTTACATTCAGCTGTTCATTAATTGAATGTTAAAGGTTGGTGCAATTCTTCCCTTTGCACATTTTTATTATTAATGTATACTGTGTCACAGAACAGCTATTCTTTCTCATAGCTAGAATTACCATGTTGTTCTGATGGTTCTTACACACACATCAACAGTCTAACTCTCTTCCTTGACTTTTTGATGTGCATGTCCAATGGCCTATTGTATAACTTTACATGTACATTTTGAAAGAAAATTCAATTTATTATGTCTAATTTTGATCCTTTTGCTTTCAAATTTGGCCTTCAGTATATCAGTATTCTCTGTCTCCAGAAATCACAGCATTATCCATCGAGTTTATTAAATTTGAAAGCTGGTAGTTATGTATGTTTTTTCCATTTCTCTTCTAAGTTATCAACTCAGTGTCTGAGCCTATTTTTATCTGATTGTTGAATTTTGGGTTGACCACATCCCTTTTCTTTCATCTCTAATACGATTATGCTGGTTTAGAATGCCAATATTCATTTTATAAAAATAGTTTTATCTTTTGCAAGGAAAGAGAAAGATAGAGATACAATGAGAATATGGGTACCCCAAGGCCTTTTACCACTGCAAACAAACCATAGACACATTAACCACTTTGTGCATCTTGGCTTTATGTTGGTGCTGGGGAATTGGACCCAGGATGACAGGCTTTGCAAGGAAGTGTCTATAGTTACTGAGTAATTTTCCTATCCTTAGATTGCCAATATTTTGCCAATGCTACTGTACAATTTTCCTAACTCTTTTACTTGGAGCCAGTATTTCCTCTCTTGAATGGATTTTCTTTTGTAGTTAAAAGGCATTTAATTTCACTAGACATCTAACCATGTTCTTCCTATTCCAGACACCTTCTTTGGAGAAGTTTGTAGTGCTCCTGTAGATAAGTCCTTCATTTCTTGAGCTGCATCTTTGGATTTAGTGCATTGGTGCTATTTCCACCTCATGCTGAGCTTCCTTTCAACCAACTGACATGGTATGCATCATTCCATAGTAGAGTCCTTTAGTCCTGATCTTCTCTTTCTCTTTGCCTAGCACACACCTACCTATTTTAAAAAATATTTCATTTATTTATGTATTTGAGAAAGTGAGAAGGAAAGAGAGAGGGTATTGGTGCTCCTACTATATTATAATGTTTGTGATGAAAAAAATTATATTTGTTGAGATTATTATGACATCTCCAGGATACCACCACAGACCCAGGGAATAATGAAGATATATAAGGTATAAATTTTTGAATTTAATTATAATTTTGTGGTGCTAGAAATTAAAACCATGGTCTGCACATGCTAAGATGTTACTTTACTACAAAGCTATATCCCTACACACTACTTTAATATTTTAATTTTCTGTTTATTTTTATTTATTTATTTGAGAGAGACAGACAGAGACAGAAAGAGGCAGAGAGAGAGAGACAGAGTGGGCGTGCCAGGGTTTCTAGCCACTGTAAACAAACTCCAGACGTGTGCGCCCCCTCGTGCATCTGGCTAACGTGGGTCCTGGGGAATTGAGCCTCGAACCAGGGTCCTTAGGCTTCACAGGCAAGCACTTAACCACTAAGCCATCTATCCAGTCCTGCTTTAATATTTTAAATATGTTTAGAATAGTAAAGGAACTTAAAATTGTACAGAGAAAATTTTCATGTATGTTAATCTTCTGGAATAACACATCCATTTTTTAACATGTTACTGTTATATTTATTTGAGAGACAGAGAAAAAGAGGCAGGCAGAGAGAGAGGTGGGGGAAAAGGAAAGAATGGGCATGCCAGGGCCTCCAGCTGCTGTAAACAAATTCTAAATGCATGTTCCACCTTGTGCATCTGGCTTACATGTGTCCTGAAGAAAGGAACCTGTGTCCTTTGATTTTGCAGGCAAGTGCCTTAACTGGTAAGCCATATCATCAGCCCAAATCCAGTTTTTAATATTACAAGAAATAGGTACCAGATATGCAAAGGTTCTTTTATAGAACTATATTCATATAGGTAGGTATTTTGTGATCTTTTAAAAATAAGGTATTTTTCAGATGCATTATTTTCTTGTTGTGAACGATTAATGCTACTAAATTAGAACACCATATATATATATATATATATATATATATATACACACACACATATATATGTATGTATTTCTACCACGTGTATGACTATACAAAATAAAGCTATTGATATTGCTCAGAAAATGTATGCAAAAATATTGAATATTTCATAACAATATAATAGATTTTCCACTTGGGGATAATAGAAGTTTGATTATTGAGATAAGCTAAGAGTGCTGTATTTAAAAAAAAATGCCTTAAAATCATCAAGACATACATCCAAAAGGCTTTCTCCACAAAAGTAAATAATCTGGAAGAAATGGATGAATTTATAGACACATATTATCTCCCAAAACTAAATTCAGAGCAGATTAATCTCCTAAGCAAACCTATCACATCCATGGAGATTGAAAAGGTAATCAAAACATCCCCCAGTAGAAAATCTCCTGGACTGGATAACTTCTCAGCTAAATTCTATCAAGCCTTCATAGAAGAAGTGAAACCAATTTTTGTAAAACTATTCTGCATAAATAGAGACCAGGGAATCCTCCCTGACTCTTTCTATGAAGCTTGTATCACCCTAACACCAAAACCAGACAGAATTGTAACAAGGAAAGAAAATTATAGGCCTATAAATCCAAATTAACTTAGATGCAAAAATCCTGAACAAAATCCTTGAATACCAAATTCAACAACACATCAAAAGCACTTTGACCAAGTTGGTTTCATCCCAGGGATGCAGGCATTATTTAACATATGGAAATCAGTCAACATAATACATCACATAAACAAACTGAACCATAAGAACCACATAATCATCTCAATTGATGCAGAGAAAGCCTTTGACAAAATACCACATCACTTCTGACCAAAACAGTGGAAAGAATAGGCATATCTCAATACATATCTCAACACAGTGAAGGCTATATATAAAGCTCCTAAAGCCCAAATAATAACTTAATTGGGAAAAACTCAAGGAGTTCCCACTGAGATCAGGAACACGATATGGGTGCCCACTCTAACCACTGCTCTTCAACATAGAACTGGATGTACTAGCCCAGGCAATAAGATAGGAGGAATAAATAAAAGGGGTTCAAATTGGAAAGAAAGAAGTCAAGATAGCCCTATTTGCAGATGACATGATCCTATATATAAGTGAACTGAAAGTCTCCATCTTAAAACTTCTAAAGGTGAAAACCTCCTTTAGCAAAATGGCAGGATACAAAATCAATGTACAAAAATCAGTAGCTTTTCTTTATTTAAGGACAAATTGTACAGAGAAAGATCAGCAAGGCTGTCCCATTTTCAATAGCAACCAAAAATACTAAATATCTTGGAATAACACAAACAAAGCATGCAAAAGAACTATATAATGAAAACATAACAACACTCAAGAAAGAAATAGAGAAGGACTTGAGAATATGGAAAGCCCTCCCATGCTCCTGGATAGGTAGAATTAATACTGTGAAAATGGCAAGTCTTCAAAAAGCAATATGCATATTTAACACAATACCAATAAAAATACCAGCATCATTCTTCACAGAGACTGACAAAATGATCTCAGAATTCATATGGAATGGAAGAAGGCCTTGGATATCCAAATATATCCTCAGCAAAAGAAACATCTCTCTTGGTATCACCATACCTGATCTAAAGCTATATTACAAAGCCATGGGGACAAAAACAACATGGTACAGGAATAAAAAACAGAAATATAGACCAATGTAACAGAATTGAAGACTCCGACCTTAGGGCAAACAAATACAGATGCTTGATCTTTGACAAATCTGCCAATAATGTAGACTGGAGAAAAGACAGCTTCTTCAACAAATGGTGTTGGACAAATGGGATGACAATATTTAGAAAAAAGAAGTTATATCCACTCATTTTGCAATACACAAAAATCAAGTCCAAATGGATTAAAGACCACAATATAAGACCTAAAACCCTTCAACTACTGGAGGAAATCTCCACAATATAGGACAGGGAAAAGACTTCCTGAACAAAACACCAGTATCCCAAGAAATTAAACAAGCACTCAACCAATGGGATCTCATGAAGCTAAAATGCTTTTGCATACACAAACATACCATAAGCAGAGCAAATAGTTTATCCACTGAATGGGAGAAAATCTTTGCCAGCTATATCACTGGTAGAAGGCTCATATCAAAAACTAAACAAACAAACAAAAAGTCAAACATCCCACTTCAAAAGTGGGGCAGAATAGGAGGTTGCGGCAGGCCTAGGCCCTGATAATCTCTATTCAAGACTGGCAGGAGGCTGCTCCTTCCTCCTGGCTGGGGCACATGGAGTCCTGAGAAGACTTAGGTTTAGGTTTCCCTATGGCTAAGTGACCTTTGCTCATATACGTATAGATATTATATAAAGGTATGCTGATTCTGATGAGCTTTAAAAATTGTAAAGTTTTTCATGTCTTCATATTTAAGCCAAAAATGTTACTACCTAATTAGGATTTCTTGCTTATTTTGAATTTGGTTAGCAGATATTATATTCATAGTTTACTCTCTGTAGCCTTGTGCCTTAAGTATGTGAACTCTACTTTTTGTCAATATCATACTTTTCCAGATATCAGAGTATTGTAATCTGGTTTATACAAGTTCCATGATGTTTGACTATCAATAAGCAAAACTATTCAGCTGAACCAATCAGTGTAATAGAATAAAAAAGAAAATGAAAACTTTTAGATTGTTTCATCTGGTTAATGTTATTTTTGGCCAGTCAGGTCATTGGGAAAAAAAAAAAAAAAAACCTTGAAAATTATCCAAAGTTTATCTTAATGTGTTTCTTTAAAAAAAAAAAAAATTAAAGAGTAGGACTTTTTGTGGTGGGGGTCTCACTGTAGCTCAGGCTGACCTGGAACTCACTCTGTAGTCCCAGGCTGGCCTCAAGCTCAGAGTGATCCTACCTCTGCCTCCCAAATTCTGGGATTAAAGGCATGCACCACTACGCCTGGCTAAAATCCTGTTATTTTATGATGGTTCCTGTCTTGTTCATGCTGGTTTTGCTGAATGGTTATCACTGAGGTTATAATCTAAGTCTTATAAAAGATGACTTAGTCATTGTGATTTTGTTCTTAGGACACTGAGAAAGTTCCCCATGCCCTAGAGAAAACTGTTATGTACAAACAATGTTAATATAGTTAATCTAAGCTTTACATAACAGTCATAAATATTTCTTTAAGCCATAAAATTGTTCAATGGTTAAAAGTACTTACTTAAGAAATTACTTTTAGAATGATTGACATGAGGAGGGGATATGATGGAGAATGGAATTTCAAAGGGGAAAGTTGGGGGGGTATTACCATGGGAAATTTTTGATAATCATGGAGAATGTTAATAAAAATTTGAGAAAAAAAAGGGGGGGCAGAGAACTAAATATGGAGTTCTCAGAGGAAGAATTACAAATGGCAAACACACATTTAAGAAAATGTTCAACATCCCTATCCATTGGGGAAATGCAAATTAAAACAACTATGAGATTCCACCTTACTCCAGTTAGCTAACATTAAAAAATCAAATGAGCTGGGCGTGGTGGCGCACGCCTTTAATCCCAGCACTCGGGAGGCAGAGATAGGAGGATTGTCGTGAGTTCAAGGCCACCCTGAGACTCCATAGTGAATTCCAGGTCAGCCTGGGCTAGAGTGAGAACCTACCTCAAAAAACCAAAAAAAAAAAAAAAAAATCAAATGAAAACAAATGTTTGTGAGGCTGTGGAGAAATAGGAGCACTAATTCACTGTTAGTGGGAATGTAAACTGGTATAACCACTGTGGAAATCAATTTGGAGACTCCTGAGAAAGATGAATATAGAATTATCAACCAACCCTGTTATTCCCTAGGTATTTACCCTAAAAAGTCCATATCTCAGTTCAGAAATATTTGCTCCTTGTTGTTTTATAGCTGCTCAATTCATAATTGCTAAAAACTGGAATAAGCCCAGGTACCAATTTTGGATGAATGGATAACCAAGATGTGGTATACATACACAGTGGAATTCTACTCAGAAGTAAGAAAAAAAAATGACATATTGAATTGTAGAAAAATGCTCAAACTTGGAACAGATAATTCTAAGTGAACTCATGTCATCACGGAAATACAACCATCACATGATCTCATTCATGTGCATTCCTAACCTGGATCAGCACAAGTTGCTGAAATAAGTGAATAGCATCTTAAGGTTAGGAGAATAGTGAGGGTGGGGCTTGGGGGAAGGAAAAGGGTGTTGGGGACACAAAACTGAACCCATATTGAACTGGTGCCATACAATCTTATATCCTGGATGTCAGACTAAAAGGTGGAACCTTCAAGGGGACCATACAGGGAACACCTGTATCTAAGGCCCCTTAAGTGAGTGAAATGATACCTAACCTCAAATTTCTCCTGTTTCTCTCTCTTCTCTGTCTTTTTTCTTTTGCCTTGGAACTGGCCTATAATTCTCTGTACCAGGATGTGGTCTACATCCACCATGAGCTATTGATCAGAGAGACCTACTAGATCTCCCAAAACAAATAAGACAGATTTCTGCTAGAGCACTTGATTACCTAGCAGAGGTTACTGGTAATACCCTACTGCTGAAGACACCAAAAACTGTTGGCATGGACCATGAAGCAACCTGCTTTGAATCCAGATGAGAGCCAGTCCCCAGACAATTAACCCATCTAGTTCTAGCAGGACAAAATGAGCTGCCAAGTTAAAGTGGATAACATCTGTCTAAGTGAATCAAAGTTTAAGCAAATCAGAAGCAAACAGCTAGATATGATGCTCATACAAATGGAATAGTGGCATACAGCCATGGTGGGTAATTAATCGCTCTTGGATTGGCTAACAGGACCACTCAGTGGAAAGAAACTCATATCTGGAACTGGAGAACAAGTCAGAATCATATGCAGATAATGATTCTGCTTTCCATTGTCAACCTTGCACTAACCTTAGATTACAAGAGCATCTAAACCCTTAGAATTCTCTCTAATTAACAATGGTTACCCCATTTAACTGTCACTGACTTCACTGTCCATTGGAAAATCTGCCTCTCTTTTTCATATGAGAACTGGACCTGAGGAGATAAAGGACCCAGCACACTCCTCCCAAGCCCCAGATGAAACCACAGAGTAATTGGGGAAATGAAAATAATGCTGCTTTCTTAGTTAAGCTGATATCAGCACAAGGGTGATATAGAAGGAAACAGAGAACACTATATACCTACAAAACCAGAGATCCAGATGCTCCTAAGTGCCCATCACTGAAGTAGATTTAAAATGCTCCCAGTATGGCTCTGGTAATGTTATGTAAGAGGGGGTGGAAAGATTGTTAGAGCCACCAGTTGGGACATTTTGCAGAGACATTGCTTTTCCCCCCATAACTGACTGCTGTGTCCATAATGCATGACCCACAATCCCCATGGGGTTGACCTGCATCCCCAGTGAGGAAGGTCTCTTCTGAAAAGGGTCAGTGAGGAGGGAAAGGATAGTAACAACATGTGATGTTTACATAGAAAATATTTCTATATCTAAAATAAAAATAAATGACAAGAAAAAAAATCTATGGGGACTCTTATAGTCATACTAATACAGTGTATTTTACATCACATATGGTTATCAGTTCATGGGGCCTAGGGGCAGAATGTGGTGGTTCGATTCAGTTGTTCCCCATAAACTTAGGTGTTCTGAATATTAGGCTCCCAGCTGATGGAGATTTGGAAATTAAAGCTGCCTGGGGGTGGTGTATTATTGGGGACAGGCTTATGGATTTTATAGCCAGTTTCCCCATGCCAGTGCTTGGCACACTCCTTGATGCCATTTTCCACTTGATGATAGCTAAGTGGTGAAGTCCACCTTCTACTCATGCCATCATTTTCCCCTGCCATCATGGAGCTTCCACTTGAGTCTGTAAACCAAAATAAACTTCTTTTCCTTCCCCCAAAATATTGTCTTAATTTCTCTTAAGGATCTAATGTTATAATACACATAATGACAAAAGGAGACTAGTCAGTTGAAAATGTATAAGTCACATTTCCCTACCATAAACCATGGGTGCAGAAAAGAAATTTAAATAAAGTGAAAATAGGAAGACACAAATTTAGCAGCACTAGAACTAAATAATGCAAAGATAACTAAATTTTTGAATGATAAATGATGTCAAAGCAGGGAATAAAAAATCAAGAGACCAGCTATTGTTACGCAGCTGTGGCTTCTGTTAAAAAAGAGATTGGCTGCATCCTCAAGCTGTTGAGACATAGAGAGTAAACCTTCCCTCACTGAGGCAATATGTCAGCTGCAGAAACCTCCTCCTCATCAGTCAAGCTTGTTGGCCTTTGACTCCACACAATCTTTGTGACACTGTTATCAATGATACTTCAGAAACATCTGCTCCAGAGCTGTCTGTTACTATCTTGGCAGACAGCAAATCTAATGACACCAGAAAAGAATGACAGGAGACCCATTAATGTCTAGTAGTCATATGAAACAACACAATAACCATGGTCAGGGCTAGCTGAATCCATCAGCATTTTGAGTTCTAGCTCATTTACTAACACACATTTGGACAGATGTTAGTCACTAACAAAAAAGTCAATGAATGACTTAAAGTGTTACCTTACACAAAATGTATGATGCTGCATGTAAGTATAAGTAATCTTAAATTAAAAATGAGAAAAGGCTATTTTTGGTAGAATGTGTTGGTTTTATACATATTTAAAATCATGGTTTACATATAACATTGTTTTAGTTATATCTGGATGTACCCAATCATTCATTCAGTCATTTATGCACTGTTCCACTTATTGGAAATATATTTGAATTCAAATTCTAGTAGAACTGAGGATAAACCAGTTGTATTTTTTTTTCTTTTTTTCTGGTGCTATGACCAAATACCTAACAGAAACACTGTAGAGGTGGGAAGGTTTCTTTCAGCTCACAATATTGGTCCATAATAACAGGAAGGGAGTAGTAAGGGGATTGGCTTGTGGCAACAGCTATAGCAGCTTGTAGCATCACTCGTTACATTTCTGATCAGCCAGCAGAGAGTTCAGGCTCGAAGTAATGTTGGGCCCAACCCTCAAAGCCTGAACTAAGTTCCCAAAGTTTTCATATCCTTCCCAAACAACACCACTAGCTGGGGCCCATGTGTTCAGTTATATGAATACATCATGGACATTTTTTTGTGTTCAATCCAATATATTCTTTTCCCAGGCTCCTTTGGCTTATGGCTATATCATAATGTAAAACGCATTTAGTAAAACTCCAAGATTTTCCTTAATCATAATCCCAACACTCAACTATGCAAAAATATCAAGCCCAAAGTCTCCTATGTAATTCAATGCATACTTTTAGCTGTGAGACTTTGTAAAATAAAATTCAACATAAAAACAGAAATCTAAACAAGATACATACTTCCACAGTGGCACAGATTAATCCTTCCGTAATAAAAAGGAGGAATGTGACATAACAAGGAAAGATCAGATAAGAGGGACTGAAACCTAGCAGGTATGAACTAAATTCCCTGGGAAAAATTACACCTATTTTGAATACCCTACAAAACTATAAACTGATTACAATTCCAATATAGAGACATTCAAATGCTTCAGGACCATAGACAAATTTTCATGGGCTAGCTTAGTCCATTTGACAGAAAAGTAACATCTACCTCTGTTTGTACCCTGACATCCTGAGGTCATATAAGTCCTTGTGTAATATATGAACAGATTTTCTAGTTTTCACCAACCTGAAATATAAGAATATCATCAGATCACATTTGAGACAATAGCAGAGAGTTCTCTGCTCTGTTATAACCCACTTAGTTGATGTCCCTGCCCATGTATTTGAAAAAAATTGAAAATTTGCCTTAGTGTATGATTTCTTTTGTTTTATAACTATAAAGCCTTCATGAAATTGGTCACATGTTGGAACACGAAATTTAGAACAACATAAATATATGTTCCTTAGCCAGAGTCACTCATACCTGGCTCCAAAGTAAACTATCACTTATTACTTTACAGGTAAGAAATGTGTGTTTTGTGTAGACACATAGGAAACACCAACCTGTGAATCTTCTGTGTATCTTGGACTAGTAATGGCATTTTCTGAATTCTAGCAGCTCCAGTAAATTCATACATATAGCCTTGACACCTTCACCATACATTGACTCTCTCTTGGGCTGGCTTCAATGAGTTCCTGCAGCTTTCCTCAGTGGACACATTTCACATTCCTATCATCTCTAACATCCTGGGTCTCCAATGCAACCAAAGATTTACCTTTAAATCTTCATACATTGGCATCTCAGGGCATCAGTTCAGGGAATCCACCCCATTCATTCCCTATTTTGTAGAAACTTGGTGCAAGCCTCAAAGACTCCATAACTCTTACATTTTGCATGTCTGCAAAAGCATCACACTGCAGATGAGCATAAATAATTATGCAAACTTGAGATATGTCCTGGCCCCTCAGACAAGAACTGCAGGGGCCTTTGTGTCAGCTTAATACAAATAGGGGAAATATTTCCACAGTATTGCTTACCAGAATATTCCAGAGGATCTATCTTAACTTCCCAAGCACTCCCTTTATTATTGAAAATTTTCAAATGAGTTTGTATTTTATACCATGGAGCCTTGGTCAGGTGAGGTCTTACCCTCAGGGTACCTTTCCTAATTTCCCAGTGTGAAGTCTCCAGTTTCCTTTTAATGATGTTAATTTCTTTTCTTTTTAATTTTTTATTGACATCTTCTATACTTACAGAAAATAAACTATGATAATTCCCTCCCCTCCCCCACTTTTCTCTTCACAACTCCAGATGTTAATTTCTTTAACAGTTACCATTGCTTTGTCTTCAACTCACTTATCCACAAGTTTAAATGTGTTCACATTACTTTTATTGCCAAACTTCACACTTTTTATATCTTTGCACTTTGCTTTGTGTTGTTTTTCACTGTAAATCTGAGGTAAAAATCAGTGAGTAGTAACCATACTACAGTCTGAACTCTACGTTCTCCTAACTTCCTTTCCCAAACAATTAATTCACTATTTCTGAATTCATCCTCAACCAAAATTTTAGAGCATGATTAGAATGTAGCCAGATTCTTTACTAGAATATAACATGAATTGCCTCTAGTCTAGTTTTCCATAGACTCCTTGTTCCTTTCTGAAACCTCATGAATTGCTTCTCCACTGTCTATATTTCTCTGAGCCTTCTGGTCTCTCAAACGTCTATCAGAATGGCCCATTAAATTTGGCTTATGGCATTCTAGGGATTTTCTAGCTTGTATTTTTATGTTTCCCCATTCTTCATGAAAAGCAGTTCTAAAGGCCTGTGCAACTAGTTAGTTTTCTTGTTGCTATGATTAAATACCTGACAAAAAGCAGCTGAATAGAGGAAGGGATTATTTTGGCTTATAGTTTTAGGGGATACAGCCAAATGTAGACGGTAAAGTATATTAACAAGAAGAGGAAGCAGTTGGTCAACTGCACCTGAATTCTAGAGTGTGAATAAGAAAGCCAGAGTACTAAATTTCACCACATCCCCCTTATCCACAACTCATTTTTTCCACTGCGGCTCTATCTCTTAAATGTTTATTTTATTCATTCATTTATTATTTATTTGCAGGCATAGAGGCATCAAGAGGGAGAACGAGAAAGAGAGAGAAATAATGGGTGTGCCAGGACCTTTTGCCACTGCAAAGGAACTCCAGATGTATGTACCACTTTGTACATCTGGCTTTATATGGATACTGGAGAATTGAACCCAGGCCATCAGGTTTTGTAAGCAAGTGCCTTTAAATGCTGAACTATCTCTCCAGCCCATCTTAAATATTTTATAATAAATGGCTTATGGGGGACATTAGCCTAGGAATTACATAGGTTTATCGCAGAATCTGCTCCAGTTGGTACCAATTATCTGTGTGAGTTACTTTTGTAGTTTTTTTTTTTTTTATGACAAAATGACTATCAGAAGCAACTTAAGGGAAACGGACCTTTTCTCTGGGTCATATTTTCCAGGAATATTGGTTTATCATGTCAGGGAAGGTGAGGAAGCAGTTAACGGCTGATGTCATGGCTGCAGGAGCTTGCACTGTGGTTTGCTGTAGCACTGCTGTTAAGAAAACAGAGATTTCAGTTTAGAAGCAGTGCCAGGGCCCTCAGTGACCCACTCTCTCCAGCCAGTCTCCACCTCTGTGGTGGTTTGATTCAAGTGTCCCCCATAAACTTAGGTGTTCTGAATGCTGGGTTCCCATCTTGTGGAGATTTGGAAATTAACACCTTCTGGAAGGAGTGTATTATTGGGGGTGGGCTTATGAGTGTTGTAGCCACTTTCCCCTTGCAAATGTTTGGCACAGTCTCCTGTTGCTGCTGTCCACCTTATGCTGGTCAGGGGGTGATGGCCATCCTATGCTCATGCCATCGTATTCCTCTTTCATCATGGAGCTTCTATTCGAGGCTGTAAGCCAAAATAAACCTTTTCTCCCATAAGCTGCTCTTGGTTGGGTGATTTCTACCTGCAATGTGAACCTGACTACAACAGCCACCAAAGGTTTCACAATCTCCCCAAACAGTAAAACCAGTGGGTACAAATGTTCAAATCCATGAGCCTATGGGGACATTTTGCAATCAATCTGTAACACCAATAAATAAACTAGATAAAATTAGTGCCTTTGTGGGGTTTTTTCATTCAGTATTTCAAGGAAAAATGTAAAAAAAGAAAGAAAAAAATAGTGATAAGCATCAAAGAAGAAGATAAAGCAGATAAACCACAGTTGGTATTGTTGGAGAAACTTCTGGGGAGGCAAGTGACTTCGCTAATAAACTGATATTTGATTAGAGAAGAGGTAAAATAAGAATAATATCTACAGGAAAAAAGCTTTTGAGACAGGAGAAACCATAACTGAATGGCATCAAAGCCAGAGTGCCCCTCCAGACTAAGAACAGAGAAACCAGTGTGGCTGAGTCATAGTAAGAGAGAGAATGAAATAGGATTTCACCCGATCATAGAATCACTTTTCTTCTCTTCTTTGAGCTTTCTAGTTGAGAATGATGTTTGTAATGTAATAGTTCCTAAAATAACATTCTAAAGCTCTTTCTTCCATATGATTCCTGGAAAATGCAAGTGTTCCAGGAAACTGTTAGGGTTGAACTCTCTTAAAAAGTAAAGTTACTGGTTAGCTGTGAATTTGCTAACCTGGCTTTTTTGTTAAGACCCTGTCTCAAAAAGTCAAAAATAAATTAGAGAGGATTAAGAAAGAAAAGCTAAAAGTTCATGATGGTACTCAAATGTCTAGTAATGAAAGAATCATGAGGAAAAGCAGAGTGTATGGGTTTAGGCAATTAAAAATATATTTCAAATTAGAGTATGATGGCTCACACCTAGAATTCCTGCACTCAGGATGCTGAGGTCAGAGGATTAGCATGTGTTTTTGGAGTCAGCCTGGGTTAGAGTGAGACCCTGCCTCAAAAACAAAACAAAACAAAACAAAAAAATCTACTCAAATATCCTTTGGAATTCTTATCACACCATCCCTGCTAGTAATTCTGAGTATTTCATGGGATGGTTTCCTTTAAATTTTCTATAAACTTATTTTTGCAAACAAAAGGGAGCCTTGTGAGTGATTTCTCTCACTAACACTGGGAATATTATTTGGCTGCTCTGTGGTCTGACCCTTCACTGACAAACATGAGGCCCTCTTGCAGCCAATGTTTGGAGGGAGCTTGATGATGGAGAGCAAGCTTGTTTTTGGATATAGTTCCGACTTGATTCCCACCTCCAGCTATGTGTTCTGTTCCACTGAGGGGATCAGTTAGCCAAATCAAGAGCAGTTGGCTACCCATCATGGCTGCTCGCCACTATTGCACTTGTGTGAGCATCATGACAAGTCTTTTGCTGCTGGGTATTTTAGACCATGAGTTGCCTGGACAGATGTTGGTCATTTTTCCCCAGTCGCTCATGCAGCACCTTCTAGCACTAGATGAGTGAACTGTCTGGGGACTGACACTCTTCCATATCACAGCCAGGTCACTCTGTGTGATGTTATGTGCCAACAGCATATGGTGTCTTCAGAAGTAGGGTCTTACCACTAACCTTTGGTATGTCATCAAGTACTCTGATAGAAATCTGTCTTCTTTTGGGAAACCTTGTAGGTTTTTCTGATCAACAGCTCATTGTGGATATCAGTCACATGCTGGTACTGGGAGTTACAGGTCAGCACCCAAGAAGAGAAGGAAGAAAAAGATCCATTATATAAAATTGATAGAGAGAAGAGAGAGAAGAGGGAGAGAGAAGGAGAGAGAAACAGGAGAAGTTTAAGGTCGGTCTTCATCATACTCTGCTATGGCCTTGTGATTCAGGTGATCCCTCTAAGGGCCTGATGACAGTTCAACCATTTAGTATGTCTTTCAGGATGTAGAATTTTATGACACCATTTCAACTTGGTCCAGTTTTGTGCTCCCCCGCCCCCACTGGTACCCTCTCCTCCTGCCCCACCCACCCTATTGTCTAGACCTCGAGATGCAAGATGCTTATTAGGTATGTCAGCATATCAGGTAGATTCAGGTTAGGAGCTATAGATGAGTGAGACTATGTGTCGATTATCTTTCTGTGACTGGGTGAGTTCACTGAGAATAATCTCTTCCAGGTTTGACCATTTTTCTTCAAATTTTATTGTGTCATTTTTCCTGACTGGACCAGCAGTTCTTGATAGAAGACGCTGGAATGAGATGGTAGAAATCAGAGACTAGAAAAGGTTGCAACAGCTTTACTTTTTCCAAGCATTTTTCATAAATGTATTAATTTTTGAGTAGCAATAGTTCTAAAATCATAGGAAGGCATTGCGGTATAGATATTGCTGCCTTTAAAGTTTTTTTTTTTTTTTTTTACTTTAAATACTTTGGTTTTAGTATCTTGTATTTTAAAAGGGAGTATACAATTCTAGATTTGGGTCAGACTTAAGAAGAGTGAGAAATTGCTTCATTCTCTTTTGGGGGGTTTTAGCTCAGCTTTCTCTGGAGAAGCTGTGTGTTGCATATACTAAGTAAGTGTGTACTTAAGAAAGGTTGAATTTTTTTTCAAAAAAAGAAAAGCGAAAGTTGCTGGATTTAGACACAAATCAAATTCACTCTTGGTGAGCTCCTGGGAGAGCAAATTTAGGTATTATGGAGGTCCTATTATCAACTGCAGAGCTTTATAGTTTGTCGTGTTTCTTTTTTTCTTCTTCTGTTGAAGAGATTTGAAAAAATCAATCAGAAAATGGTGGGAATTGATTTCAGTAGCAAGTTGATACCATAGGTATACAATATGAAGGATTCTTTTAGCTGCCAACTGATTTTAAATGAGGGAGTTGAATTTTGATTTTCCAGAGGCAAGTGAGGGAATAGATGAGTAGGAAAGCAAAGAAGCAAAGACAGGCTATTTGGAAAGAGTATGATATTCCTATGGCAATCCAAATATTGAAAGAAGTCATGGCTTTCTTTCCACATATATACTGATGAAATACAAAATCAACATGACAACATTTCTTACTAGTTTCTTTCCTAGCCAGGCATGGTGGCACACATAAGAAATCCCAGCATTTGGGAAGCAGAGGTACGGGGATTGTTATGAGCTTGAGGCAAGTCTGAGACTATGTAGTGAATTCCAGGTCATTCTGGGCTTAGAGTTAGACCCTGCCTTGAAAAAACAAGAAAAACAAACAAACAAACACAAAAAAACTAGAGCCATTTCTACCTTCTTGGGTTTTGGGGGAAGTTCGTCTTCAGATTAAAAAAAAAAAATGGCTAATCAGAACAAAACTAGTCCTTTTAATTATAAAAAATCATATCATATAAATCTTCTAAAATATATGCAAAAAGAATGTTAAGAGAGAATAATAACTAAAAATATCAGCTAGTTTAAATTATATTGGCAAAATTTATATTCCATTCAAGCATTTTAAGGTTAAGATTTTCTATTCATTATTCACTTTTCATTATGACAAATGCTCTCAGAAATAAGAGCCATTTAACAAACCAAACTCTCAGTGATAGGCTCAGCTTTCCAGATTGCCTGCAGCCCTCTGCCCCCACCCCTTCAGCTTCTCTTAATACTACTTCTTCAAAATGGAAAAAAAAAATAACACCAAGTGCTCATTTTTTTTCTGAAAATACATCTTTCTCATTTTAACTGCAAATCAGTTTTTGACGGCCTGGAGGATGCTGCATCAGCAATCAAAGAATCAAGAGTGTTAGAAAAACATTTTGTGAAGTACAGTACCAAGTAAAGTGAACACTCAGCAAGCACATTCTTGCTTTTGTATGTCACAGTTTGCTGGCTTGTTATGCACAAATGTGATGCATGTGACTTTTCAACGGTAAGTGTATGTTTGCAGCACTACCACTGACATTCTAAGATAGGTTATGCTAACTATTTTAGGCACAGGAAAAACTAACACATTTACCTTTGAAACTGTAATGAAAAAGCTATGTATTCGGATTCACATCTGTAAAATATATTTTGTTCAACAGCATATTCTATTTCTATTTGTTGATTATGTGGGTAGCTCTAAATTAGTTTCAAATATATGCACTCATGCATGGGATAGTTCTATCTAGTTTTGATTTATTTTCTTTATAGGATAAGAACATTAAATTGATTTACTTGTGAGCCAAGTTTTAGAACTTTTGGCTACAGCACCATTTTCATTCACAGCTGTTAAAGAAACAAATAAGAACCTAAAAATATAGGAAGGTCAGCATAAGAAATGATGATAAGGTATCATTCATTGGCTTGCTGTTTGTTTTCTAGCCTGTAGTTACTTGAGTGTGAAATGTCCTCAATAGTCTCATATGATTATGATTGAGCCTCATACTCAAACCCCATCTGGTAGAGGCTTTGCCAGATAGAGCATTGGAGGTTTGTCACTGAAGGTAGAACTTTTGGGTTACTACTAAGCTCCAAGCCCAGTACATAGAACACTTCAACTCAGATTTTGTGACAAGATATGATGGCCAGCTTTCTGCTTATGCCATGTTTTCTCCATCATGAAGAAACTTCCCCTTGAACCTGTGAATAAATCCTTTCCTCCCATGAGCTGCTGTTGATTTGGACTTTTGTCCCAGTAATAAGAGGGTAACTGCAACATAGTCTGTTAACTTTAGGTGATTGTTTCATTTGTTTGAATTATTAATTCAATAATTTTGAATGTATATGAATGTTAGCATATTCTTCTGACAATAACTGAAAAGTTATAGGAAAATAATTAC
Organism: Jaculus jaculus; assembly: GCF_020740685.1. NCBI lineage: Eukaryota > Metazoa > Chordata > Mammalia > Rodentia > Dipodidae > Jaculus > Jaculus jaculus. Next base: position 91,293,924 of record NC_059125.1, read on the forward strand.
AATTGTATGGAAATATTTAGTGACATAATACTTATTAAGAGTTGACTAGGGTTAAGATGGCGGCATAGGTACCACGCCAAAGCAGCCTAGGGGGGAAAAAGACCAAAAAAACTCAGCAAAATATACACTTTTACTAAAAAGTGAGGTGTATAGGAAATTGAGGCGGCAGCGGAGAAGTAGAAGAGTTATAGAGCATCCAGAGCCTGCACAGGCGGAAAAGCGGCTCCGGCAGCTCGGCCAACCGCCGCAGCCGCGGCGCAGCAGAAAGCCGCCAGACTCGGCTCGAGCCGCAGGAAAAGCCAGGTGCGGGATTTTCCCCTGACACCACGCTCTCCGCAGCTCGGGAAACGTGAGGGGAGAGCGGCAGTGAGCAGCGGAGGAGAAGACCGCGAAGTAGAAGAACACGTGGAGCAGTGAGAGACCCAGAGCAGCCGCGGCTGCCTCCCCTCCCCCAACGCCTGAACCCAGCTCCAGCTAACACAGCAGCGGCCCGGGACCCGGCCATGCCAACTTGGGCTGACAGCGCGACCCAAGCAGGAGCAGAGTTCGGCAACAACTTCAGCGGCTCCAGCACCGGTACCAGCGGCCCCAGCAGCGGACCCAGGAGCGGCAGCGGCGGCAGATCCCGTAGCAGCGGCTTCGGGGGGAGCAGCGGCGGTGGACACGGCAGCGGCAGGTTCAGCAGCGGTGGTGGCTCCGGTGGTGGCAGCTACGGCAGCAGCAGAGGCAGCAGCAGCAGAGACTCAGTTTGCCCCGTAGGAAAAGCAAATGCCCAGCTCCAGAAATCAGAACAGCAGCCCGACGACCCAGGCAGCAACTTGACTGAGACCACAATCACCCAAGGTAACTGGGATTGCACCAGGGAAGGGTCTCACTTGGTCACAAACTGAGTTGGATCCCTCAACAGACCAGAAATCTAAACCTATTTGTTGATAGAGGATCTGGTCATTATAATAACTACTCTTGCATACATACTCGGGGCTGTTTTTGATTGAATGTGTACAGTGTTTAGTTAAATTTTAGAATCTACCTGTATTTTATTCCACTCAGCCTGCTTGAATACTCCAAAAGCAGGGAAACTCAACCCCTAAGAACATCTTTGTAGATACTCTGAGAGTCTTAAGAGCCACACCTAATACCTTAAGGTCCTACCCTGAAAATATATTACATCAAATCAATTGATACAGCTAAGAATACACAGCTAGCTAGAAAATCCAAGCATTAACTTAATCCAAGATGCAAAAATATATACATTATAACACAAGAAACACTAAAAAACAAGACGATATAAATCCACCTAAAAGTATTAATGCATAAGAAATGTCCTCCAGTGAGAAAGAGTTAGAGGAAATGCCTGAGAAAGAGTTCAAAAGAATAATTATAAATATGTTCAAAGAGGTCAAAGAACACATGAAAACAATCAAAGAGGAAATCAAAGAGGAAATCAAAGGAATCAAAGAAGAGGCAGGACACCAATTTAATGAAATAAAGAAGGCAATACAAGACATAAATAGGGAAATAGAAATAATAAAAAAATACCAGTCAGAATTACTAGCAATGAAGAACACAGTTAATGAAATAAAAAACTCTGTAGAAAATCTCACCAGTAGGATGGATGAGGGAGAGGACAGAATATCTAAGCTAGAAGACCAGGTGGCAGACCTAATGCAGTCCAACAAAGAGAAAGACAAACTTATAGAAAAGTATGAGTGGGAATTTCAAGATATTCGGGACACTATGAAAAGATCTAATATAAGAATTCAGGGGATAGTAGAAGGAGAACTCCACTCCAGAGGCATAGTAGGCATCTTCAACAAAATCATAGAGGAAAATTTCCCCCAATTTGGGAAAGAGGTGCCAATACAGATACAGGAAGCCTTTAGAACCCCAGCCAGACAAAACCCAGAAAGAACATCTCCTCGCCATATTATAATCAAACTTCCAAACACACAAACCAAAGAAAAAATATTGAAAGCAGTTAGAGAGAAAAATCAAGTTACCTACAAAAGCAAGCCCATCAGGATTACAGCAGATTATTCAACACAAACTTTTAAAGCCAGAAGGGCTTGGAGTGATATATTCCAAGTTCTGAAAGATAACAACTGTCAACCAAGGTTACTTTATCCTGCAAAGTTATCCATTCAAATCGATGGAGAAATAAAGACATTCCATGACAAAAGCAGGTTAAAGGAGTATTTGAAGACAAAACCAGCTCTACAGAAAATACTTGATAGAATCCTCCATGCTGAACAAAAGGAAAAGCACACATATAAGGAACCTAGAAAAACAAGCTATACTCAAATACCAGTTAACAGAAGAGAGCACAGGTAGAACCAGTAACACACACACACACACACACACACACACAAATGGCAAACATAAATACACACCTTTCAATAATATCTCTTAATATCAACGGTCTCAATGCCCCAACGAAAAGACTTAGATTTGCAGACTGGGTTAAAAAGCAGGATCCTACAATTTGTTGTCTCCATGAAACTCACCTTTCTACAAAGGATAGACATTAACTTAGGGTGAAAGGTTGGAAGATGGTGTTTCAAGCAAATGGGCCTAGAAAACAAGCAGGGGTTGCTATCCTAATATCAGACAGGGTAGACTTTAGTCCGACGTTAGTCAAGAAAGATAAGGAAGGTCACTTTATATTGATTAAGGGCACACTCCAACAGGAGGACATTACAATCCTAAACATATATGCACCTAACATGGGGGCTCCCAAATTCGTCAAACAAACACTATTAGAACTAAGGTCACAGATAACACCAAACAGTGGTGGTGGGTGACTTTAACACCCCACTCTCATCAATTGACAGGTCATCCAGGGAAAGAATAAACAGAGAGGCATCTGGACTAAATGAGGTCATAGAAGGAATGGACCTAACAGATATATACAGGACATTTCATCCAAAGGCTGCAGAATATACATTCTTTTCAGCAGCACATGGAACATTCTCTAAAATAGACCATATATTAGGACACAAACAAAATCTTAACAAATTCAGGAAAATTGAAATAATTCCTTGCATTCTATCTGACCACAATGGAATTAAACAACAAATCAGTAGCAAGAAAGGCTATAGAGCATACACAAAATCATGGAAACTAAATAATACACTACTAAATGATGAGTGGGTCAATGAAGAAATCAAAAAGGAAATCAAAAAATTTATAGAGTCAAATGATAAGGAGAACACAGCATACCAAAATCTCTGGGACACAATGAAGGCAGTTCTAAGAGGTAAATTTATAGCCTTAAGTGCCTATATTAAGAAATTAGAAAGGTCGCAAGTAAACGACCTAATGCTTCGCCTTAAAGCCTTGGAAAAAGAAGAACAAGGCAAACCAAAAATTAGTAGACGGGAAGAAATAATAAAGATTAGGGCAGAAATTAATGAGATAGAAACAAAAAGAACAATCCAAAGAATTAATGAAACAAAGAGTTGGTTCTTTGAAAGGATAAACAAGATTGATAAACCCTTAGCAAATCTGACCAAAAGAAAGAGAGAAGAGACACAAATTACTAAAATCAGAGATGAACAAAGTAACATCACAACAGATTCCAGAGAAATTCAAAAAATCATAGGGACATACTATAAAAGCATATACTCCACAAAGTATGAAAATCTGAAAGAAATGGATGATTTCCTTGATCTATATGACCTACTTAAATAAAATCAAAATGAGATTAATCACTTAAATAGACCTATAACAAACATGGAGATCCGAACAGTTATCAATAATCTCCCAACAAAAAAAAGCCCAGGCCCGGATGGATTCACTGCTGAATTTTACCAGACTTTTAAGGAAGAGCTAACACCATTGCTTCTTAAGCTTTTCCAGGAAATAAAAAAAGAAGGAATTCTACCAAACTCCTTCTATGAGGCCAGCATCACCCTGATACCAAAACCAGGCAAAGATAGAACAAAAAAAGAAAATAACAGACCAATCTCCCTCATGAACATAGATGCAAAAATTCTCAACAAAATATTGGCAAACAGAATACAAGAGTATATCAAAAAGATCATTCACCCTGACCAAGTAGGCTTTATCCCAGAGATGCAGGGATGGTTCAACATACGCAAATCTATAAATGTAATACATTACATAAACGGGTTGAAGGACAAAAATCACATGATCATCTCATTAGATGCAGCGAAAGCATTTGACAAAATCCAACATCCCTTCATGATAAAAGTCCTACAGAGACTGGGAATAGAAGGAACATATCTCAATATAATAAAGGCTATTTATGACAAGCCTACAGACAACATATTACTAAATGGAGAAAAACTGGAAGCTTTTCCACTAAAATCAGGAACAAGACAAGGGGGTCCACTGTCCCCACTTCTATTTAATATAGTTTTGGAAGTCTTAGCCATAGCAATAAGGCAAGAGACACACATAAAAGGGATACAAATTGGAAAGGAAGAAATCAAGTTATCATTATTTGCAGATGACATGATTCTATACATAAAGGACCCTAAAGACTCTACTAGCAAGCTGTTAGAGCTGATCAAAACCTACAGCCATGTAGCAGGATACAAAATAAATACACAGAAATCAGTAGCCTTCGTATATGCTAACAACAAACACACAGAGGATGAAATCAGAGAATCACTCCCTTTCACAATTGCATCAAAAAAAATAAAATACCTTGGAATAAACCTAACCAAGGAAGTAAAGAATCTATACAATGAGAACTTTAAAACACTCAAGCGAGAAATTGCAGAAGACACTAGAAAGTGGAGAAACATCCCTTGTTCCTGGCTTGGAAGAATCAATATCGTGAAAATGGCAATCTTACCTAAAGCAATCTACACATTTAATGCAATCCCTATCAAAATTCCAAAGGCTTTCTTCATGGAAATAGAAAAAACAATCCAAAACTTCATTTGGAATCACAAAAAAACCTCGAATATCTAAAACAATACTGGGCAACAAAAAAGAGGCTGGTGGTATCACCATACCTGATTTTACCCTATACTACAGAGCCATAGTAACAAAAACAGCATGGTACTGGCACAAAAACAGACATGTAGATCAGTGGAACAGAATAGAGGACCCAGATGTAAGCCCAAGTAGCTATAGCCACCTGATATTCGATAAAAATGCCAAAAATACTCATTGGAGAAGAGACAGCCTCTTCAGCAAATGGTGTTTTGAAAACTGGATATATATCTGCAGAAGGATGAAAATAGATTCTTCTCTCTCACCATGCACAAGAATTAAGTCCAAATGGATTAAAGACCTTAACATCAGACCGGAAACTTTGAAACTGCTAGAGGAAAAAGTAGGGGAAACCCTTCAACATATTGGTCTTGGCAAAGACTTTCTGAATACAACCCCAATTGCTCAGGCAATAAAACCACAGATTAACCACTGGGACCTAATGAAATTACAAAGATTTTGCACCGCAAAGGACACAGTGAAAAAAGCAAAGAGGCAACCTACAGAATGGGAAAAAATCTTCGCCAGCTATATATCTGATAGAGGATTAATATCTAGGATATACAAAGAACTCAAAAAGTTAAATAATAAGGAATCAAACAAGCCAATCAAAAAATGGGCTATGGAGCTAAATAGAGAGTTCTCAAAGGAAGAAATACGAATGGCATATAAGCATCTTAAAAAATGTTCTACGTCACTAGTCATCAGGGAAATGCAGATTAAAACTACATAGAGATTCCATCTCACTCCTGTCAGATTGGCCACCATCATGAAAACAAATGATCATAAATGTTGGCGGGGATGTGGAAAAAAAGGAACCCTTCTGCACTGCTGGTGGGAATGCAATCTGGTCCAGCCATTGTGGAAAACAGTGTGGAGGTTCCTAAAGCAGCTAGAGATTGATCTACCATATGACCCAGCCATAGCGCTCCTAGGCATATATCCAAAGGACTCATCTCATTTCCTTAGAAGTACATGCTCAACCATGTTTATTGCTGCTCAATTTATAATAGCTGGGAAATGGAACCAGTCTAGATGTCCCTCAACAGATGAGTGGATAATGAAGATGTGGTACATTTATACAATGGAGTTCTACTCAGCGGTAAAGAAAAATGAAGTTATGAAATTTGCAGAAAAATGGATGGACCTGGAAAGTATTATACTAAGTCAGGTAACCCAGGCCCAGAAAGCCAAGCGCCACATGTTCTCTCTCATATGTGGATCCTAGCTACAGATGACTGGGCTTCTGCGTGAGAATGAAAATACTTAGTAGCAGAGGCCAGTAAGTTGAAAAGGAGACATAAAGGGTGGAGAAAGGAAGGGAGGAGGCTACTTAATAGGTTGATATTGTATATATGTAATTAGAATGATTGTAATGGGGAGGTAATATGATGGAGAATGGAATTTCAAACGGGAAAGTGTGGGGGTGGGGAGGGAGGGAATTACATGGGATATATTTTATAATCATGGAAAATGTTAATAAAAATTAAAAAAAAAAAAGAGTTGACTAAACTACTTACTTGCACAATTCAATTGAAAATAAGTCCATTTTCACTGGGCTACTGTGAAAAGTTAAAATGAAATTTCAGACATATATACAACTCTCTTCAGCATTGTTACATATATATTAAACAAATCACTTAAATCCAAGTAGACTAAATTGAACAAACTAATAATTTCTTTATATTTTGTTTCCCTTTTACTGTTTAGAAATGTGTTTAAGCAAGAAACCAGGGAGTCTTCCTTGACTCCTTTTTCTTCCCTCACAAACTGTAGCTAATTAATCATAAAAGTCCTATGAATTTTACATTGAAAATATTTCTAAGATCTTTCAAATATGTCTGCTCTCTATTAAACTCCTACATCCTAAATCAAAGCTGCAAGGACTCTTTACTTGAATTGCTGAAATATTCTCATTAGATGGATTTTTCTAATCACAATTATCTTATTTATTTATTTTTGGTTATTCTAGGTAGGGTCTCACTCTATCTCAGGCTAACCTGGAATTCACTATGGAGTCTCAGGGTGGCCTTGAACGCCTGGCAATCCTCCTACCTCTGCCTCCTGAATGTTGGGATTAAAGGTGCGCCACCACGCCTGGCTCACAGCTATCATTTAAAACGCATTTTGATCCTATTCCTTCTTATAATTGCATCTGATTGCTCTTACCACGAAGACCAAAATTTGTGGCTTATTAACCTGCTTCACACCACTCTCCATTAGTTCTCTGAATCCATCATGCAGGTCTCCTTACATTTCCTGCAATGAAATCTGTTCTTCCTTCCCAACCTCAGCAACTTTTCATATGATACTTCTTCTGTTTAGAATCTCATGCTCTCTCTCCCTTCCTCTCTTCTTCATTCTTTCCTACTTCCCTCTTTCCTTTCTCCCTTTCTTCCTCCTTCTCATTCTGATACCAGTGAATGGAATGTCCTCTGAAATATGCTCTCTATTAATCTTTACACTCCTGTAACATATTGATCAGTATTGTAATCAACAAATTTTGGAAGTAGTTTTACATTTCTCATGAGAATGTAGGTTCTAGAAAAGCCAGTACCACTGTAGTACTTTAAAATCCTATATTGCCAAGTGCATATAAGATACTATGTATGTAGTACATCTATACATAGTAAATTATTTAATATACAAAGAAAACAAACTTATGATGAGAATTACATCCTAATAAACCATCACAAATTAAACACCTTAAGGTTTAAATTCATTAAATATACCAAACAATACCGCAAAACATTACCTACATTAAAAGTACCCAGAACAATTATATTGACCTACAGAGGGACAAAATCACATCAACCCATTTTAAAATCAAGTGATAAAATACTAGGTCATCTATTAAAATGCCCTTACTCTCAAAAACAGTATGGTTAGGTGGGTATGCTTTCCCACCATCACTAAGTACAAAAACCATGAGGCATAATCAGCAGAATTTGGGAAAGACTATTTATACTGAATGAATATTGTTGAGTACTTTACAGTGATTTGACAACGTTTAAGGTACTTCAGATATTTATTTTAACAAATTCTATATTTTTTTCTTAAATTGGAGCATCTCAGCATTTGGGCAGGTCAGTCAAACAAAAGAGTACTTTCCTAGTGTAACTAAATTTTTATTTCGTCTTATTAATTTTTTAATTAGTTTTCTATTCAGAAAATACAGACAGTTTGGTACCATTATTAGGCTCATCCGTGACCTACCCCTTCCCCATTGGACCCTCTTGTTGATGTATATGGGTCGTGCATTATGGAGTTAGCCCTCAGTTATTGGTAAGCTAAATGTCTCTGCATATCATGACCCAACATATGACTTTGTCATTCTTTCTGCCCCCTCTTCCACAAAATTTCACTGAGCTATGTTGGGTTCATTTTGGTCTGCTTCAGTGATGAGGTGATGGGGGCCTCTGAGGCTCTAGATATCTGATTTGGTAGGAGTTGATTTTTCTCTGTGTTGATCTCCTTCCCCCTTGTGTTGGTATCTGGTTCATCAGGAAAACAGCACCCTTGCTTGTTTTGCCAATTTTCCTTAGTTTCAGTTGGGGTCTTTTTCAGGTATGATGGGGTAGCTCTTTCCTTAGAATCTGCATCTATCTGAAAAAGAGAAACATAATCTCCAATGTAGAGTGAGTTAGCACCAGGACAAATGAGATAACCATTACTTTTTTGGTAGAGAGTTTAATAAGTGTAGGCCCTCTTGTACCCCATGATTGATGGTAGCTTGATATTGGAGAGTGGGTATATGTTTGGATATGGTTCTGACTTGTTTCCCAGCTTCAGCTATGGGTCAGCACCACAGAGGAGATCAGTTAGCCAAATCAAGAGCAGTTGGTTCCCCACCATGGCTGTGTGCCACTATTGCACTTGTGTGTGAATCAAAACAGGGTATTTCTTGCTAAGTAGGTTAGACCATGAGTTGCTTGGACAGCTATTGGTCATTTCCCACAGTCACCCATGTAGCACCTTCTGGCACTAGGCATGCTGACTGTCTGGGGACTGACTCTCTCCTGGCTTCCAGCCATGCTGTTCCATTTTATGTGTCAGCTGCATATGGAGTCTTCAGCAATAGGGTCTTACCACTGACTTTGGTGGGTCATCATGTACTCTGACAGAAATATGTCATTCTTTTAGGAAACCTTGTAGGTTTCTCTGATCACAAGCTCATTATGGATGATAGCCCCATGCTGGTACTGGGAGTTACAGGTCAGTGCCCACTAAGAAAATGAGGAAAAAGATAACTAATATACAAGAGTTAGAGAGGAGAGAGGGGGGGAGGGAGGGGAGGGGGAGGGAGGGAAGATGTAGAAGATTTAGGTTAGACTTGATCCTACCCTCTCAGGTGTCTTGTGGTTCAAGTGTTTCTTGTAAGGGCCTGGTGAAGGTTCAGCCATTTAGTCTGCCTTTTAGGAAATAGAATTTTATGGTACCATTGCAGGTTTGGGAACAGATTAGTGTTTCCCACCCCTTTGATGCCCTCCCCTCCCTCCTTCTCCATCCTAGTGTCTAGTCCATGAGATGCTTGCTGGGTATGTAAGGTATCTTGGGTATATTAAGGTTAGGTGTGTATATGAGTGAGACTATGTGGGAATGTATTTTTTTCTGTGATTGGGTAAGTTCACTGAGAATGATCTGTTCTAGGCTCAACCATTTTTCCTCCAACTTCTTTGTGTCATTTTTTCTTACTGCTGTATAGAATTCCATTGTGCAGATATATCACATCTAAGCTATCCATTCTTCTAGTGATGGACATCTGGGTTGATTCCAGCTCTTAGCTATTATGAAATGAGCCACTAAAAACAAGTTTGAGCAAATCTCTCTGGCCTGTGGTTTGAAGGTTTTAGGGTAGATGCCCAGTAAGAGAATAACTGGGTCAGTTGGTATCTCTATACTCAGCTTTTTCAGGAGTCTCCATATTGCTTTCAAAAGTGGTTGTACCATTCTACATTCCCACCAACAGTAGATGAGTGTTCCTACTTCTCCACATCCTCGCCAGCATTTATTTTCATTTGATTTTTTTGATATTTGCTGTCCTTATTGGGGTAAGGTGGAATCTCATAGTTGTTTTAATTTACATTTCTCTGATGATTAGGGATGATGAACATTATCTTACGTGTGTGTTTGCCATTTGTGTTTTCCTCTGTGAACTGCCTGTCCAGCTGTTTGCCCCATTTTGCGAGTGGGGTGTTTGACTTCTTACTGTTTAGATTTTTGAGTTATTTGTGGATTCTAGAGATTAGGCATCTCTCAGTTGGATAACCCGCAAATATTTTCTCCCATTCTGTAGGAAATCTATTGGCTTTGCTTATTGTGTGCTTCTCTGTAAAGAAACTCTTCAGCTTCATGTGATCCCATTGGTTGAGTGACTGTGTAAGATCTTGAGTTACTGGGGTTTTGTTCAGTCAGTCTTTGTCCATTCCTATATCATGGAACGTACTTCCTAAATCTTCTTCCAGTAGTTTTCGAGATTCTGGTCTTATATTGAGGTCTTTGATGCATTTGGATTTGAGTATAGTTTATGGTAAAATGTGTGGATCAAGTATCAATTTCCTGCATGTGGTTATCCAGTTTGTCCAGCACCATTTGTTGAAGATGCTGTCTCTTTTCTAGGCTATATTTTTCCGGCCTTTGTCAAACATCAAGTAGCTATACTTGCTTGACCCAAAGTCCGGGTCCTCAAGTCTATTCCATTGGTCTGTACTCCTGTTTTTATGCCAGTACCATGCTGTTTTTATTACTATGGCTTTGTAATATAGCTTTAGATCAGGTATGGTAATGCCACCAGAGTTATTTCTTTTGCTGAGGATATGTTAGGATATGCGAGGCCTTCTGCCTTTCCATATGAAATTTGAGATCATTTTTTCTATGTCTGTGAAGAACACTGTAGGGATTTTAACTGGAATTGCATTAAATCTATATATTGACTTTGGTAGGATTGTCATCTTCACAATGTTAATTCTGCCTATCCAGGAGTATGGGATGTCTTTCCCTTTCCTCAAGTCCTCCTCAATTTCTTTTTTGAGTGTTTTTATGTTTTCATTGTATAGATCTTTCACTTCCTTGGTTAACATTATTCCAAGGTATTTTATTTTATTTTTTTTTTGTTGCTATTGAAAATAGGACTATGTCTCTTATTTCTTTCTCTGTATCTTTGTCATTTGCATATAGAAATGTTACCGATTTTTAAGCATTGATTTTGAATCCTGCTACTTTCCTATAGGAGCTAATCACCTTCAGGAGTTTTGCGATGGAGTCCCTCGGGTCTCTTACATATACAATCATATCATCAGCAAATAGAGCTAACTTAAATTCTTTCCAAATTGTATCCCTTTTATTTCCTTCTCCTGTCTTATTGCTTGAGCTAGGACTTCCAGAACTATATTGAAGAGCAGAGGTGAGAGAGCACATCCCTATCTTGTTCCTGATCTTAATGGGAATTCCTCCAGTCTCTCTCCATTAAATATTATTTGGGCCTTTTGAGCTTTTTATGTTGCCTTTATTATGTTAAGATATGTACCAACTCTGCCAATTCTCTCCAATGTTTTGATCATGAAGTGATGTTGTATCTTGTCAAAGGCTTTTTCTGCATCTATTGAAATGATCCTGTTGTTTTTCATGTTTATGCTTGTTCATGTGGATGTGGTGTATTACATTGACAGATTTCCTAATGTTGAACCACCCTTGTGTTCCTGGGATGAATCACGCTTGGTCAAGGTGGATAATGCTTTTGATGTGTTGTTGGATTTGGTTTGCAAGTATTTTGTTCAAGACCTTTGCATCTAAGTTCATTAGGGAAATAGGGCAGTAGTTTTCTTTTCTTGTGACATCTCTACCTGATTTTTGGATTAGGGTGATTTTAGCTTCACAAAAGGATTTGGGAGGCTTTCCGTGTTCTTCAATTGTGTGGCACGGTTTTAGGAAGATTGGTTTGAGATCTTCCATGAAGGTTTGATAGAATCCAGTTGAGAAGCCATCTGGTCCTGGACTCTTCTTTTTGGGGAGGTTTTTTATTATTTTTCAATCTCCCTGAGTGTGATGGGTTCATTGAGGTGATTAATCTGCTATGAGTTTATCTTTGATAGATGGTATGCCTCCAGGAATTTATCCATCTCCTGTACATTTTCCAGTTTTGTGGAGTAGAGGTTTTTGAAATAAGTCCTGATGATTCTCCCAATTTCACTTATGTCTGTTGTGATCTCTCTTTTTCTTTTTGAATTTTGTTAATTTGAAGCTTCTCCTTTTTTTGCTTGATCAAATTGGCCAGGGTGTTGTCAATCTTGTTTATTTTTTAAAGAACGAGCTCTTCGTTTTTTCAATTGTTTTCTTGGTTTCCAATTCACTAATTTCTGCTCTGATTTTAATAATTTCTCTCCTTCTGGAGCTCTTTGGGTTGGAATTTTTTTTGTTTTTCCAGTACCTTTATGTGGATGGTTAGGTTATTGACTTGGGATCTTTCTGTCGTTTTTATGAAGGCATTGAGTGCTATGAATTTTCCCCTGGGGAATGCCTTCATTGTGTCTCATAAGATTTTGTATGATGTGTTCTCATTGTCATTCAATTCCAGGAATTTTTCAATTTCATTTTTTATTTCATACACTATCCATTTATTGTTTAAAAGTGTGCTGTTCAGTTTCCAGGTGCCACTGGTATTCTTGGTGGGGCTTTTGTTGTTGATTTCTAGCAATATAGCATTGTGATCTGATATCATTCAGAGAAATATGTCAATTTTCCTAACTATGTGGAGGCAGTCCTTGTGACCCATTATATGGTCTATTTTGGAGAATGCTCCATGGGCTTCTGAGAAGGACGTGTAGTCTGTGGATTTGGGATGGAAAGTTCTGTAGATGTCTGTTAGGTCTAAGTGATCTATGGTTTTGTTGAGCTCTCTTACTTCCCTATTGAGTTTCTGTTTGGATGATCTGTCTATTACTGATAATGTTGTAGTGAATTCCCCAGCTATTATTGTATTGGTGGTTATTTCTGTTTTACTGTCAAGTAGGTTTTGTTTTATGAAATGTGGTGCCCCTGTGTTTTGTGCATACAGATTTATGATTGTAATCTCCTCTTGATGGATCATTCCCTTGATAAGTAGGATATAGCCTTCTTTGTCTTTTTTGATTATTTTTGGTTTGAAGTCTATTTTATCTGATATTAATATAGCTACACCTGCTTGTTTCTTATTCCCATTTGCTTGGAATATTATTTTCCACCCTTTCACCCTGAGGAGGTGTCTGTCTTTAGTAGTAAGGTGGGTTTCTGGAAGGCAGCAGATTGAGGGGTCTAATTTTTGATCCATCCTGTTAGCTTGTGTCTCTTGATGGGTGAATTAAGGCCATTAATATTTAGGGTAATGACTGTGAGATTTGATTTGATCCCTGCCATGTTGTGGTGGTAGATGTGTGTTGGTGTTTTCATGGGCTTTGACATTCTTTGTGGCTACTCTGGGTTTGGTTGTTGTGATCTGCTTCTTGCAGGCGTTTGAGTTTGGTTATTTGTTTCTTCTCTGTGGAGAATTTCCTGATATACTCTCTGTAATTTTGGTTTTGTGTTCATGTAATTGGAAAGCTGAGTTTTGTCATGGAAAATTTTTCTTTCACCCTCTATTATGAGGGGTACTTTTGGCGCATAGAGTAGTTTGGGTTGGAAGCCATAGGTTCTTAGAGTTTGGTGGGTTTCATTCCTGGACCTTCTGGCTTTCAGATTTTCCATTGAGAAGTCTGAAGTAATTATGATGGGGTTTCCTTTGAAAGTGGTGCACTGTTTTTCCCTAGCTGCTTTTAGGATTTTCTCTTTGGTGTCAATGTTTAGAGTGTTAATGATAATGTGTCTTGAAGAGTTTCTCCTTTGGTCCAGTCTGTTTGGAGTTCTGTTTGCTTCATGTATCTTGATGGGCCTTTCTTTTAAGAGACTGGGGACGTTTTCTTCAATTATTTTGTTAAATAAGTTCTCCATGCCTTTGGTCTGAAATTCTTCTCCTTCTGGTATTCCAATGATTCTGATATTAGGACGTTTAAGTATATCCCACAATTCCTTCATGTTCTGTTCAGAGGAACTTTTGAACTTAGTAAAATTTTTGAACTCTCGAACTGTTTCTTCCATCTTGTCTTCCAGATTAGAGTTTCTATCCTCCACTTCACTGACTCTATTCTTGAGAGCCTCTAGAGTGTTTTGGACTTGTTCAATTAAGTTTGCATTTTCTACTACTTTTCTACGTTATCATTTCTATCGCTCTGTCAAGCTCCCTTTTCATATCATTTTCTGACTTTCTTGATGATTCTTCGAATTCATCCTTGCATTTCTTTATGTCTTCATTTAGTGTGGCCTGCTGATTTTTAAGGTCTTTTTGTTATTTCACTCTCCTTTAATTCTCTTAATTCTCTTTGTACTCCTTCCAATGTCTTATTAATTTTTTCTAGCTTAGTGATGGTGGCATCCACACTATTGTCAGTCCTTTGTTGCTTTCCTGCTAGTTCTAGCAGTAGGTTTGTCAAGGTTGCATTGCCCATAGCTTCCATTTGATGTTCTGACCCTAATGACGCTTCTATGTTTTGGTTAGATGTATTCTTTATATGACTGGGTGATCTACCTGGATTTTCTTGCATTTGGTTTTTCATGGTATTTCTTTTTGCACTGTGTTCTGCCCATGACATTGTATGGGCACATAGGTGGGTGGATCAGCCTAGGGTCTAGCACAATGGGAGTGTGAGGCAGCCTGGGGCAGTTGCCAAGCAACCTGGGCTTTGGTTCTCACTTGCCAAAGCTGCCTAACTACTGCCTGACAGGGGCACCAAAGTTGCCTGAATTCTCAAGTGGTAATGCTGCCAAAGCTGCCTGCCTTAGAGCTTGGAGGGGGACTGAGGTACCAAGCCCTGAAGGTGCCCAAACTGACTGGGAGCACTGGGACCCGGAAACAGTCTTTCTCCCCCTGGCCACAGAGGAGTGGGGGTGGCTGGAGACAGGCAGGTAGGGGATGGCACCTGAGATCCCGCTAGCGAGAAACTCACTCTGGGCTTGTTGGTCCTTGCTGTGGGACTGGGCCCACTGAACGTGTGATTGGATCACAGAGGCACCTGCGGTGGTCAGCCCACGATAGGAGCCCAGTGTGGAGGGCTGGAGGCACAGCTATCGGAGCACAGCCTTGGCGGGCCAAGCAGGCACACCATCAGAGTACAACGCTGTGGGCCTGGAGGTGTGCAATGGGAGCACTGTGATGGCTGGCTCAGCGGACACGCAATTGGAGCACAGCAGCAGCGGACCCAGTGGGCACATGATTGGAGCCCGGTGGTGCGCAATCAGAGCACTGCAGCGGCTGTTTGGAGGAAGGGGGGGTGTACCCACCTGAGAAGGGATCCGCAATTCTCTGTTTTTCCACCTTCTGTGCCCTCCCACTGACAAGAAGACCCAGAAAACCCTTAATGTCTTGCCTTTCTTTCCCAGATATTTTGCAGGCCAGCTAGGCAGTGGCGATTAGCCGGAAGCCTCTAGGGTAACTATTCAAAAGATGCAAGACATATATGGTTCTAGATCATTTTCAAGGTTATATCTCCATGTCATATGTACACATAGAATATACAGTAATTAAATGAGACTCACATGTCCTTATTTTCCCTCACATTATTTTTAATATCTTTTACAATTTGTGTTAAATATGTGTGTGTGGTGTGTGCATATATGCATATTCATATGTGTTTGGAGTACAAGTATGCAGGTACACATGCTCATGTATTCATATGAATATGGAGGCCAGAGGATAATACTGGGTATCTGCCTCAATTTCCCTCTTCATTTATTGAGACAATATTTCACACTGAATACAGAGGTCATCAATTTCATGACTATAGCTACTCTCCCAATAGTAGTAGATAAATATAAAAAAGAGCAAAAGAGATGCGAAATGATTTTTTTTTCAAGGTAGGGTTTGGCTCTATCCCAGATTGACCTGGAATTCACTAGGTAGCCTCAGAGTGGCCTCGAATTCACTGTGATCCTCCTACCTCTGCCTCCCAAGTGCTGGGATTAAAGGCATGTGCCACCAAGCCCAGCATGAAATGATTTTTTATGCCTACCTAGTATAAGTCGGGTTTTATCCTTAAGTCACCCAGATAATATTTCATATTTACTGAACCATATCACTTAGAGATATTATGTTAATATCTTGCAATTTTTACTGAAAATTTCATGTAGCATCCACATATAATTACAGAGCCATATTTTAATACATTTTAAATGGTTTAATTAGATCTTGCACACAAATGTAAATTCTTGCTTTGCTGATTCTTTCTCCTTTCATGTCAGAAGTCTATTTTCCTTAGCACTTCCATATCCAATTTTCATCAAGGTATCATTTATCTGCTGCCGTACTATCTATATATTAATATGCTAACCAATTTGTAAGGAGTGACCTCCTTCAATATGGTTTGCCTTTCAAGTGGAACTCTTGGAGAGACAGGATTCAAATGCAAGAAATGAAATTGTACAAGAGAATGACTGCCATCAAAGTTGATAGTTTTAATTTAGAAACCTAGTCCAATAGGAGACACTTAGAAAGCCCTTTTAAAAAGTAATAAATGCTGCAGAAAGTAATATGTCAATTGAGGATGAAGCATCAAGGATACTCAGTTGTAGGAAATAATCTTTATTGCATATGTGTGCTGTTTTAAGTCTATTTTCTTAGACATTTTTTCTGTGTTGTTCATAAGTACTAAAACATAATATTCACTTTAAGACCATCATTTTAGGTACTGATATTTACATTATAAAGAAATTTAAAATAATTCTTGTTTGTCTCTAATTATCTTTATGTGTGTGGTAAAAAGCATATATCTAATTAGAGATCAATATATAAAATTGTATGTGTTTACACATATGTTTAAATCTCGTATCTCATATATATATATATTCAATTTAAAACTTCCAGTAGATGGAATAAAAGTTCATAAATACTTGATCAGCTAAAGTAATAAATAGCAAATAAGTCCTAATTAATTCAACAACAACAACAACAAAAAAGTAATTCTTTTTGAATGTACATTTGGGAAAAAAGAGAATATGGAGAGGCTCTAGTACATACTGAATAAGAAAACAAGAATGAAAACTTTGAAGTGATGGTAGAAAGCAACATGGAAAATGCAGTATCTGGTCTGGGAAGATTTCTCAAGAGTTAAAGGCATTTGTAAGCAAACCCATCAGCAAGAGTTCAGCTCCACAGCACACACATAAAAGCCAAGCATAAAGTGGTGCACATGTTTGTGATTCAAATGCACTGACATCAATTAGAGGTAGTACAAAGTGAATAAGGAAGTTTGGAGGCCAGATAGATTGGCAAACACACAGTGAAAAAACAATGAGAGACTCTGTCTTAAAAGAGAAGTTGGGGGCTGGAGAGATGGCTGAGTGGTTAAGCACTTGCCTGTGATGCCTCAGGACCCTGGTTTGAGGCTTGATTCCCCAGGACCCACATTAGCCAGATGCACAAGGGGGCACATGCGTCTGGAGTTCATTTGCAGTGGTGGAGGCCGTGGCATGCACATTTTCTCTCTTTCTCTCTCTCTATATATATTCTTCTCTCTGTCTGTCACTCTCAAATAAATAAAGAAAAATGAAAAAAATAAATAAAAAGAGAAGATGGAAGGAGATCAATACCATAAGGTTGTCCTATGACCTGCACATGAGTGCCATGGCATGGCTACCTATACATATATACAGACAAATACACACATAAATAAAAAATGAAGTGGATGGAAAATTATACAATTGAGGAAATGTGTGGACAGTCACATTGAAAGGATGTGGTATAGCATAGGACCCATGTTAAATTAAAAACAAAGAATACACATGAAATGGTATGTTTTTAATACATTCAGTTTTAAAACAAAACTATAAAACCTTCTTGTGCAAATTGAAAGTTTACTCATAAAGACATACTATTTATGCCATCACTAGATTTTTATCTTGAGCAGTAATAGATGCTAGAATTCAGTGAAGTTATATTTTCTTAGTGTTGAGGGAAAACCATTGCTTCAAATATTATATCCACCTAAATTAGCACTCAATAGTGAGGGTAATGACAATGTCTAACATTCAAAGATCAAAATAGTGTACTACCACTATACCCTTTCCTTTTCTCTTATAAATAAAAGCATACTTTTAATAAAAGTAAAATATAAAGAAAGGAGATATGTTCTAGACAAGAAAGGTGAGCAGAGAAATGTGATGTGCTTGCTGAAAACATGGTTCCATATGCTTTTATATTGATTTAGACACTAGGATGGATGGGGAGGGAGGGGAGGACATCAAAGGGGTGGGAAACACAAATCTAGACCCAAATGGCAATGGTACCATAAAATTCTACTTCTAAAAGGCAGACCAAATGGCTGAACCTTCACCAGGCCCTTACAGGGAACACCTGAACCACAAGACACTGGAGAGGGTAGGATCAAAACTAACCTAAATCTCCTACATCTTCCCTCCTTCCCCCTCCCTCCCTCCCTCTCCCTCCCTCCCTCCCTCCCTCTCTCTCTCTCTCTCTCTCTCTCTCTCTCTCTCTCTCTCTCTCTCTCTTCTCTCTAAGTCTTGTATATTAGTTACTTTTTTCCTCATTTTCATAGTGGGCAGTGACCTGTAACTCCCAGTACCAGCATGGGGCTATCATCCACAATGAGCTTTTGATCAGAGAGACCTACAACGTTTCCTAAAAGACAGACAGATTTCTGTCAGAGTACTTGATGATCCACCAAAGGTTAGTGGTAAGACCCTATTGCTGAAGACTCCATATGCAGTTGACACGTAAAATGGAATGGCATGGCTGGAAGCTAGAAGAGAGTCAGTCCCCAGACTGTCAGCGTGTCTAGTGCCAGAAGGTGCTACATGGGTGACTGTGGGAAAAGACCAATATCCGTCCAAGAAACTCATGGTCTAACGTACTTAGCAACAAATAACCTGTTGTTATGCCCACACAAGTGCAATAGTGGCACACAGCCATGGTGGGGAACCAACTGCTCTTGTTGTGGCTAACTGATCCCTTCTGTGGTGCTGACCCATAGCTGAAGCTGGGAAACAAGTCAGAACCATATCCAAACATTAGCCCACTCTCCAATATCAAGCTACCATCAATCATGGGGTACAAGAGGGCCTACACCTAATAAACCCTCTAATCAAAAAGTAAGGGTTATCTCATTTGTCCTGGTGCTAACTCACTGTCCGTTGGAGATTCTTCTACTCTTTTTCAGATAGATGCAGATCCTAAGGAGAGAGCTACCCCATCATACCTCAAAAGGGCCCCAACTGAAACTAAGGAAAATTGGCAAAACAAGTAAGGGTGCTGTTTTCCTGATGAACCCAGATACCAGCACAAGGGGGAAGGAGACGAACACAGAGAAAAATCAACTCCTACCAAATCAGAGAGCCAGAGCCTCAGAGGCCCCCAACACCTCATCACTGAAGCAGACCAAAAATGAACCCAACATGGTTCAGGGAAATTTTGCGGAAGAGGTGGCGGAAAGAATTTCAGAGCCACATGTTGGGTCATGATATGCAGAGACATTTATCGTAACAATAACTGTGGGCTAACTCCACAATGCATGACCCATATACCTCAACAAGGAGAGGCCAATGGGTAGGGAGTACGTCACAGATCAGCCTAATAATAGAACCAAACTGACTGTATTTGATGAATACAAAACTAATTAATAAAACAAAATTTTAAAAATTAAACATCTGTGATAAAGGATAGAGAGTAATATGTTTGTTCAGAAACAGTAGATGTGAAGAACTTCACATCTCTTTGTGAAAAATATATTCATGGAAATACCATCATAGAAATGCATTACCTAACTTCCAAAACCATAAACAAATGTTTAAAATCCCAACAGAAATGTAGGAAAACAAAGAAAAAGTGGTGGGTAGAGTAAGACAGAGCTCTCAGTTCCTTCCCTACTTCCCAGTTTCCTGGTCCTCATACTGGCTTTGGACTGGGTAGACCCTGCCTGTGTGTAGCTGAGGCAGGCCTGTCACTCTGCCTTCCAAATACCTGCCCCTATGTCCCCAGCTTCCAGATCCCTACTTCCCAGTTCCCTGGACACAGTACCCCCAGTACTGATTTGGGACATACTGGTCCCTGCATGTGTTCTATGGAAGCAGAACTTTTTCTCTGGATTCCTGATTGACCAGCTCCTGGGTCCCAAAATCCCTGTTCCCCTGAGCCTAAGGATGTGTGGGCCACTGTGGAAGATGCCCTCTTGCTGCTGACTCACCAGCTTCCCAGCTCTTGGATCCCCAACCTCTGGTTCCCTTCTACTTTAAAAATGTATGCAAGTGGAATGAGTTGGCCAGAGTTCCAAGTTTCCCACTTCCAACTTCCCCAGATACATTTGATATAATTACATTCTCCACAATCTTCATATCTGTCTGGTTGACATTAAAAACAGAACACTAACAGAAGATCCTACAACGACAAATACTTGCTTCCTCCTCAATAAAATAAGACTTTTTTTTGAGATGGGTAGTCCACAACTCAAAAACACAATTGAAAATCAGAAAACAGAGAGATCTCCACCAAGGATGCCTAGTTCCACAATGGAAGCCATCATCAAAATCATAGAAACAAACAAATAAACAAACAAACACACAAACAGAAATTGAATCCCAAAATGAAAACACAACAAACTATGTGACCCTTATCAAAAGAATGGCTGAACTGGAAGCAAAGGATAAAAAAAAAATTAAATATGGGATCAATAAAATTCAGCAGAATTATCTGAACACTCAGATTTTCTCCCTAGGTAGAACTAGATTAAAGAAAACACAAATTGAAGGTGAGTCAACAAATAAAGGATCTCAATAACCAGCTGGTTAAGTTTAATAAAGACATGATCAAATGTAAGAATGAATTTGAGTAAGCTTCAAGAAAATCAGACCTTGAACAGAAATTGTATATCAAAAATGAAATGGAAATAATAAAAAATAACATAATAGAAAACAAAATAAAATATAACTTTGAAATAAACCTCTAGAACCCTTCACTTACAGAGTTACTCATGTGAAAGACAGAACCTCTGAGTTGGAAGACAAGACAGAAGAAATTGATTGTGAGTTCAAAACTTTGGTAAGTTCAAAAAAGCATGTGAACAGAAAATAAAGGAAATGTGGGAAATCTGAAAATGACTAAACATCTGTATCATGGGTATATATGTGAGAAGGAGAAAAAAAAAAAAAAACCCAGGACAGAGGAATAAAGAACATACTCAACAAAATTTTCTTCAAAAATATTCCCAGTCTCACAAATGAGAGGTCTACCCAGACATAAGAAACCCACAGAATATCAAACAGACAGGGCCAAAGAAGAAAATCTCCAAGGCACATTGTTATTAAAGCTCTTAACAATGAAAACAAACAGTGCTAAAAGTATCAAGAGAGAAACAACTCATTACATATAAAGGCAATCCCATCAAAAATAAAATCTTTCCTTCCATAAGCTCTGTCTAGTTGGAGGTTTGTCTAGCAATGTGAAGCTGACTTAAACTGTCATATTTCACCATTTTAGTTAAAGTCCTTTCAATCTCTTTCCATTTGATAATTCTTGGAAGGATTTGATTATGCACAGCTCCCATATAAAGAGCTTGTTGGGTTTTAGAGTGGAGATTGCCTCAGAAAGAATCCTGAAACCTAGATCACAATCAAAATTTTTATTTTGAGATCTGGATTATTTCACTTTAGATATATTTTTAATCTGATCATTTCTGTAGTGTAGGCAATTAGAGAACTATTCTAAATAGGAACAATTCTTTATTAATTACTGATGATGTGAGATTATGGATTCTAATCATGGTGTTGCAGTCCGGTTCACATTGCTGGTAGAAATCACCCAACCAAGAACAGCTTCTGGGAAAAAGATTTTTTTTCCTTACAGGCTTGAGGGGAAGCTCCACGATGGCAGGGGAAAACCATGGCATGAGCAGAGGGTGGACATCATCCCCTGGCCAACATAAGGTGGACAATAGCAACAGGAACATGTGACCAAACACTGGCATGGGGAAACTGGATATAAAGCCCATAAGCCCACCCCCAACAACACACTCCCTCCAGGAGGCAATAATTCCCAAATATCCATCAGCTGGGAAACTAGCATTTAGAACACCTATGTTTATGGGGGACACCTGAATCAAACCACCACTCATGGTTTCTTTGTTTTCAATTATTTCACCAAAGAGCAAGAAATGCCCTGCTCTACATTACTGAGTCTATGGTGTGCTAATTTTTGTTTGTTTGTTTTTGAGGTAGGGCCTAACTCTAGCCCAGGCTGACCTGGAATTCACTATGGAGTCTCAGGGTGGCCTCAAACTCACGGTAATGCTCCTACCTCTGCCTCCCGAGGGCTGTGACTAAAGGCATGCGCCACCACGCCAGGCTTGGTGGGTTAATTTTTATGAACACTCCTTTTAATCTCATAATAACTCTGTGAAGGAAGTAATACTATTGTCATTGTTCAGGTGGTGTGGTGGTTTGAATAGATGGCCCCCAATATATTCAGTTTTCTATTGTTTATAGTTTGCATCTACAGCCACCTGCCTGGAGGCAGTGCCACTGGGTAGATTTTAAGGTATGGTGTTGGGTTTCAGATTTCAATCTAAAGATGCATAGTGTGCCCAGCTGTAGTTCCTGAAGTGCGCTGTGGCTTTTGGCTTTTAGACTTGTGCTTCTCTCTGTCTGCTTGGTCCTGTGAACATAGGCCAGCTTCTTCTGCCATTATGGAACTTTCCCTGGATCTGTAAGCTTCGGTAAATATCCCTTCCTCCATAACTGTGCCTGGTCTGGAAGTTCATCTCAGTGAACCGGTATCTGTCTGCTACAGGTGAAAAAAAAAAAAAAAAGACTTGGTTGTTGTACATGTTATTGCTTGATGATTTACCCATTTAAAGGTTATGAAATGTTCCCAAACAATGCCACCAGCTATTCAAACTAAGTGCTCAAATACATGAGTCTATGGAGCACATTTAACATTCACTTCATAACAGGAAGCACTGGAGTCATAGCGCATTATTAGGACACATAGACATTATTCTAAGAGGGATTGGGAAATGTGCAGTTTCCTGAGTGGGAGATGGAAGATAATTTCCCTATTTTGTATATAAAAACACATGACCATGGAAATACAATAATATGTTTGTCCATCAGGGTATGCAGGGAAGACTAGTTACTTGCTAGGATCTTCTAAAACCATCAACAAGGGAATGGAAATATGCTGTGTTTTAGCAGGACTGAAATAAGACCTTTAATGCCATGTTGAAATTATAGTAGGGATGAGATATTGTGGTGGTTTGATTCAGGTGTCCCCCATAATCTTAGGTGTTCTGAATTCTAGTTTCCCAGTTGATGGAGATTTGGGAATTAACATCTACTGGAGATAGTTTAATATTGAGGGTGGCCTTATGGGTATTATAGCCAGTTTCCCTTGCCAGTGTTTTGCACACTATCCTGTTCCTGTTGTCCACCTAATGTTGGCCAGGAGGTGATGTCTACCCTCTGGTCATGCCATCATTTCCCCCTGCCATCATGGAGCTTCCCCCTCAAGCCTGTAAATCAAAATATTTTTTTTCTTGGCTGCTCTTGGTTGGGTAATGTCTACCAGCAATATGAACCTGACTGTAACAGACATGAAGCCAGTAATGATTATGATTAACTAGGACAGGGCCAGTAGAACCAAAATTTTCTGTTCCTTTCATGAAGCCTATAGCAGACATCTTAAGGTTTGCTGAGATGAACTTAGTTATTCTGAATGCTAGGTTACTAGCTGATGGAGATTTAGGAATTAATGCCTTCTCAAGGCAGTGCAATGTTGGAGGTAGCTTTATGGGTGTTATAGCAAGTTTTCCCATGCCAGTGTTTGGCACACTCTTCTGCTGCTGTTGTCCACCTTATGTTGGCCAGTGTAACAGGGGGTGATGTCCACCCTCTGTTAATGCCATCG